>NC_032024.1:2979644-3028419 GCF_001865875.1 Lupinus angustifolius
TTTGTTCTCTTTCAACATTTTAAAATTTGAGAATATATCTAACCTGATATGCCAATATGTTTGAAAGCTCTACTTTGATGCATGCTGTAAAATCCATCCTCTTCATTATGCCAACTTTCACATCAATGCATGTTTGGCACTTGAAGTGGTTTGGGACCAATAGCTAGTCAAAAAATTGGAAGCATCCACTTTTCAGTAGAGAAAATGATATATATCCGTGTTAATAATGTTCATAGTATGTGGCTTCTATAAAAGTAAACATGATAATCGACTTTTATGATGTATGTTATTTTGCTGTTCATTATCATGTGAGTCATGTCGTTTATTCTTCAAGGTGACTTGTCAACATGTTGAAGACTTGAAGAAAAATGTACAAACTTTCGATCGTATCAGCACTAAGAGACAGCCTCAAGGTCCTAAGGTTTCATGGTTTATAGAGGATGCCTACTCTTAATTTATCTTTCGATCTTAGTATATTTTGTGTTTGACAAAGTTTATTTTGTGTTTCTAATTTTGATTTTACATTGTTTAATTTGTATGTGATGTTGGAAAGACTGTTCCAGGGTATGATGTGGCTGGTGTAGTAGTGAGAGTGGGAAGTGAAATTAAGAAATCGAAGGTTGGTGATGAAGTTTATGGTGATATTAATGAGAATGTTATCAATCATCCAAAGACTATTGGGTCATTGGCAGAGTATATTGTTGTTGAAGAGAAACTGTTCAGTCACACCCTCTAATTTGAGCTTTGTTGAAGCTGTTAGCCTTCCTTTAGCTCTCATTACTGCCTATCAAGGACTTGAAAAAGTTGCGCCTTCTGCTGGAAAATCCATCCTTATTCTTGGAGGTGATGGAGGTTTAGGGTTTAGGGTTAGGGTTCGATTCCTCGGGCAGACCCGAACCTAAAAGGGATTAATTCCTGACCTATAAGCTGAGGGGATACCTTGATAGTACCCAAAAAAATACGACTACAATCATATAGTTTTGATTCATATATGGCAAGGAACAACTTAACCATAATTATGATTAGACCCACAATATAAAACCATGGTTGAGATTTTTCACTCAACCATTACTTTAATCGATTGTTATATTTTTGGTTTATGCAAATCATATTGATTCTTGGATCCATATTAATTCTCTACTATTTACAATTTTACATCAAATTTGTTGCATGCAAGCAATATAATGTTTTATGTATCTGTTTGATGAGGTAGTTAGTCAAGCATGTTTTTAGTGCCACAAAGGTAGCAGCTACTGCTAGTACTGCCAAGAAAGACTTGTTAAGAAAGTTGGGAGCAGACTTGGCAATTGACTATACAAATGTGAATTTTGAAGAACTTCTAGAAACGTTTGATATAGTGTTTGATGCAGTAGGTAAGATATTAGTAATGTTATTAGTAATATTAATATTTTGTTCAGTCGACATTAATGATTGTTGGTTCTAGAGGTACTAAATTGGATTATACTAATTTGTTGTTCTTTCTTCATTTAGTTAATTTGTGTTTCTGTATTTCTTTTCAAGCAGTCATATACAAATGGAAGCAAGTTGTGCCTCCAACAATTAAGAATGCATTGGTGTTAATGAATTTTGCTTATACGGTTTTGGTTCTGAGTTACTCTAGTGTTGGCTTCATGGTTTGTACTCTCTCTCACTCTCATGCACATACATAAATCCAAAAACATTAACACACAATTCAATTTGTATGCTCACACCTACCCGTGCAAATGAGAATTTTTTTACTATATTTCCATTGTTTCTTTGTTTAAGTTGGAATAGGTATTAAGCCTGCATGAAACCATAGCCTCGTATGGAAGCGTGTACTATATTGGAAATATAGTTCCGGTTGTACTAATTCTTCTTGGTAACGTAGTCAAACTTGGGAAGCTCGTGAGATCTAAAGCTAGGAAGGTGAAGTAGACAATGCAGTTTATTATTTGGAATTATGAAATCAGATTAGGATGATAGGATATAATGGACTTATCAGCTAAACAAATTGTTGTTTCACACTTACTGTTAGGATAAAATTTCAGCCAATTATAATTAATATCAGCTACTAATTCATAATCTTCTTTACAATTAAAATCCATGCACTGGATAAAGTAGTAATTATTAAAATCTTCTTTTCAATTAAAATTCATGCACCGGATGAAGTAGTAATAATGAAAAGTTAATTTAGACGAGTGTGCCTAAAAAAACATATTCGAAATGCAAGAATTGTTTGTTATGCATCTAATGCTTTGTAAACTGGTTGCTTTGAAGTTTGATTGATATGTTATCCTATTCTGTACCCACTTTTATCCAATGGTTAGGTAATTTGTTCAATTAAACTCAAGTTAATTACACAATTTATTTGTACCCACTTTTATGTTTTGCTTACTCTTTTATTTTATCTTATTAATTGGTCATTGTTCAAGTAGTCTTGTTTCATTATTGTATTGTTAATCTCATATATTTTCTATTGGATCACAGATCTCAAAACTTTCAAGGAGATGTTGAAGTGATCAAGTGAGCAAAGCTAGAAATTCCATGTGATTATGCATGAAATTTTTGCTATAAAAATATTAATGCTCGTGTATTTGTCTTTTCCCATAGTTGTTAACCAAATTTGGAATGTTTCAACAATTGGTTTGAATGATACATATTATCTGAACTTATTAATGCTCATGTATTTGTGAATTATTTTAAGATGAAGGTGATGCTAATTTGAGATAATGGGTCTAATTTCTTAGTATTACTTTTTATTATAAGTTTTAATTGATATCAACTATTAGTTTTATAGTATTATCTTTTACCATTATATTATTGAATGTAAATATTGTTAGATATTGGTGCATCAGGAGCCGGAAATAAATATGAGTGAAAGTAATTTTGAATAAGGTGTAGCTAATTTAATTAGCCACGGTTACTTTAAAGCTAAATCATCAAATTAGCCACGGCTTGTACTGTAGCAGAATTAGTTGTAACGTGGCTAAGTAATTGTTACAACAATTTGGAGAAGCGTAGCTATATTGCTAAATGACCGACTAGTGTTTCGCAACGCCATTGCTTACTACTGTCGCAGTAACCGTGGCTAAGGCAACTAGCGACGGTTTTTGTTAATTAGCCACGGTTTTAACCGCAGCTAAAAAGGTATTTTGTTGTAGTGTTAATTGCTAAATATTGGAACATTCAAGCTTCTTTTTTTCTGGTGACAAGCAAATATTTTTTAAACAGAACAAGATAACAAGATCCTCTCCATTGTTGGAGATAGAAGTTTTTTATTATTATTTTAAGAGTAAAAATATAATCTCATCATAAATAAAAAGGATACAAATGACATTATATTTCATATTTTCTTTGACTTTTTAGATAATTTCTTTTCTAATACCGGAGAGAATTCTTACTCTTTATAAATTGACTAACAATGTCAATCTAGTTTGATATTTTATATTTGCTTAAGTTTGCATGGAAAACGTCTTCGTCCATCCCATAATATATAATTTTAAATGGTATGATATTTATGTATATTATAAAAGTTCTTTAAATGGTATAATTTTAAATAGTATTATATTTATTTACTAATTATTATATCACATAACATATAAGGTATAATATCTGCACCATATATTTATGGTATAATATTCTATATATGCTGAAGTTTGCATGGGGACGATCTTAGTCCATGTCATAATCTATCATTTTAAATAATATAATATTTATCTTTATGATAACAGTTTTTTACATTATCACAGTGTCCATGTATTAGTTATTATTAACTCTTAAATTAAATTAAGATGCACATATCACATAACCTATATGATATAATATTTATACTATATATTATGGGTTAATTAATTATCACATAATGATAAAATATTTATTCATTATATACTTATTATAATTGATTCTTAAGTTAATATTTTATATTTGTTGAAGTTTGCATGGAAAATGTCTTCCTCCATCTCATAATCTACAATTTTAAATTATATAATATTTATTTAAATGGTAAGAGTTTTTTTTTTGGTACAAATGGTAAAAGTTTTTACATTGTCATAATATATATCATTTATCATGTGTTAATTATTATTAATTCTTAAGTTAAAAGTAATATTCAGTATCACATATATAATATTAGACTATGTTTAAATTATTGCCACTTATATGGTATAATATTTAATTATGATTGATACGTAACTTAATATTTTATATCTGCTGAAGTTTGCATGGAAAATGTCTTCCTCCATCCCATAATATAATTTTAAATGATAATAATATTTATGTATATGATAAGAATTTTTTATACTATTAATATATATCAATCATTCATCATGTGTTAATTGTCATTTAGTCTTAAATTAAAGTAATACATATAAATCGTTATGATAATAAATGATGTATAAATTAGGCCAAATGTTTTACACATGCAAATATATAAAGAGAAAATATATATACCGTTAGAGTAAGAGTCTTTCACATTTTCATTGTATCACCTGTTATTTATTATATTAATTATGTATAAATTATTATACTGTTAATATATAGATATTACACTCATATATTAAACTCAATTTTTTAAAATAAAATTTGTTTGCGTGTCTATCTGGCTCCTTATAATTAGGACGCATGTACAGCCTAGTAGGCTATGATAAGGTTGTGATATGATGACTCAGCATTTCCCTATCGGTGAATGTGATTCACAGCTACTTATTGTTTACAAGGTCCAAAACAAATAAGCTTGCCTAACCTGTCAAATATCGAGTGGCTCAAGCACAATAGAAAAGCTCGTTACATGTTGTTACTTGATGATAAAAATAATAAGGAGATAATTATATATTCGGTGAAGAAATTTGGGAGATAGAGTTGAAAGACTATGAAATTATGTTGAAAATAACCCTGCTCATGGGCATAACTATTATTGTATCTACATGTTGTCATGCAATTTTGTAGATAAGGTATGGTGTCATTAACACGTCGCCAAAATTAATTGACGAGGCCACATCAGGATGAATTTCAAATTTGGCTATATAATTAGAGATTGGTACTCCTAAAATCCAATTCCAATATGAACTATAATTCTTTTATATATATATATACATTCATGAATTCAACCATTGTCAAAGTACTAATTCGATATCACAACACTTTAAGATAAGCATGGGTTTGATTTAGCATTATAATAATAATAGGGTTGGGTTGAGGAAGTTCAGAGTTGAAAAAATATTCAAATCAATTAAAAAAAAATTGAGTTGAATAATTTTGAAGTGGTAAACCAACCCATTGATAACTATTTTGCTGAGAGAATAAAGTATTATTATATCATTTAGCCACTAAAATTATAAAATTTGTCATATTTTAGTTTTTAGAAATAATTTTTTTTATAGAAAAATTGTTAAATAAGATATATGTCATAATTTTAATGGTTGATGAATAATTTATTTTATAATATAAGGATATATTTTATTCTCCTTTGCTACTTAGAGAGAAGATGATGAGACAATTACTTTGTGAAAACTTTAGACATGGGTGTGTGAAGGTAATTGATTAAGAGATTAAATGTAATGAAACATCTCCACAAAAAGTGTTGTGATAAATGATAATATGTAGCACTTGACAAATTACTAATTCAAGGTAATTTTGAAAACGTGAGATATTCTTTCTCATTATCAGCGTGCAGTGCCTTAGTTTTTCTACCAAATTGTAATTCAAGCATGGATTTCAAATGCAGAAAAACTAAAATGTATCCCAACTCCATGTGCAGTGGAATTGGGCCTTGAATGGCCGAAAAATACAATGGTCATGTTTTTGGGTGAACCAAACTAGTTTTTAGGCATAAAAGGTGACAAGTGAATAAATTTTAATCACGATGAACAGATGGAAAATTATTCACCAATTTATATAAATTCATCAAAATTATATTTTAATTTATTCAATACATTCATATCTATCTTAATAAATGAATTTCGATCCATTTAATTCATCTATAACTACATTTTCATGAACTTAGATAGATGAATATCCAATCCACCTGATTTTTATAATTGGAACTAAAAACACTTTTGAATATAATACTTCTTTTAAAAACCACTATTTCAATAAAATATTTTCTAAATTCATTTTTTTAAAATCACCTTTTGAAAAAGTGTTTTTATCTTTTAAAAGTAATTTTTGAACTTTTATGGAAAAATATATTTTTGCAACGTTTTACAAGGACACAATATTTTAAGGTTTTTACTTGTAAATTTTTTAACATATATTTATATATTTGTTATATACTTAGGAACAAACTTTTAATATTATCCACATGTCTTATAATTTATCTCAAGTTAACAAAAAGTTCAAAGTGAGACTGAGAAAACCATAAGAAAATGAAAGTTGAGATAATTAATGAAATTGAAAAACAAATAACACAATTTTTGAATGTTTATTTTTTTGGATTGATTGGATATTCATCCAAATGGATATATTCAAATTCATCTATTACTAACGTTATCCATTGGATTATGTCCATTTAAATTCATTAGTTCTAATGGATGTAGCTAATTTTCTTGGATTTTGATAGATTATGAATAATTTTATCACCTCTAATAAAAACATGACCATGCACTCAATCTATGTACCATGCTTAGTTTGTTGAAGAGTGGAAAATGAAATAAAGAGAGAGGTGAGAAAGAGAGGGAATATAAAAAAATATAAGAAATATAGTAGATTGATGTATTATTTAGTAGAAGAGAATAAGAGAAAAAAAATATATATGAATTTTTGAATTACATAAATTTCCATACAATAGAATGAAAAGATAACTTAAAAACACAAAAGTATATGGATAATTTTGTCATTTCATATCAAAATAATAACTCTTATCCCAAACTTTCTATTTTGTGTGAGTCTTATGTTATCCTCTTACTTTCTTAGCTAAATCAAAGAGAAATTTGGTGATTCTCTTCAACCTCTTTCTTCCCTTTATCTTTCTCTTTATTTCCACCGAATAAACTTTTATTCCTACTGATATGGTTATCTTGCCTAAATCAATCAAATATTGTTTTTAGTTTTTGACAAATTTATTATTTTTTATTATACATTTTTCAACTTATTACACTACTACTCTATTATTATGAGTTTAATACTTATAAAATGTTAATGATTAGTTTTTTTTATTATAAGTATATCATTAACCATTTATTTATATTACATTTATTAAAAGACAATAATTTAATATATAAATGATAAATAATATCATTCAGTGTAGCTAAACCACTTGTAGCCTAGGCTGTCCAGCAAAAATCTATAATACATTGCACTCATAGTTAATATTTCTTTGTATTGTTGGTTTAGGACTTAGGTTATATTAAATCACTCTAATGGTTATATTTAGGGATGACAACGGGTACGGGTAGTAACTATCTGCTATCCATTTTAAAATAGGAGAATATTACTTATACCCGCCCGTATTTATACGGGTACCCATGTGCGGATATTCGCGGGTATTTCTGGGTACCTGTGGGTACAATGGGTACTCGTAGGTTTTTATAAATGGGATAAAACTTAATTATTTTTGTACTTTTTGATTGAATATTTGGCAAAAATGCTAAATTTATTAGTGTTTTCTATTTGTGTGATTTTTTGTTCTCATTTCCTTAAAAAATATATAATTTATTTGTAAAACATGTGTATTTTTACACGTGTAATAAAATTTGTAGAGTGTTTCGCCACCAAACTCAATATATATTAAATACAAATTAAAATAATTTTTAAATTTAACATTATTATATTTAAAAGTATTTGATTGGTATATAACAGACTTATTCAGGCGCAAAATCATTTTTGTTCGGGTTCGCCCTCACATTCTTAAAATCCTCTGCACTGAAATTAATGATTTTAATGATATAGTGCATAAAAGTAATATTTTATGAAAAAACCCGGTTCTTACAAGGAAAGTGAGAGACTACATCTTCTTCGCACCTTCCCCATCCAACACGTTCAATTTTCTTTATATGCGCTTCACAGTTTCACACACCTAACCTACTAAACATGCAAAACCCCAAAACCCCCCTTCCTTTTTCATTATATTCATATAATGCCGTATCTTCCATCCGAGGTCATAACCGTCATTTTCTGCTACCTCCCTTCAACCTCCCTCCTCCGCTTCCGCACCGTCTCCAAATCCCTCCGCTCCCTCATCGACAGCCGCCACTTCATCTCCCTCCACCTCACCAAATCAACCAACTCCTCCACCACCATCATCCTCTCCCACCATTCCGATCTATACCCAACTCAATCTCCAAACCCTGACCACCACTGCCACGTCATCACTCCTCCTCAACCACCCTCTCATGTGTTACAGCAACCGCATCAACCTCCTCTGCATATCCAACGTCGCTGAAGACATCGCGTTTTGGAACCCTTCACTTCGTAAATATCGCATCATTCCTTCACTTAACCATGATCGCCGCCCCCAAAATACTCTCTTCGCCGCCCGAATATACGGTTTCGGCTTCGATTCGGTGTTGAATGAGTATAAGCTTGTTAGGATTTCCTATTACGTTGATTTGCAGGACCGTAGTTTTGATTCAGGTCAGGGTTTATAGCTTAAGGATCAATTCTTGGAAAACTTTGCCTAGCATGCCCAGCGCCCTATGCTGCGCGCTTAGAATGGGGGTTTTAGTTGACGGTTACTTGCATTGGGTTGTGACGAGGAAACTCGAACCTGATCAGCTCGATTTGATCGTCGCGTTTGATCTCAGGTTTGAGAATTTCAACGTTGTTCCGTCTGGAACAACGAAAGAAGAGGAAAATGATATGAATCCTGAAATTGATGTGGCAGTGTTAGGAGGGTGTTTGTGTATGATTAAGAATTACAAAAAACAGAGGATTGAGGTTTGGGTAATGAGAGAATTTGGATCTAAAGGTAGCTGGTGTAAATTGTATGTGTTGGGAAAATTGCGTGATCTAAGATCTTTGAAATCTGTTAGACCTTTAGGTTATTCAAGAGATGGATTGAAGGTACTATTGGAACAAAATCATAGGAAGCTGTTTTGGTATGACCTTAGGAGTGAAGAAATTGATTATGTTAGAATACCTGGATTGTCTAACGTTTTTGAAGGTATGATTTGTGAGGGTACCCTTGTTCCACCCTGTCTATTGAGGAGTGATAACTATAGATATCAGCACAATTTGGGAGCACAAAATGCAGAGAATAGAAGGTATTGTCAATTTTTAATTTGCTCACATTTAAATCTAAGGAGAATGTTATGGATTTGTTGTAAACCCTTCTGATTGGTGGAATTCATTTTTCAACAATTGGGTGGACTTAAGAGTCAATGATGATTGAAAATGAATTTACACTATTGGTGCATACATATTTTTTCTCTAATTTAAAAGGTTATTGAGAGTGAGTCTAAGAATAGAAATAAATTTAGTATTGTTGAGAATTCAAGTGAACACTTTTCCCTATATAAAAGCATCTATCTTCTATGCAAAACTACCTTGTTTTACTTTTCAACACCTTACCCATATGTGCATTGTTAACCTTACTCCTATGGATTTACATTTTTACAGGGATGACTTCCTGTCCCAGGGATTCAAATTGACATTATAAGAAGAACAGATTGCTATGTTGCTGAAACTGACTTGTTATCTGGACTGATGATAGCCTCTCTAAGTTAGCTCTGTTGATGAACTTAGTTGCATTAGAATTATGGGAAGAGTTGAATTGATTTAATGAACTGAGCCACTCTTTTTGTTGTCCAGATCTAAGACTTTTTTCACCTTGATTAAGCTTTACTACTTTGATTTTGCACCTTTGGTTTTCTCAGCGAAGCAGGTTAAGGAAAGACTCACCAAGGTGAAAGAAAGTACTCCACAGTTAAAAATACTGCAAGTTTCATCTAAAGCCATTCGGCCGATGCCTGCCTGGATTCGGCACACTGTTGTTTCAGTTCGAAGATCAAGAAAACAACAATTGAAGAACAGATACAGGAACCCCAATGCCAATTCAAAGAAATTGGCCTATATGTCTTGTTGTAATACAACAAGCCTTAATCTTACTGGTGAAAAAGGTGAAAAGCACACTTTTTGTTGTCAATGTGATTATGGACGAATGTGGGGAGATCTGGTTGTACAGTTGTACCAGAGAATGTAATATAACTTGTACATTTGTAAACAGTTTATGATTTTTGTTGTTGGTGTTGGAAACATGCGAACAATTAAATAGTAAAGAATACAGAGACAAGAGAATAACACAAGAGATTTGGTAATGAAGTTCAGTCAATTGTGCCTACGTCTCCGGGAGCGTTGAGCGGATACCACTGTATATTATTATAGAATTATGATTAGTGTTTGACCATTCTTCTCATTGTTACATTAGATTTACATAACATAAATATATAGTCTTTTACCCCAACCCCTTTACATCAGCCCAAACTCATAACTTATATTGATGTTATCTAGAAATTCGAGTCATTGCACAATAATCTCCACCTTGGCGAATATCATCAATCTTCATCTTCTGCCATTGGGTTGGGGGTGCGCTCCATAGTCCATCATAAGTGAATATTCAGCAAGCTTAGACAATGCCTGAACTTGTCCATGATAATTGGTTTGGTTAGCATATCAACTGCATTTTCTGAAGTGTGAACCTTCTGCAATAGTATCTGCCCACAAGCTACTAACTCTCTGATCTTGTGAAATCTCACATCAATATGTTTGGTCCTAGCATGATAAACCCAGTTCTTTGCTAAGAATATAACACTCTGATTGTCATAATGCACTGGAACTTCACATTGCTCAATGTCTAACTCATTTACCAGCCCCATAAGCCATAGGGCTTCTTTAGAAGCTTCACCAACTGCCATGTACTCTGCTTCAGTTGTGGACATAGCAACAACAGACTGAACCGATGATCTCCCCATAATTGGTCCACCTGCAAGGGTGAAGACAAACCCCATTGTGGACCTTCTATCATCCAAGTCTCCTACATAGTCTGAATCAACATAACCAATAACTGAAGGCTTACTCTGTTGGCTGCCAAACATGATACCGAAATCTGTAGCCCCCTTCAAATATCTGAAAATCCATTTGACTACTTCCCAATGTTGCTTCCCTGGTTTCGACATGTACTTGCATACTTGACTAACTGCTTGTGCCAAGTCCGGTCTAGTACAAACCATAGCATACATCAAGCAACCCACTGACATATATTTCTTCTCTTCATATGTCTTTGGACACTGATGTAGGGAAAATTTAAAGTGATTTGTCAATGAAGTACTCACTACTTTAGCATTGCTCATATCAAATTTCTCTAAGATCTTTTCAACATAGCTTAGTTGGGAGAACCATAGTTTTCTAGCTCCCATATCCCGGTGAATCTTCATCCCAAGAATCTTCCTAACAACCCCTAAATATTTCATGTCAAACTCCTTACCTAGCATGACTTTCACCTCATTGATATCACTCAAATGATTAGCAGCAATTAACATATAATCAACATAAAGTAGCAGAAAAATAAAAGAACTAACGTCAAGGCTTCTGAAACACAACAATCATACTCACAATGCTTATAATCAAGCTTCAACATGTAAGTGTCAAACCGCTTGTACCACTGTATGGGAGACTGCTTCAACCCATATAGAGACTTCTTCAACTTGCAAACCAAGTGACTCTGTCCAGCTGCACTGAACCCCTCTGGTTGTGTCATGTAAATTTTCTCCTCTAATTCACCATGAAAAAAGGCAGTCTTCACATTCATCTATTCTAAGTGCATATCTTGGCTTGCTACCAAGGCAAGCACTGCCCTGATAGAAGTGTGTCTCACCATTGAGGAGAAAATCTCATTGTAGTCGATCCCCTTCTGTTGTGGATACCCTTTTGCTACAAGACGAGCCTTGAACTTTCCCCTTCTTTTTCTGATACTTATGGCTTCCTCTTGTACACTCACTTGCACCCCAACTGCATGCTTGTCTGGGGGCAATGAGACAAACTCCCAAGTTTGGTTCTTTTGTAGAGACTCCATCTCCTCCATCATGCACCCATCTATTGTTCTTTCTCCTGGCTATTTATAGCCTCTTGAAAGCTACATAGATCTCCTGAACTGATATGGAGATCAACTGAAGCCATATCCTCAAAGCCATATCTTTTTGGAGGTTTAATAAGACGCTTATTCATGTCTCTAGCAAGTAGATACTCCTGCACACCTGAAATCTCCGCCTGAGAATCATCATGTTCTTGACTTGAACTAGTGCATGGTTCCTTGCCTTTATTCACCTGAACCATTTTATTGCTCACTGGAATCATATTTGATCCCAAAGTCTCTCTATTTTGCATGGGCACCTCTGTCAAAACTGACTGTTTCATCATGAAATCTTCATCAAACATTGCATCTCTGCTCAACACCACCTTTCTGGAAACTGGACCCCAGAACTTGAACCCATTTACACCTTTGGTATATCCAATGAAGATACACCTCTTTGACTTAGGATCAAATTTAGATCGTTCATCACTGGGTACATGTACATAAGCAGGACAACCAAATATGCGTAAAATATTATAATTGACTGGGTTACCTATCCATACTTCTTCTACAACTTTACCATCCAATGAAGCATGTGGTGATCTATTGATGAGATATCATGCCATACTAAATGCCCCTGCCCAAAATCCTTTGGAAAGTCCAGCATTCAGTCTCATTCATCAAGCATTCTCTATAAGAGTTTTATTCATCATCTCTGCAACACCATTCTGCTGAGGAGTCTTTTTCACTGAAAAGTGCCTCTGAATGTCATGTTCCTCACATAATTTCTGAAACTGTGAGTTTTTGTACTCCATACCATTATCTGACAGCATGTATTTGATTTTCCTACCACTCTGGTTCTCTACCTCTGTCTTCCAAACCTTGAATATGACAAAGACTTTTGACTTATGCTTCAAAAAATATACACAGACCTTGCGATAAAAGTCATCAATGAAGGTAACAAAATACCTAGAACCTCCTAGGGATGGTTCTTGAGTGGGTCCCCATACATCAGTGTGGACATAGTCTAGAATGCCCTGAGTTCTGTATTGGTAAGCCTTGAAACTAACTCGTGTCTGTTTTCCAAGCACACAATACTTGCACAAATCTAACTTGCATTTGTTGACTCCCCTCAACAGTCATCTTTTACATAGTTCTGTCATACCACGCACACTCATGTGTCCCAAACACATGTGCCATAATTTCGTAGCACCGTGGTCTGAATCTACTGAGATCTCTTCACTCACTCCAGCAACTCCACCTACAACTGTTCTCCCTAACAACTTGTAAGTGTTCTTTGCAGTCCTTTTACCCTTCATCACAGTTAGAGCACCTTTGCATACTCGAAGAATATCACTGTCCTCATCAGCTCTATAACTAAATCATTTGGCTTGCAATGCCCCCAAAGAAACCAAATTCTTCTTCAAATATGGTATGTGCATAACCTCACATAAAGTCTTCACTACACCATCATCCATCATAATTCTGATTTCTCCCACACTAATAATTCCACATGCTTTATTATTTCTGAGATACATGAAACCAAAATTTCCTGCCCTGTATGTGGTGAACCATTCTCTGTTTGGCGTCATGTGATGGGAACAACCAGTGTTAAGTATTCACTCATCTATACTATGATTTGATGATACAAATAGTATATCAACTTCACTATTGTAACCAGAGTCATCTTTCTGTGCAACATTTACAAATGTAGATACTCCATTTTTCCCCACCGACTTTCTAGGACTCCATTCATTGAGATAATCCTTTTTGTAATGCTCAGTCTGTTTGCACTTATAGCACTCTACTGGTGTTCTACCCCTGGAATTTGGTTTTTTTCCTTTGGCATGACCTCTTATGTCTTGTCTCCTCCCACACGCTTGGCTCCCTTTCACATACATACCATCACCCTGACACCCTTCCCCTACATTTTGTCTTCTTTGAGTGTGGGACATAAGTGTAGATGTGATATCATCCAGTTTGATTGAGTCTTTCCCGTATGTCAATGTTGTCACCAAGTGTTCATAGGAATTTGGCATTGGTGTAGATGTTGGTTTGGCTCCAAGGAAACCGGTTTCTTGTAGCAGCTCAAGTGTGTATTTTCTTTGGTAGAGTGCTATTCCATGCTTTGATCTTGCCACCTCCATCCCTAAGAAGAACTTGCATGTGTTGGTGAGTTTGTGGTGCCATTGCCTGCTGGCTTGTTTCAATCCATAGATTGATTTTTGCAGCTTACAAACTAGTTATGGTTCTGAAATGTTGAGACCTGGTGGAGGCTTCATGTATACAACTTCAATCAAATCACCATGAAGGAAGGCTGTGTTGATGTCCAGTTGTTGTATGTGCCAGTTGTTGAGGGCAACGAGGCAAATGAGGACCCTTATTGTGGTCATTTTCACAACTGGATTGAATATTTCCATGTAATCAACACCTTTAGTTTGTGTAAATCCCTTAGCAACTAATCTTGCTTTGTATCTCTATAGAGCCATTAACATGGTGTTTGATCTTGAATATCCATTTGTAGTCTATTGCCCTTTTGTGAGGTGGGAGTTGAGTCAGTGTCCAAGTCTTGTTCCTGTCTAAGGCACCTAATTTTGCGTGGATGGCATGTCGCCAACGATCATATTTGATGGCCTCAACATAACTTGTAGGGGTTTGATTGATGGTTATTGATAGGGAAAAATTTCTGTGTTTGGATGAGAGGTGATTATATGAGAGTGAGTCACTGATGAGGTACTTGGTTTGGGAGAGGGGTGGATTGGTTTGTTGGAGAAGGGTGCAGTGGTAGTCTTTGAGATAAGTAGGTGGCTTTCTAATTCTCTGAGATTGTCTTGTAGAAGGAGTAGATGTCTCTGTTGTTGTTGGAGGTTGGTTAGGTGCTGGATCATTGGTTGGCATTTGTGGTAAGTCTCTGACTTCAGGAATTGGATATGAGAATATGCTTGTTTGATTGATAGGTAGAATTGGCATAGTGTTGTTATAAGTGGTCCTTTTGGTGCATGATTGAGTCTGAAAGGGGAAGATGTGTTCGAAAAATGCAACATGTCTAGAGATAAATACTTCATTTGTGTTGAGGTCTAGTAGTATGAAGCCTTTAGTGTCTTGTTTGTATCCCATAAAAGTGCATTTTCTGGATCTAGGTGTCAGCTTTGTCCTATGAGACACTGATGTGGAGGCATAGCACAAACAACCAAATATCTTCAAATTACTAAAGTTAGGCAGAGTTTGATACAATTCTTCAAAAGGAGATTTGTTTGACAAAAACATAGTAGGTTATCTATTGATCAATAATATGGCATGAGTAACATCATAATTCCAAAAGCAGGTAGGTATATTAGACTGAAAAATTAAAGCTCTAGTTACACCAAGTATGTGTTGGTGTTTTCTTTCCACAATACCATTTTGTTGTGGAGTTTCAACACAAGAAGTTTGGTGTTGTATGCCATGTTCTAGATAGAATGTTGTCATTAAGAATTCTCTTCCATTATTAGTCCTATTTGTCTTTGTTTTCTGGTTGAATTGAGTGGCTGCATAGGATACAAAACCCTTAACAAGTTGAGTAGCCTCAGCCTTTTGTTTCATGAAAAATATCCAGCTAAACCTAGTCTTGTCATTAATTGCGGTTAGAAAATATTTGTGGCCAAATGTTGATGGTATAGATATGGGCCCCCCATATGTCAATGTGTATTAAATCAAAAGCAGAAATAGATGTGCTAGTGCTAACAAGATAAGGCAATCTTTGTTGTTTAGCTAGATAACACGTTTCACAAGGATCTATTGTTTTATTACATTGTATGAAAGGAAACATAGTTTGCATGTGAGCCAATTTCTTATCAGACAAATGACCTAATCTAGTGTGCCAAATGTTGGAGTCATTGTATGTAGTGTAAACATTTACATTGTGAGGTGTGGTATATTTCTTGCTGAATTCAGTTAGCATATACATTCCCCCTCTTAGCTCAGCTGCACCAATCATCCTCAAGGAGTATGGGTCCCGAATTTGACAATGATTGGTTGAGAAAATTAATGAGCAGTCTAGAGAGGTGGTGAGCTTTGATATAGAAATAAGATTGAATTTAAAGACTGGCACATAAAGAACATTGGTAAGATAAAGTGACTCATAGAACATCGTAGTTCCTCAGTAGTTGGCAGTGACTTGATTGCCATTTGGTAGAGTGATGGATAAAGGTTTGATCATCTTGTAAATTTGGTAAAGTGAGAGGGTGTGACAGACATGGTCTGTTGCCCCTGTGTCCAGGATCTAGTGGCTTGACTTACCTATTCTAGAAAGCATAGTTAAAGGGTTACCTGAGTAAGATTGATCACGGTTAGGTGTTAAGGCATTGACTGAGCTAAGTTGATTTGTGATGTCGATGCCTTGATTGAAGGATTCTTGGATCAGGTTCTTTAGGGCAGTTTGATGTGCTGGTGTGAACAGGGAGCTTGAATCAGACTTGCCCTCCTTGTATCCTGCTCTTGATGAATCTTCTACTTCATTAGATGATGGATTTGTTCCTGAGTAGTAGTTGATATTGCTTGAATTTGTTGAGAAGCTTGGGGGAAACCCATGCTTTTTGTAACATACATCAATGGTGTGCTCTGTTCTTTGGAAATATGTGCAAATTTTTTGACCTCTACCTCGAGCAAAGGTTCCAAATCTTCCTTGAATATTGGATCTTCCACTTGATGAACCTCTAAACCTTCTTCACATGCCTCTTTGTTTTGCATCATAGTTGTTGCTTGAGAGATTGACCGAGAATCTTGGTTCCTCACATAACATTTGTCTTTCTTGTTGAATTAGTATTGAGAACACCTTGTTAATGGAGGGAAGAGGATCCATGAGCATAATTTGTGATCTAACAGAGGAGAATTTTTCATTCAATCCTCTAAGAAAACATATTACATACTCTCCCTCCCTATAGTTCTTTATGGTGGGTATCAAGGTGCATTGACATTTGATGTCACAACTGCAATTTGGGATGGGTTTATAATCATCCAATTGTTGCCATAAACCTTTCATTTGGGTGTAAAATTTGTCTATTGATGCATTGCCTTGTTTGATGGAGTGCATCTCTCTAATGAGCTCTGAAATCTTGAAGATGTCTCCTTGATGATACCTTTCCTTTAGATCCTCCCAAATTTCTTATGCACTTTCCATCCATAAGATGCTTTGGACAATGGATGGATCTATTGATCTAGTAAGCCATTAAACAACCAAATTGTTACATCTCTTCCATATAGGGTACATATGGTCATTGGGAGGGGGTTTGGGCAAAGCTCCATTGATAAATTTCATCTTGTTCTTTGATTCCAAAGCCATGGTCATTGCTTTTGAACAAGGATGGTAATTTTCTCCATTCAATAAGGAGGACACGATGACAGCCCCTGGGTTTTCATTGGGGTTCATGTAATAGGGGCTTGAAGGGTCAATGATGGGATTTATGATTTGGTTGACCATGAGCAAAATTTGAGGTTGCAGAATAGAAATACAAATTAAAAGATATAGATGATGATTTTGTATTGACACAACGGTTGTTCTTCTTCAAGATTGAATGCTCTTGATACCATGTTGAAGTTGATGAGCCATGGTTGCAAAGGAAAACAACATCAAAAAACTAAGTGATGTACAAACCGAATCAAAGAATGCAAATGAATGAACAACAAAACTTAACTGAATAATACTTTCTCTTATTGATCTGCAAAGGCACTAAAAATTGATGACAATGAGATGCCCAAGGTTCCTAATTTATACAAGCTAACTTAGACTAAAACAGAAAGCCAAGAAAAGAAAGAAAAGCCAATTATGCTAAAAATAGCAACTAAACAGAAAAAACAGAAAATAGATTAACTGAAATTTGAAAAAGTTTCTAAAAGAAGAAAGTGTTAAGAAATTGATTTTGGGCTTCTTGGGTTGGATGTATCATTTGCTATTTCAACAAGTAATCAAAAAAAAATATTTTCTGTTTTTATAATTTTTCCCCTTAACTAGTTAATATTTTTTGATAAGATTGATACACAATGAGACACCAAATATTGGGATGGTGATCTCCATTTGTGCCATAGTACTTTCTCCAACTCAAAATCAGCATATGCATCGCCCTTACCAACCACTGGTAGCATTGCTCTCCCAACTACCCTTTATTTTGATAGAAGAACATGTATGAAGACGTATACAATAGTTCATATTTAGAGGCAAATATGTTTATATTTGTTTGTGCTATCATTTAAATTAAATTTTAATTATATATTATACTTTTAATATGTTGTCAATATTTTCCTGATTGTCTCTACATATATACGTCTCCACATAAGTCTTTTCCTTATTTTGATTGTTGTGGTCCAATGAACACAAATCAGCTATCAAGCCTAATAGCCTATCCTCATTTTCTGTCTCTGTCAGCACAGTGGAATAAATAAAAAATTCCTAAAAATAAAAAATAACATTTTTATATTACGTAGTGAAATCTGATTGACTAGATACATGAGAACATGGTTTTTTTGGGACAAATGATCCCTCTTCGTGGTGGAATATCCTCTCTTCATGCCCATGTGTCTTTGTGTTTCTGCTTTGTTGATTGCACTTTTTAAGTTTTATTTTGTTTGTTGTTTATGGGAGAATGGTTGTGAAGTTATGGTGTTAAAGGTGTTATTATGGTGATTTTGAGATGGTTTAGAAGAACCGATGGGGATTGTGAAATGAAGAAGAGCAAGAAATTGAAAAGGACAAATAGGGTAGTGAAGTTTTGATGGGATTTTTCTAGTTTCGGGGAAAATCCATATTTGAATGATGAGAGAATATGATGTAGTAAACTAATAATGTCATGACAAAAGGATCAAAATAAATCCAAACATGGATATAAGTAATAAAATTAAACATTTGTAAATTGATAAGGATTCAAAAGTGTATTTAAGCTGAAATAAATTACAAACTACTTGATAGGCTTGCAAAACTCATGTGTCATGCTATTGATTAATAGAATATAACAAAACTAAAAATGTCACTTTTTGTTATTCAAGGGTATCCTGCATAGATGGACTTAACCCCTTTAGATGTATATGACTGTTTCTCTATATGAGTATCGATCCCTGCCAAGAAGGATGATGGAGTCACTAAAGGCAGTGAAGTACATAGACTAATAACATTACTCGTTCCCTGAAGGCACAAGAGTAGTGGAGCTAGTGTAGCTGGAAAAGAAGGGATAAGGTAGCAACTATTCTACAATTCTGATACCCACATAGCTGAGTGAAAAAACAAAACTTGGGTTGAAAAAGAAAATTAGCAAAGGAAGCAGCTCAGAATCTTAGCACCCAATCTCACTAGGAGTGAAAGGAAACGCTTCCCTTATATTCAAAGGAACCTACAAGGTATTAGTAATTTAGTATAGGAATGTAAGGCTGTGTTAAATATTAGAATGATCAAAAAGTCAAGAGTTCGATTTCTGAGAACGACACTTGTTGGGAGGTTAGTCACGCACTCCATATTGCGAAAAAGTTGCAAAAGCGTAAAATGAATATTATGATAATTTCTCATTATTGATCAAGACATGAAAAGCCTTATTTATAGTACATGAATAGGTAATCAACTTATCTAACCAACTAACTAACAAACTAATAAGCACATGTTGTAAAACAATTTCAACATGTGTTAAATGTGTAAAACGTGTAAAATGTGTCAATTATAAGAATTTTTCAACCAATGTTTTACTTGATTTTCTAACCAGTTAATGATTAACTATAGTATTAATCGATTAACACCTATCATAATATTTATTTTACGCTTTCGCAACATTTTCACAATACTCTAGAAAGAAACGCTTCGCTTATATTCAAAGGAACCTACAAGGTATTAGTAATTTAGTATAATAATATAAGGCTCTGTTAAATATCAGAATGACCAAAACATCAAGAATTCGATTCCTAATAGCGACATTTGTTAGGAGAGGTAGTCACACACCCCAAAATGAATTAGTTTCGTACCCGTAGAACAACTTAATTAACACATGTTTAATCTACATTGTATTTATATTTATGATTATAATTTGTAAGATTATATACTTAAAAACAACCAA
Organism: Lupinus angustifolius; assembly: GCF_001865875.1. NCBI lineage: Eukaryota > Viridiplantae > Streptophyta > Magnoliopsida > Fabales > Fabaceae > Lupinus > Lupinus angustifolius. The sequence goes on from NC_032024.1 coordinate 2,999,697, forward strand.
CATTTTTGAAGATGAAATTTTACTTGTTTTGATTACTAAGTTTTTAATAAACTAAACTTACTATTGGGTAAAAAAATTAGGTTATAAGAACCTTAATATAAAATAAACCAAATAAATCTATACAATATGTGCTCACCTTTTGCACACTATATTATTTTTAACCAATTATTACATGAAGTAGCATATAGTATGACACATTTTGTGAGATAGAAAATATGTCTAATGACATATTTCATAAAATGTCAAAAAAACATAGAAAAATAACGATACTCAATTAAGGATGAAAATAAGTCAAATCAAGTTGAATTCAACTCGATTTATTAATGATCGACTTGAGTTGAATCAAATGTAAATTTTTTCAACTTAAAATTAGTTCACTTAGAATTTATGAACTTTCGACCCAGTTAATAAACTCAAATTTATATCGTTTATCAGCTCAAATAATAATTTTGAATATATGTATGATTGTATATATAAAAGAGAAATAAGACTTATTAATTTGTATTGAAATATTAATTTTGATATATTAAATTTGTATATTAATACAATAGAATATATATATATATAATTATAAAATATTTAATATGTGTATATTTAACTATTCTATACATGTTTACACTTACATATATTAATTTTAAAGTTACAAAGTGATAACATTTGTTATTTTGTGTACATATGGAAGTGACTCTAGTGACATTTATTATTGAGAGAAATAGGTACAAATAATATGAGCAATTGAATTTTATTTGAATAGAAAAATTAAAAGATAAATATACTTGATGTTGGAATTATAGGGTTTAAATATAGAAGAAGAAAAATGAAATCTCAAATTAGTAAATTGTATTAATAATATTTGAATGATGGTGAGATAATATTGTCATACAAAATATATAATACTAATGTGTATTTACTTCTAATTAAATACGGAAACATATTAATTTCAATCCTAAAATATCTTCTAAGATGCTACAAAGAGATCTAAGATATAATCATCATAGTATGTGATATTTCTTTATACATATGTATCATCTAGATATACTCTATAATATAATTTAAGATATTCTAATATATTTTTGTATATTCTAATACGTGACATTTTTAAGTTTTCATGTAACCTATGAAGCGCGGATACTGATATGTGTATCGGGTACGATACGTATCCGATACGTCGACACGCATTTTTTACAAAATACAGGATACGATACGTTCAGGGATACGCGTATAAAATAATAAAAACACATAAAATATGATAAAATTATAAGTGTAAATCAAAATATCTAAAGTAAAAAATATAATGGAAATTTAAAATCGTTATTCTCCATAACAAATCTATCTTATCCTATTTTAATGAAAACGAATCTATCCTAAAATCATTGCCCTCCATAACAAATATATCTTATCCTATCATATTTTAATGAAAACGGATCTATCTTATCCTGTTTTATTGGAAAAGAATCTATTTTATCCTGTTTTATTGGAAACGAATCTATATATCCTATATTTTACTGAAAACGAATCCATATATCCTATATTTTATTGAAAACGAATCGGATACGTGTCTTAATATTTATTTATTTTATTTTTTTAATTTTTGGATACTCTATGTATTAGTAATTTAGTATAGGAATGTAAGGCTGTGTTAAATATTAGAATGATCAAAAAGTCAAGAGTTCGATTTCTGAGAACGACACTTGTTGGGAGGTTAGTCACGCACTCCATATTGCGAAAAAGTTGCAAAAGCGTAAAATGAATATTATGATAATTTCTCATTATTGATCAAGACATGAAAAGCCTTATTTATAGTACATGAATAGGTAATCAACTTATCTAACCAACTAACTAACAAACTAATAAGCACATGTTGTAAAACAATTTCAACATGTGTTAAATGTGTAAAACGTGTAAAATGTGTCAATTATAAGAATTTTTCAACCAATGTTTTACTTGATTTTCTAACCAGTTAATGATTAACTATAGTATTAATCGATTAACACCTATCATAATATTTATTTTACGCTTTCGCAACATTTTCACAATACTCTAGAAAGAAACGCTTCGCTTATATTCAAAGGAACCTACAAGGTATTAGTAATTTAGTATAATAATATAAGGCTCTGTTAAATATCAGAATGACCAAAACATCAAGAATTCGATTCCTAATAGCGACATTTGTTAGGAGAGGTAGTCACACACCCCAAAATGAATTAGTTTCGTACCCGTAGAACAACTTAATTAACACATGTTTAATCTACATTGTATTTATATTTATGATTATAATTTGTAAGATTATATACTTAAAAACAACCAACATTTTTGAAGATGAAATTTTACTTGTTTTGATTACTAAGTTTTTAATAAACTAAACTTACTATTGGGTAAAAAAATTAGGTTATAAGAACCTTAATATAAAATAAACCAAATAAATCTATACAATATGTGCTCACCTTTTGCACACTATATTATTTTTAACCAATTATTACATGAAGTAGCATATAGTATGACACATTTTGTGAGATAGAAAATATGTCTAATGACATATTTCATAAAATGTCAAAAAAACATAGAAAAATAACGATACTCAATTAAGGATGAAAATAAGTCAAATCAAGTTGAATTCAACTCGATTTATTAATGATCGACTTGAGTTGAATCAAATGTAAATTTTTTCAACTTAAAATTAGTTCACTTAGAATTTATGAACTTTCGACCCAGTTAATAAACTCAAATTTATATCGTTTATCAGCTCAAATAATAATTTTGAATATATGTATGATTGTATATATAAAAGAGAAATAAGACTTATTAATTTGTATTGAAATATTAATTTTGATATATTAAATTTGTATATTAATACAATAGAATATATATATATATAATTATAAAATATTTAATATGTGTATATTTAACTATTCTATACATGTTTACACTTACATATATTAATTTTAAAGTTACAAAGTGATAACATTTGTTATTTTGTGTACATATGGAAGTGACTCTAGTGACATTTATTATTGAGAGAAATAGGTACAAATAATATGAGCAATTGAATTTTATTTGAATAGAAAAATTAAAAGATAAATATACTTGATGTTGGAATTATAGGGTTTAAATATAGAAGAAGAAAAATGAAATCTCAAATTAGTAAATTGTATTAATAATATTTGAATGATGGTGAGATAATATTGTCATACAAAATATATAATACTAATGTGTATTTACTTCTAATTAAATACGGAAACATATTAATTTCAATCCTAAAATATCTTCTAAGATGCTACAAAGAGATCTAAGATATAATCATCATAGTATGTGATATTTCTTTATACATATGTATCATCTAGATATACTCTATAATATAATTTAAGATATTCTAATATATTTTTGTATATTCTAATACGTGACATTTTTAAGTTTTCATGTAACCTATGAAGCGCGGATACTGATATGTGTATCGGGTACGATACGTATCCGATACGTCGACACGCATTTTTTACAAAATACAGGATACGATACGTTCAGGGATACGCGTATAAAATAATAAAAACACATAAAATATGATAAAATTATAAGTGTAAATCAAAATATCTAAAGTAAAAAATATAATGGAAATTTAAAATCGTTATTCTCCATAACAAATCTATCTTATCCTATTTTAATGAAAACGAATCTATCCTAAAATCATTGCCCTCCATAACAAATATATCTTATCCTATCATATTTTAATGAAAACGGATCTATCTTATCCTGTTTTATTGGAAAAGAATCTATTTTATCCTGTTTTATTGGAAACGAATCTATATATCCTATATTTTACTGAAAACGAATCCATATATCCTATATTTTATTGAAAACGAATCGGATACGTGTCTTAATATTTATTTATTTTATTTTTTTAATTTTTGGATACTCTATGGATACGTATCATTCGCGAATCTGAGCGTATCTGTGTTGGATACGTGTCGGACACCGACATGTTTGACGAATCCGTGCTTCATAGCATGTAACTATTAATAACATTTAATCTTAATCATTTATGTATAATTGCATAACCCAAATTTATTATTATCATAATTTTTATAGGATAATTGTTATCGCTTGAGTCAATTCACTCACACATATATGAAAAATTGAGTTAACTTATGAATTTAAAAAGTCAAACTTTGCAACTTAAGTTTAACTGTGTTTGATTTATGAACAAAGTTTATTAAACTAAACAATGAGTCGAATTTCAAATGAATCTCAAATTTGATCTAATAATCATTAGTCATAAATAGATAAGTAAAAACAGGACAACCCTAACGAGTTTGGATTACTCCACAAGGACTCATGCTAAATTGAATCTCAATGAAAAGATCAGTTTTAATTATGTTTATTAAATTACAATTCAAAACCATCCTAAGCGTACGACAAGTTGTAAGAAGCCGACCCAAATAATATTAACAATTTTATTAAAATTTTAATAGTTTTTAAACCCTTTTTAACAAAATATATATGATATTAATATACTACTATTTTCTTAACAAACCTATTTTGTTATGCAGTGTTCTATAGTGGATAAAAAAAAAACAAATTAGTATCTTTATTCATATCCTATTTTGACAAATTTACCATGTAATAAGTTGAGGAGTTGAGAGCTCTATGATTCAACTAGATGTACTTGTTTTATCCCAAATATATATAAAAGTAGTAAAATCTCTCAAATATGAAAGTAGTAAACATAAGTAACCCGACGCAAGTATGTTAAAATGGTAGTAATCATTGATAAGACCGATTCTTGACGAACAAGAAAGAATGAGAAAATGTTATTGAATTGAATTTTACAAATTACATTGAATCATCTATATAAAGGGAAGAAAACACTAACTATCCTAACCAAATTAACTAACCAACTAACAAAAAGGCTCAACTATTTTAACATTCCCCTGCAAGCTGGAATATATCAAGCATTCCAAGTCTTGAAATCTGAATGTGAAGCAACATTGAAGCTTAACTACCATAGGCAGAAACAACTTCATCCAAAGCTTAACTATCTATTTTGACAGCAGCTTACCCAACCAAATCAATCATAATGGATGAAAAAGAGAAAAAATGAATTTTAATATTAATCCTAATATATTGCTTCAATAAAGAGAAATACACACTGTAATAATGTTGTGTGTTTAATGAGAGAGGTATAGAAAATAGAATATGAAGAAATAAGGGTAATTGATGTATACAAGTTTTATAAAATCAAATGACCCATACACTTAGTAGCAGTATGAGGTCTTCAACCAATGAACAACTTGTTTTCATCCAAGAAGATATAATTTGGTCTCTCCAAATTGTATGGTTCTAGTCCCTTCTTAATTCTACCAGAGACATTATGATGTGAACCATGGCATGGTCTTTTGATGCTCGAATTGTTGGTGCAAAAATGACCAGTACAAAAATGGATTTATCTTAACAAAATTTTCCACAACATGATTATCTTCCACTGCTACTCTCTTTGCCTTGACATTGTTCTCTTTTTCATGCTCAAACTTTACAGCATGGGGCTCTGTCCCTTTTCCATTGCCTTTAGGTGAACTTTTCCAATTGGGTTGCCTCATTCATGGAGACCAAGAAAATGAAAGAAAATCCAAGAAAACTCATAGAGGATTGAATTAATGTAGAAACCAAAGCAACCACACCTTGCACTGAAAACTCAAAAAAAAATGCATCAATCTGGACAGGTTATGTTGTAAAGATATGCTCACAATAAAGCTTTTTCCAAGATGTTAACCATCCTGGGCATCCATCTCTTCTTTTTAATGTCATTGTAGTTAATGCATATTGCAACAACTCCTTTCTTTCTTCCAATTATTCCTCCATAGCCCCCAACAGGTTCTTTGTCCACCTTCATTTCTTTAATGAATGTTCCTGCATGCTTTGACCCAAACGGGTACAATTGTAGAGATTTTATCTTTAGCTTTACTTATCAAAGTGTGAAACTCCAGCACAACATTATTGCATACTTCGTCAAATTGAGAACACTTATCAAAGAATCCACATAAGGTGTTAAACAAGAAAGAACAACTCATGCAACAAATAAGCAGTGACTTAATAAGAAAGATATCACCCTTGGAAATTACATGCCAAACCATGTAGATTCACATTTGGTTGAATAGAAGGTTATGATTGTTTGCTGAATCTTGAAATAATTATAGTCTCATACCATGTTAAAATGGTATGAGCCATAGACAAGAGAGATCTTCTTGATGAATAAGAAGGAATGAGAAATGTTATTGAATTGAATTCCAAAGTTACATTGAAATTGAATCATGAATGAGAAGGAAGAAAACGCTAACTACCCGGACAAGGATACCTATCCCAAAAAAACCCTGTCCCCAATCATATTTCCCAAAATAATATAAAATATTAATTTATGTTTTTATAAAAATAAATTCCAATAAAATAACTCATCTTGATTGGTTTGGTACACCATTAGGGACACCAATAAATACAGATGATTCTCATCCCTAACTACCCTAACCAACTTAACTAACAAACTAATAAAAAGGCTCACTATTTTAACAAAGTCCAATTTTAAAAATCAAAACAATTTTGGTTAAAATTATAATTATAATAAAAATATATAATAAGATAATTAGATTCCGTAAGTTTTTAGACTTTTAACAGTCCAGCTGTCAGGATAGTCAATTTTTACAGGTCCAGCCGACCAGCCGTATACACTAACCTTTTGTACTACAAATATAAAATCCATTATTTATTATATATTTTTATATAAAATCAGCGCAATGACGGTAATCCCAAAAGAACACACAAAGCGCAGAAAACTCAAACGCCACCGTTTCAGCTTTCGGCTTAACTTAACTCACCGGATAAACCTAACAACTTCTGATTCTGATTATTTTAAGCGCCGTTTCTTTGCATGACCACTTCTCTCTCAGCTCGCCACTGATACTCTTTCTACGGTGGCGGCTGCGGCGGTGGTTGTTTTCCTAAATGACTGTAATCCAAACCTCCACCGTCGATTTCGCTCACAACCGCAATCACTCCCCGAAGCGTAAGTTCGATGACTATGGTACTATATTTGATGAAGACGACGACTACGCCGCCGATCTCCTCGTCAGGATGAAGAAAGACAAACCAGAAGCGGTGAATTCCTCCTCCGACGCCGCTGTTATGTCCACCGCGGTCTCTGCTAGGTCTTCCGACGCGCGATCGTCGTCGCCACGCGCGCGCGCCGCTTTACAGTCCCACTCGACTCGGTACGAGTCACGGTTACAGTTCTTTGTCAGAATGATTTCCAAAACCGTGGTGATGCACGCGCCTCCGGAAGACAGTGTGAAATCGATCCACGAGAGAATCGAAATGATGACTGGTATTCCGATTGTGGAGCAGCGTTTGATATACAGAGGGAAACAGCTTCGGTGGGAACAGACTCTGGATGAATGCGCGATTGAAAACGACGCGAATGTTCAATTGGTTTGTCGTATGAAAAGCACGAGGCACCCGCAAGGTTGGAAACTTATGGATGAAATGGTTTCAATAATTTGGCGTCTCTGCAGAGGAGAAAAGGTTCACGATTCACTAAAAATCATTAAGGGTTTGATGACTAGTTATTTGAGTTTGGCTCAGTCGATAGTCGTAAACGAATATTTTGCTTCGTATTTTGAAATTTTCTTATCTTCGGATGCTCCTATGGTTTTGGTTATGCTTTATGTTTCATCCTGTCCAGGTAACAAGGATCTTGGTGATTGGTCTATTAGGCATTTTTTGAGTTCGTGTAAAACTATCATGGATAAATCATTTCATGGTCAATGTGCTCGTTTGGTATTGGAATTGTGTAAGGTTCTTAAAAGTGTAGGGCGTCATGATCCTTTGTATATTTTGAGTCAAAGTACTTTTGCGTCGTTGTTGGAGACTGCCACTGTTTCATACTGTTCTTTTGATGATGGGTGTGTATTGCTTAAAGATATTTCACCCTTTGTTCGGGAGCTTGCGGATACGTTGTTGAGGGATTTGGATTTGAGCATGGGACTCCACACCGGTGTGGGGCCGTTGATGAGCGATATGAAGGATTTTACTGCATTTTTGATCCCTATGAGGAGAGGAATCAAAGAGCTGCACACTTTGAAGGGGTCAAGTAGAATCAAAGAGCTGCTGATTCTTAAGTGTTCTATAAGTGATAATGGTAAACTCCATGAGGATCTATCGCATTCTGCTGAAGGGGCTGATAGCCTTCATCTTATATTTATTCAGTTGTTGGGCAAAATGGTTGAGTGCCTTCGAAGCATGAAAGAATGCTTGGCTAACAAGGAACTAGAAGAGGCAGGGGATTTTGTCTATTCGGCGTGGTCTCAGTATCTTTCCATCTTGAAGGAATTATATCAAATCAGTAAGCTCTATGATGGTGCCGAAGAATTGTTTTGGACAGTTCTGTTTCAGGAAAGACGTATGGTGTCTCTACTAATTGTTAAATGTGCAAAGAGAACTGATGATCATCATTGGATTCTTGAGCACAAAGCTGTGACCAATTTTCAGTCTAGGAGGCATTTGGCATTGCTGCTTTTCCCTGATGTAAAAGAAGACTATGAAGAGTTGCATGAGATGCTTATTGACAGGTCTCAGTTATTTACTGAATCTTTTAACTACATAAAACATGCAGAGCCTGAGTCTCTTCATGCTGGTCTATTTATGGAGTTCAAAAATGAGGAAGCTACAGGACCAGGTGTACTGAGGGAGTGGTTTTTTTTGGTTTGTCAAGCAATATTTAATCCGCAGAATGCCCTTTTTTTGGCATGCCCAAATGACAGAAGAAGATTTTTCCCTAATCCTGGTAAGTTTTTCTATAATTCTGAATGTATTTTCCTCACTGTTTATCATCCAGTGGTAGTATTTCCAAATCTCAAACAGTTCTAAAATGTTTACTAAGTTATATTTCTCAGGATAATAAAAATTGTTGAACTAGTGTTCAGGAGGGTTCACTTATATTCAAAGAATTATACAGTAAATTACATCCATATGAAACAAATTTCAAAAGCTTAAAAAAGTTGAAAGCTAAAAGAAGCCCATTTCATAAATCATAGAATGGGTTAGTTGAAGGGCAGTAGACTTGATGGTAGAGTTAACACCCAAATTGGTTAGTTGAAGTTTGAAGTGGGGATAAATTGCTTTAGACAAGCATTTCCTGAAGTCATTGTTGGTTCTTCGTCTTGGAACATACAGTCACTTGAGAGGATAAGGTGAGGTATTATAACCGTTGATCCTAAAATCAATGGTTAGGATTTTAAAAAATCATGATTTCTTGTACATGTGTGTATCTTATCATAATCCCATCTGTTGATTATTCAATCAATGATTACATTTGCATTTTATCCACTAAAGTGCACGTCTTCACTTTAGAGGAGCCAATTACCATCTGCTTTATGGGCAATTTACAATATTATGTTTCGAACACGATAAAAACTAAAACTCTTCCATCCTGTAGAATCTGTTCCACTGGCTTGTTGTGTCGAGATGCCTTTTTTATCGGGAATTTAGTAACATTTTTCCTAGAAACCTGTTCCTATCTTAATAGCTTTCAACCTGAGAGGATTCCTTAGGATTTTAGCTGCTAAAATCATTCCATCCGAAGTTCAGAGCATCTGTGAAGCTTCATACTTTTATTTTAATCTAGGATACATACATATGAAACTATCAATCATATGAAGTGACAGGAATCTTACTCATCATGCTGTATTTCCTAATTCCTACAGAGCCACTACTTGATTCTGATTACTTTTAGGCTTTCATTCATTTATTTTGTGTTTTAAGTATTGATCATTTAAAACATAATTATCTTTGGGAGTGTGTTAGAACTGGTATTAATCACGAAAAGAAAAGAGTAGAAAGATTGAAGAAAGAATGTATCCAAGATCAATTTGATCTTGAATCTATGAAATTGAATTAAAAGAAAGAGATACAAGTTTCCCTCCCAACCGAATTGCTCCAATCCAGTTATTCCACATTTGCAAAATGTCAAAAACTATTCTTACAAGTTTTCCCTTCTCTATTTATATAACTAATACATTAGTCTAACTAATTAATAAGGGTATTCTAGGAATTCCCTCTTTATTTAATTCAAACGACTACCAACAACAACCCTTTTTTCTTCTACCTTATACCTACCTTATCAATACCCCGCCCTAAAAGAACCACCTTGTCCTCAAGGGGAAAATTGAGAAAGTTCTCCTGAATCCAGGTTGTTGATTCCCAAAGAGTTTCGTTGCCCAAAATCTCCTCAACATTGACATATGTGGTATCAGTTTGTTCGCCGACTTGTTTCATCAACCCGATTTCATCATAGCTTTTATCACTCGGGCTCATTAAAAACCCCGAAATTCTCAATTGTAATTTCATTATAAAATCTAGGACTGTACAGAAAAGTGTTGAAGAGCCAGGGAGATTTCCTTGCAGAAGGTGATTCAAGATTTTTCTTGAAAGGTGTTGAACCAAATATGTTACTAGCTTCAAAACCACCATCGTTTCTAGTTTGATACCCAGAATTCTCCCCCGGAATTTATGAACTGACAGATTGTACACAAGTAACAGCAACTGAAAATCTTTCATGCTCCTTTTCATGAACAGAAGAAGAGTTAACACCTGAGCATGGATTCTCAGATGATAATTTCAAAGGGATGCTCTGATTCGTAGCTTCTTCCAAACTCTTATTCTCCATTTGATTTTTTTGTTCTATCAACAAAACTTTTTGTATAATTTCAGATAAGGAATGTAAATCATACAGTTTTACCTCTGCTTGTAGTTCCTCCTTGAGCCCATTCAAGAATACTCCTTTCACAAATTCTTGATCTATAACCCTCAAGGTCCCACCGTACTTCTCGAATTCCTCCACAAACTCCTCTACTGAACCCGTTTGTTTGAGAGATAACAACTGTTCGAATGGATTCTGAATCATAGATGGTTGAAATAGACGAATCACGGCGATCTTGAACCCTTCCCAATTGGGTCTCGGATTACACTTCTCCCACCATTGGTACCAACTCAATGCCTTCCCCTCAAGTGCCATAATGGTCGCTTGCATCTTCTCATCTTTCGACAATTCTTTCAACTGAAAGTACCTTTCCAATCGGTGAGTCCACTCGAATGCGTCATCGCCAGCAAAAATCGGAATCTCCCACTTCTGCCATTTCTCCCGTCGGTGCGCATCCTCATCACGTTCTTGTTTCCAACTATCACTGTCTCGTGCCATATTTTGTGTAGACACCATTAACTAACAACCAATCCCGAATTCTCAACAAAAATCAACAAGAATTCAGACAAATCCCAATCTGATTTTTTTGGATTTCTGGCAAAAATTCACAAATTCCTAATTTCTGAATCTAAATTTCAGAATTTCGAATCTCGGAATGCTTCGTCTTCTTCTCCTACTGTAATTCAGCTATTTCCAACATCCAAACCTTAGCATTCAGATTCTGACTTCGTCCTCTCCGCGTCACAACTCCATCGTCTTCTTCTTCGCACAAACCCTAGCCTCACGAATTTGCTTGTGTCTTCTCTATCTCGCAAAATTCGAGCCTTCGCAAAAAACAAATTTTTGTTTCGTCTTCAATCAATTTCTACTTCTGCGATCTCCCATATTATTCCTCCACAAGTGTGATTCGTAACCCTAGCAGCAGAATTGGTGGATCTCACTTCCCTCAAGCACCAAGATTGGTGCTCTGATACCAGTGTTAGAACTGGTATTAATCACGAAAAGAAAGAGTAGAAAGATTGAAGAAAGAATGTATCCAAGATTAATTTGATCTTGAATCTATGAAATTGTATTGAAAGAAAGAGATACAAGAGTAGAAGAATGAAATGGAAACTGCCAACAGTTTCCCTCCCAACCGAATTACTCCAATTCAGTTATTCCACATTTACAAAATGTCAAAAACTATTCTTACAAGTTTTCCCTTCTCTATTTATACAACTAATACACTAGTCTAACTAACTAGTAAGGATATTCTATGAATTCCCTGTTTATTTAATTCAAACAACTACCAACAACAACCCTCTTTTCTTCTACCCTATACCTACCCTATTAGAGTGTTGTAGAGAAATTCGACAATTCATAGATTTCATCTGTCAATTGATGTGCTTGATAAAAACAATGTTAATCTGGTTACAGTTTGAAGTGTATATGTTCTTTTTATGTATTATTACTTTTCCCTCTTATAAAATTTTGATACCTTGTCTCATGACTTCGGGTGTTGCTTCCTTTAAATTTATAATGAAATAGTGAATATTTTTCATTAATTTTTTTTATCGGCAAAAGGTAAAAGATTATTTAAAAAGTATAGTATGTCTCCATGGCCTGCTACTGTGGAATCTCATCTATGTTGTCTCAAATTGTGTGCCTGAGAGGTAACGAAATTCCTTTTGGACAGGAAAGACCTCTGCCGGATCTGCATAGAAGGCCTTAGGATAATAATGGGAGGGTTTACATTTTATTCTCTACCTATATCAGAGGAAAAGGCTTACTATTCCAATCCTCTCTTTGCCTTGCATCCTTTAAGCCATTAATGAAATTATGAAGATTTTAATTCATTCCCAAGATTAGCATGCCTATTTTTGTTACAAACTTACAGTGTAAAATGATTTTATTTTTGCCTTTTCTAGAGTAGGTTATTTAGGGCATAAAGTCTGTACAGTCTAACTTGCATGGTTGAAAATGTCATCAAGAAATTAAGTGCTGCATCCTTGCGATATGTGGAATGCGAGGAATGGTGATAAACCACTTCACCATTAAACTCAGTGTGGACCATCACATTTTGTGGTCGCTCTGATGACTATGTTGCACACTTGCACAGATTATGGGTATAATGATTGTTTCTGTATGATACAGATTTATTTTATTTTAGAAATTAGGTTAATGTTTTGTGGGGTAAAACTCTGCCTATTTCGTGCTTATTGAATTTAAAATCAATATATGGCTAATCCCAAGTCTGGATAAAAGACGAGGGTTGTGTTAGGCAGTTGACATCTAACGGTAAATTGTCAAATTTTTATGACATGGATAGGTGATGTTTGTGTTAATGCTACTTGGTTTCCCTAATTTAACACATTGTAGAGCTCAAGTACAATGTTTTGGCAAGAGCTGTTGCATCGGAGCCCATATGTAGTAAAAATAAGCAAGGGTTTCCATAACTTTATGAATGAGTGTGGGTAAAAGAATCTAGGTGAGAATATGATTCATTTTAGAACTCGAGCATTGACACTTACATGCAAATTTATGGAAATAGTTGCCACCATGATTAGGAGGACGATTAATTTTATATGCCTTCAACATTTGTATAATATAAATTAGTAAGCAGTTTCAGAATTAATGATAAAAATAATGTATTTATTATGTATTCAATTTTAACATTGCTAAAGATTAAAAGATTCAAGCATTCAGGTATAATTTCTTGCCAGTCTATCATGTAATCTAATGACACTTCAGATGCATTTTAAGAGTTTGTTATGATAAGGCTAGCTATCAATCCAAGGGGTACCTGATAAGGCTACAGCACCACAAAACAATAATATCATAGAATCTATGTGCCCTTTAGGCACTTCCAAAGAAATGATGCATTGGCATGTTATTGTTACTCAAATGCTCACATTTTCCGTTGTCGTCTGTGTGTGCACTTATATATAATTGGATCCTCTAAAGTATGAGATGAAGTGCATCGTGGTTAACATCGATAAGAAAATCAGCAGTGTAGCTTCTCATATATTTATTAATTGTGACAACTGTGCTTATGTTTTTTTATAACTGAACCTGTTTTTTCATCAACAGTTATGGAATCTGGATTGTTTAACCTGTCAAGTCATTAGCATTTTGTCACTAAACTTGAGTTCCCATTTTGTTACCATTAGGGGTTATGATTGCTTGATCCATGTTGAGCATTTATATTGCTTGCTGCATGCATATCTTATTTCTGTAGATATTATTAAAACTAGTCCTGCAAAATCAAGTTTAGTTTATGTTTTTATCTACTTGTCTGCAGCATCTAAGGTACATCCTCTGCACCTGCAGTACTTCGAGTTCTCTGGTCGTGTTATTGCATTAGCTTTGATGCACAGGGTGCACGTAGGTATTGTTTTTGATCGTGTGTTTTTTGTGCAATTGGCTGGAAAATCTATTACTTTAGAAGATATAAAGGATGCAGATCCTTACTTGTATAGTAGCTGCAAACAAATATTGGAGATGGATGCTGATTTCATTGATTCAGATGCATTAGGACTGACCTTTGTTAGAGAGGTGGAGGAATTAGGATACAGGAAAGTGATTGAGCTTTGCCCTGGTGGGGAAAGCCTTGTTGTGAATAGTAAGAACAGGGAGAAGTATGTTAATCTTCTTATACAGAATTGTTTTCGAACATCCATACATGACCAGGTATCATATTTTGCCAAGGGTTTTGCTGATATACTGTCCAACTCAACGCTCCAGCAGTTCTTCTTTCAAAGCTTAGAGCTCAAAGATCTTGATTGGATGCTGCATGGGAGTGATAAAACCATTTCTGTTGAGGATTGGAAGGCACATACAAAGTATAGTGACTATAAAGAGAGTGATCACCAGATATCTTGGTTTTGGGAGGTATGTTTGATCCTGATTTTATGCAATTATTACAATGACTTTACTGGTTTTAGAAGGGTATGCAATTATTATAACGTTTTGGATAGAAGATGTGTTCCCAACCTCTCTAATGAAATTTTGCTGTTGATGATTTGTCAGTTTGAGCTCTTCTGATTGCATATAGTTGTTTAACATTATGAACCTTACCTTTTTCATATTAGTGAATTTATCCAAAGTAATAATTTCAACTTTTGGTGAGATGCAATAAATCTGAATATTAAGTTTGCCGTTTTTTCTGCAAAAATAAATGTTTAAGATCTCTTTTTTCAATAAAACTAGGTTGGTTATTGCAGTTATTGAAATGATTCTTACTAGAATGTTTTTCTAAAAAAATCATTATTTAAACAATGGCTAGGATTAGGGTAGGGGTGAGCAGGACCTGACCCTACCCGCTCACTGGTATGGCCCGAATGGGGTCGATCTCATCGAGTTCAAAAATTAGATGTGGTCAATATTTAGGATCGGGTAGGGACCAAGCATGACCAGCCCTACCCGTTCTA
Organism: Lupinus angustifolius; assembly: GCF_001865875.1. Classification (NCBI taxonomy): domain Eukaryota; kingdom Viridiplantae; phylum Streptophyta; class Magnoliopsida; order Fabales; family Fabaceae; genus Lupinus; species Lupinus angustifolius. Next base: position 3,014,841 of record NC_032024.1, read on the forward strand.
TGATCACTCAGTCATCATGTTTATATGTGTCTCTGTTCAAATGTGTATAGAGTAATAATATCTTTTTGGTCGAAAGTATCATTGATATTTAGGGTTGGGTTAGCTTCGGGTCTAAAGTCGGATCCGGATTCTAAAACTGACCCGATCAACATTTAGGGTCGGATAAGGGACAAGCTTTAACCCATCCCAACCCGACTCATCCCTAGCTAGATATTCAAGTGAATTAATATTTTTTAATATTATTATATTCTGTTAAAATCACTTTGTAGATTGTTGGGAAAATGTCAGCTGAACAAAGGAAGGTTCTGTTGTTCTTTTGGACATCAGTGAAACATTTACCAGTTGAGGGTTTTCGTGGTTTGGCTTCTCATCTATACATTTATAAGGCCCTTGAACCTGATGATCACCTTCCTTCATCTCACACATGCTTTTACAGGCTGTGTTTCCCAGCATATTCATCTAAGGCTATCATGCAAGATCGTCTTGGAATCATCACTCAAGAACACATTGGTTGCAGTTTTGGTACCTGGTAAATAGATATATATATCCATGCATGCTAGTGGTTTTGATTGCACATAATATTGCTCCTCAGTTTTGTACAGAGTATAGGATCTTTCTATCTATTCTCAAATTATAGTTATGTTTCTCAAATCAATTCAGAGTCGACCATCTGTCAAATGTTTATATGGGATAAGTATTAATAAAACATAGGATTGAAGGAATGCGTATTTGATGATGTCTGTCACCTCATTTAGTCATGAGTAAGTTTGAATACTCGTAGAGCAAATATCATTTCGGTACAGGAGAAGATCTCAACTCTCAGTTAATATGGATAGTTTATGTGTCAATGATTATATATATTACATAACTACCCTTCACTATTATAATGCTCATTTTCTCCTTCCATTACATTCTAATTAATGAGGATATTTGTATAACAAAATCATATTTTTCATTGAAATTTGAAAAGAATCGTGTAAAAAAGAATCAAAATTAATATCAATAAAAAAATCTTAGAAATAGGTTGGGAGATAGTATTTTTCTTTCTCTTTTCATGTTAAGACTTCCTCGTCACAGGTAAGTGGCTTATTCCTATGGTTACAATATATGCCATGCCATGCCTGAATGAATAATTTATAGGAAGATCCGAGTGTAGTGTTCTATTTTTTTATAAATAGTTTTGCTACTTATTGTTCGGGTTAAGGAACTAAGCAACAGTTTGAATTGGGAAATATTGTATTCAATGAAGAAAATATGTTGTTCTTTTTTTATTCAAATCCTTTTTAACCATTGACAAATGATTAACAAATTTGTTTTATAACTAATAATTCTTACTCGGTAAGGATAGTCAGTACGTCGTAACAAATTTTGCTACAGGTAGCTGTTCCTTTAAAGATTATATTCACGTGAAATTCTTCCAAAAAATATGCAAGAATGTAATTCAAAAATGTCAGACTTTGTTGCCATTCATAATAATAACTGATGCGAAATGCAACGACATTTTCATCATAATTTTTTCATTTAATATCATAGCTTGCTTTCAAAAATTGTTTTACGATTTAGACACTATTCTTACGCTCTGAAATCCCTGCAATGGTTATAAACTAAAATATTTTCACTCCTTCGTATACGAAGTTGAGTGGTTACTCGTTTGTTACATCCAATTTTCACTCAATAGTGGTAGATCTATCTTCTATTATTATAAGGAAATGTGACACTGCATAGTAGTGCATTGTTGTTAAAGTCCAAATCTATTTCTACTGATTTTTTAGCAAGAGCAATACTTTATATACACTTAGAACGGATACCTTTTATTTTGAGAAAGAAAAAAATTGATAGTATGAGATAATGAATTTATCTCCTTGCTTTCGTTTCCCATAAAGAAAATTTCACTTTTTTTTATTGTTGTTTACCTAGGGAGCCTGCTAAGTCATGTTCAATAAAAAAAAACATAAGACGAACTAGTTTATGAGGGAGAGATCAGATTAAGAACATAGAATTTGTTTGTGTGATAACAATAGAAATAGAATAAAGTAAATATGAATTATTCAAAAGTAGAGAAACAAAACACACCATGACAAATTCATTATGCTTTGTAGGAATCACCCTCCACAGACTCCAGCTGCTATAGCTCACTTATCATGTATGCTGATGTGGAGCCAAGTGCTGTGCTTACATGCAGGTATACCCTCCATATCCAAAGACTTACCATAATAATAATAATAATAATAACACTGAATAAACAAAACAGAAAAGCTTTTCAACCTTGACAACATGGAAAAAGGTAGACTTGATCATATAGGTTTAAGCCTCAGTCTTCTCAGCATCAACTTCTACAGTGGCTTCCACTTCTGGCTCAGTTGGTTTGTTCTCCTCCACTGCACTCACTGGTGCTGATTCTGTTTCAGTAGTTGCTTTTGGCTCATCAACTTTGGGCTCTTCTTTCAGTTCCTCAGTTTTTTCCTCTGTTGTCTCTGGTGCTGGCTTTTCTGCCTCAGCCTCAGCTTCCTCTGTTGTCTCAATTGTTACCTCCTTGGTCTCAACTTCAACTTCAGTTTCTGGAGCAGCTGGTGCTTCTGTTGCTGCTGGTGTTGTTTCTACCTTTGGTTCTTCGACGGTTTCTACCTTTGGTTCCTCGGTTGCTGGTTGTTCTGGGGCAGCAACCTCATCAACTGCTGGTTGTTCTGGGGTTGTTTCCTCGATCTTGGCTACCTCGATTGTTTCATTTTCTGGGACTGTTGTTGGTACTTGCTGTGCAACCTGCAAGTGCAAGATCCATTCATTTACAAAGTCTTCAATCATGTGCCAAGCATATATATATATAGCAAAGATAAATACCTTAATGTTAGAGATGAATGAAAAATCACATAATGTGTTGATACATATATGTGAATCAAGTCCATCAACTTAATTTTCAATAATTAATCGAAGTTCTAGAGTAAAGTAAAGGTCTGACATAACATGCGAATAGAGTCAGAGTTTGTTATATTCTCTATTCTTTCTTTCTAACCATGCATAGAAGTGCAATGTAAGTGAGTGTTAATTAGTTCAAACAATAGTTGGGGAATTGTTGGTTTGAAAACAATCAAGCCATTAAGTGATTATAAAAGAAGTGCTTATGTATAAATTGATCGATGATCTATACTTTGGATGCAATTGTGATTATAAAACCTGAAAGAAAATAAATAGAAAACGAGGTCTACATAGAATGTTATGTTGATAATTGATCACGATCCAATACCATACATCAGTGAATACTTGAACGTGGTTAGTGCTTCACAATTAATGACCAAGAAGGGTGTGAAACACGTCGATCACCCCAAATCTTGTATAAGATCAAATGATCATCCATACTTAGTGTTTATTGATTTATGTATATATGATCTATGAGTAAGAGAATAATAAACTAATAAAATAAGGGAAATAGTTAGAAAACAGAATAAATAAATAAAAATAACAAAGATAGTGTTCATATTGTTAGTAGGAGTGTAATATGTTCTGTAAGATTAAATTATTGCAAGAGATCTACCCGTACTAGTTACTGCTACCACAAATACAATATATATAACCTTAAAAAGAACACTCTCGTGTCAGTTAACACAAACAAATTAAACTGATTCGTTCATTGAAAGTGTAGAAAATAGTAACATTATGCCCAAAAAGAATTGTTTCACTATCTTCATGTAAGATTTGGAACTAAACTACACTTGGACTATAGAAAGCTGCAACAAAAAAAAACTTTATGTTTGGGTTACCTCAACAGTGGCCATTTGGAAGAATAAAAGGGATTGAAATAGAGCTGAAAGAAAAAAGTTGGAGATATGAATATGCAAAAGAATACAGAGAGAAATTAAGAGTGTTTGTGAGTGAGGTGAGGAGTTGATGAAAGGTAGAGAGGCTTATATAGAATCTTGACCCAGAGAGAGAAAGAGAGTTTATTATGGGCATTGTCATCCCTTAATTGAAGGAATCTTTTACAACCAGATGGCTCATGTATGTTATTGACAGAAATCTTGTCTAGTTGTAAATGTTTTTTCCCTCCTTTCTTAATTAGAAAAAATTGTAATATTTATACATTGATATTTATAGTATAAAGATTTATACATAATCAATACATTATTATAATTTATTTATATTAATTTTATTTCAGAGTAAATAATATTTGAAAATGAATAGTGGATGATGTACTAATTGTGTAAATAACTCGTGAACTATAAGTGCAAATATTTTTCTCATTAGAAAAATAGTTTAGTGATTATATGTTATTGACTCTTAAATAAATAATATATGAATGAGACTATAAATATAAAAAACTTTATACTTATGGTATATAAATATTAAAATATTCCTTATTTAAGATTTAATTTAAATGTATTGGAAACTTAAAGAGTATGGGTCGAATTAAACCTGCTTACTGATCCTGTAAAAAGCATTTTTATATAATCGGAAGAGTTAGTACTAGTATAAATGTTACAAGTGCTTCAATTATAGACATATTTTTTATTATTTTATGAGATTATAATATCTATTTTAAAATGGCTAAAAAATAAATTGCTTTATGCTAAAAATAAATGTTAAATAATTAGTACAACATGCAAAATATATATTATGCTATATATACAAGTTTGAAGGTGATGAATTGTTAATTATTATACATATGACAGAAAAGGGTCACATAGGTGACAATAAGAGAAGAGAATGGGTAGAAAGTTGTAATAGTATTATTTTGTAATAATAATAATAATAGATAAAATAAACGATAGCTATGGTTTTGAATTAAAACTCAATTACATTAAAAGATTTCTGAATTTGGCAAAGAAACTAAAAAAAATTAAAATATGTTGAAGACTCAAAATACATGCATAATTTGAAATGTCAACAATATTTTGCTAACTAAAAAACTATAGAACTAGTTTTGTATGAGCAATATGTCTCTCCTTCTGAGATTTGAGTAAAAAAATTTATTATTACCAAATGTATCTCCTCAACTTTTAGATAAATAATTAATTGAATTTTGAGTGGATTTTAATGCGTGACATTATCATTCATTCATGTTTAGAGGTTTCCTTTTCCTATGGTAACATCACTAAAATGTACTAATGTGTTTTACACTCTGGAATCCATCCACCATTTCCTCTACCAAAAAGTTATCCAGCTAAGCACCCAAATTGGATCTGGTATCATAAATAGCAATAATAAATAAAATGATCATAAAATTTCATGGAATTAGAATCTATGTGTTGTACTAACAAAATAATTTCCACGTACAAAAACGACACAAAGAGCTAATAAAAGTAATCACACAGTGACTTCAATATGCTACCTAATAGGTGCATTAAATTATTAGCATTATTATTAAATATGTTTTTTTTAGAGTTTAGTTTTTGTGTTTATTTTATTTTGTCAGTGTTAATTTTTTTAATTTCGTTTAACTTAATACAAATATATTAAGGTGAATAGACTAAGATTAGTGTGCCATTTTTCATTCTAACTAAAGGTGACGATGAAAATCATCAACTCGAATGACCTAAATATTTAACAGTTTTACGAGTTGAACTTAAAAAAAAAGGAAAAAAGAAGGTTTGAAACTTATATGACAACTGTACTATATAACTCTAAAATTTGTTTTCACTCTTTCCCTTCATAATGCAAACTAGGAACAGATCAAATAAATAAACAAGTAGATTATGATAGTACAACCCACAGGGGAACAAAGTATATTAAAGCTGATTAGTACAAAATCACGCCTTGGTTAATGGGTCAGTTACCTATTTAATAAATTTTCAAATATATAGCACTATTGAATGTTATAAAATTAATATAAAAAGAACAGTGGAAGAAACTTGGCCAGTAAAATGTTAAAGAAATAAAAAAAAGGTGTGCTTTTCGCTGTCGTGGTCATGTTAAAGCAGTTTGCAAAATTTAAGGTTGAGGACTTGAGAGCTTATTTTTATTTATTTACTTATCTTGGTTAATTATGAGAATGAATTTAGTTAAGAAGTTATATTATTTGAATAATTAAAATAAGTTTTGTTCACCGAAAAAATAAAATGATATATCCTCCTATTAAATTCTCTTACTAATCCTCTTATTCATGATAAAGTGACATATGTCGAAAAAGTAATACCTTGTTTATTGATAATTGGTTTCCAAGTGACATGTGTTACATTTTTGTGGATAGGAAGATTGGTAGGAGGATTTAGTAGAGAATATAACATTACTAGTGTAAAAATACTTAAACTATGTTGTCTATATCACTAAATGAATTATGTAAAATATAATTATTTTAGATTTATATATGGTTTGTTTTATTTTTTTGATAGATATATGGGTTGTTTTAAATTTTTTTCTACCACCAATGATCATCACCATTTAGGCAAATAATTAATTATATTAGGGTGTATGACTATTTCTCCCAACAAATATCACTTTCGGAAATAAAATTCTTAACTTTTTGATTAATAATCTAACCTTACATTACTAAATCAACGTCTTGTTAATATATGAATTGTTTTAATTTGCAAACTCTGAGTTAGGTCCCACAAGCTTTTTTGCTACATGAGAGGGTCAATTTTCCGTTTATGCTATTAAGTACGTTTTTTTAATATTAAATCTCCTCACATAAAATAATGTCTTACAACATAAAAAGGAAACAACTTCCATGCCTAGTAACAATTGATGGTTTCAATAGATTTGTATGGAGTGATTGACATTGAAGCTAACATGTATATAATTACTGAGCTTAATGAAAATCTGGTAGATCTTATATTACTAAACTTGATATATGCGAACTATTATTTACTAATTAGTTTGCATGTATGGACTGTTATTTAAGTTGTGCGAGGTGTGATTTTAATATTAATAGTGATAATATTTATTAGTAATTGGTTACCCTTCATTTTTTGTACAACTTCTCTTGATTCAATTTTATCAAATCACCAATTGACACATATTCATAGTATCTTTAAACATTTATCATCAAACACCACTTGCTCAGTAATTATAGCTTCAGTATCAATCACTCCATACAAATCTATTGAAACCATCAATTGGTACTAGGCATGAAAGTTGTTTCCTTTTTATGTTGAAAGACATTATTTTATGCGTGGAGACTTAGTATCAAAAAAAAATAAACGTACTTAATAGCATAAATGGCAAATTGACCCTCTCATGTAGCAAAATAGTTTGTGGGAACTAACGCAAAGTTTGCAAATTAAAATAACTCATATATCAATAAAGTGTTGGTCTAATAGTGTAAGACCTATTAGATTCTTAGAATTACCAAAAATCAAAAGTTTAATTCTTGATAATCATACTTATTTGGTAATATGATAGTCCTCACCCATAGAGTAAGAAGATATCTTTAATGGTACTAAAAAAATAACAATTGGCCAAACTAATTAGTAGATAGTTATTTCATGCTTTATAAACAGTCACATAGTCACATGCAATATACAGAAATAATAAACCACACACTTGTATGCAACATGTTGCAACACACTGTTTTAAGCAAGCGTCTAATTTTGGTTACAAATTAATGGTTATTGGTAAATAAATTAGATGAAGCAAAATTTGAAGTTGATTTATGCAACTTTCGAGAAACGGCCAAGGAAAAGAAAGCAAATGACATAGGCAGTTGGCTATTGTGGGACCCCGCCCCATCATCAATTACCATCATCACCGTCCAAATCAAATCATGAATCAAATTGAGAAAAAATGGGAAAAGAAAAAACAGAGAAAAGAAAAAGGGTTTATTACTTTATTTCGTGGACAAATATGGTTCAACGAATCGGGTCATTGCCCATAACGTTAGGAACCTCACTTTCCCTAAATATGAAAATTTCAATCAACGAATATTGGTTTAAGTGGTACATGTTTGATTCCCTTTAAGAAAGGTCTTGGATCAAGTTTTACGAATAAAAACAGTACCCCCTATAAGAGTCACGCCTATATACATATTGATGTTTAGGGCTCGGACAAGATACCTCTCGTGCGAGAATATCAACGTGAAACAAAAAAAATCACATGGTCCTACCTTAGCATGCTTTTCACGTCCTACACTCGTGACTGGGCCATAAATTCCAGCCGTTGGATCTACCACATCATAGTTTGTAATATGGACCCACCTAATAATAGGTATATATATCGGGAGTAAATCTTATATCCAAATATGTGTATCACTCCACGTATTCATTCATTCTTATTTATTAGAATATGTAAAATTAATATATTCTTAAAATGGTAGGAGACATGTTTGAATCTTCTTGATGAAACAAGAAATATGAGAAAAGAGAATGAGAAAGAAAGCTTAAAGAATTGATATTCCTCATTACTGAAAATGATTGAATTGAATTACAAGGAATAAGGGAATCACCATTTATATACTAACTAGTTAATCAATTAATTAAACTCTTAATCGATTAACAAAAATAAGATTACAACTAACAACTTTAACATCCCCTCAAGCTGGATTGTGTCAAACATTCCAAGCTTGAAATGATTGTGTTGAACACCACACATACTCTAATATCTCCTCTTGCTGGTGAGCAAATATTCGTCTCCCAGTCTTGAAATCTGAACGTGAAGCAATACTGACGCTTAACCACCATTTGGCAGAAGCAATTTCATCCAACGCTTAATCATCTTTTTAACAGAAGCAAACTAATCATAATAAATGAAAGAAAGAAATGAGATGAACCTTAATCTTGATCCTTAAATGTTGCTTCAATGAGTAAAAATTACACACTAATGTTGTGTGTTTAATGAGAGATAGGGGTAAAGAAACTAGAGTAATAAAGAAAAGAAATAATTAGGGGTAGTTGATGAAGAATAAGAAGAAAAAGATGTGAAGTGACCAAGAATCTCAAGAACTCTGAAAGATCTCAAAGAGGAACTTGCATATTGCTTGATAATATTCATATACCAACATTACCTAACATTACTTGTTTGATAAACATAATTGAATGAAACTTTTCTTACCCTTCTTTGCTTCTGAGTGTTGTTACTTGTTACAAAATTGAAAGCAAGAAGATGGTAGAAACTTTTGAGAAAAAGATATCCACTAATCTTTTATCACTTTGCAAGAAGTGAAATGAACATGCCTCTTTGATTAGTAAACAACACAAATGTCCATACAAAGTTGTTGGCATGAATTTTCTTGGGAATCTTGAAATGGAAGAACGCTTGATATAGAAACGGCACAATTATCAGGTGCCTCAACCAATGACTCTAGAAGATCAAAGAAAATGGTGATGAATATGTTGTAACTATGGTAGACACTCTCCATTCTTGCTCTTCGTAGTAAGCTGATATGGAAGTTCTTCATAGAAGCATAAACACGGAAGCTAACAAAAGATTAATTACGCTCTGATACCATGTTAAAATGTGGTAAGAGCCATGAAAAAGAAATCTTCTTGATGGAGACAAAAAAGATGGAAGAATGGTGATTCTTTGTTGAATCTTGGAAGAGAAGTATAAGCGGAAGCCATCAAAACAATAATTATCGTTCTAATACCATCTTAAAATTGTAGGAGATATGCTTGAATTTTCTTGATGAAACAAGAAAGATGAGAAAAGAGAATGAGAATGAAAGCTTAAAAATTGATATTTCTCAGTACTGAAAATGAATGAATTGATTTACAAGGAATAAGGGAATCATCATTTATATACTAACTAGTTAATCGATTAATTAAACTCTTAATCGATTAACGAAAACTCATCTTATACTAATTTTGTGATAAAATATTTGCCTACATATTATGTGTTATAGTTGTATGTTAGTAACAAAGTTGGTAACTACTAACTGGTAAGATATAAACACAGAATCGAGAATATTACTTTCACAAATTTTCTTTTCTACATCTCATCATTTTAGGATTCAGGATCATCTAATATCATCATAAAAACCCACTCAATTAGATTCACATTAAAAATATTTACACAGAAGGGACGATTGTGAAAGGTGATTTAGTCATTTCACAATGCTAAATTGGCCTTTGCTTTTTAATTTTTATGTTTGTATCTATTTGTATACTTATATACGTCTTATCATTTCTTTTGGCTATGCCACTATCATGTCTGCTTGAATTTATTAAAACATTATCGTGGATCTTCATGATTGTGATCATCTACATGATGGAGAAATTGTTTAAGGAGTTTTGTTATATACTACTAATTAATTATTTTTCTATAACCTTCTTTATTTGATATATGAAGAAATATATTTTAAGATGTATTAAAATATTTTAGAGTGTCATTCATTTTTGCACACTATCTAGGTTTCCTCCATCCAATTTTTTTATATATAACAAAATGTATTATTACTAAAGAATTAATCCTATTTGAGATGCTTTATTACCATTGTCATGTCACTTTGAGTTTTTAACCTATGTGGGATCTAATAAGATATTTAAAGACAAGTGAAATTTTATTTTTTGATTAAATCAAAAATAAATATTTAGAATTAAAATTTTTTAAATGTTGTCATAAAAACGTCTTTACATAAAAATTTCTCACAAATTCAAACGAATTTAGATATTCTTTAATACTCGATATGATTGTGACATTTGTCCTTCAGAAAATTTAAGAATATAGATTTTAAATATTTTTTTTCAAAAATCATCTACCCTATTATGATCTAAAGAGAACGATGTCTAGTTCAAACGTGTCATCCTAGTAAATATCCACGTGGCAGTATGACATTGGTTAATGCCACCAAATCAAATCACATCCAACAGTGTTTCGTTGTTAAGGTGTCGGTCCAGAGTGGGGACTCTCCACCGCCCTCTAACTTTTTCACCTGAGCTTTACGTACCATGCCTTCACAGTGAGCTTCACGGGCTCATTTTTTTATATTTGTATTATTTAAGTAACATAATTAAATAGTTTACTATATATATCCTATTTACTTTAAAAACTAACTGGAAACTACAACTTTTTTTAATATCTACAAATTACTACATCATTATATATATCCAACCAAATTTTAAGTTGACTATTAACTATCTTACATAATTTTCCTATTTTATTCATACTTATGATATCAAATACACAGAGTCGGGATTAAAAAATTATAAACAAATGAATTCTCAACTAATATAATTTATATTATATTATTATAATGTTGTACAAAACCAAAATAAATTTAGAAACTATGGTTATTTCCAAATTACTACACAAAATCTAAAAACCAGTTCTCTAGTAACTCCTCAGTATTAAAGAAGACCTGAGTTCTAAACAATTATACTAGAGTCTTTAATATTAGATTATGAGGTAAATGCAAATTTTATATTTTTATAATTTAAAAACAATTTAAATCTAACTATATGTTATATCATCTTCATCAAGGTCTAAAACCGGCGTATACTGAATTTTGAGATTCTAAAGCAAGACGCCAAACAGACAGAAAGTGAATCATTCCAAGGTTGATGACGTGGAGCAACAATTGTCCATAAAATGTGGGGCCTTCACTCGTGATCTGGTTTGGCATAGATTCCTTTAATGCATCATTTCGTATATTCTATTCTTCTATCTTACTATTATTTGTGATCTGATAATAACATAAATTAAGATATCACAAAGCATAATAATGCTGCTACCAGCGTGTATCCACGTAATATAAGGAAGGATCAGTCACATCTATGTGGTGGCACCCAAAATCCCAAATGGTTCATTTCTTCTAAGTAAGATGGACATCATATAATTGATATAATGATTTCAATTATTTATTTTTGGGTTACACCCCTTAGATTTCTAAGATTTCTAAAAGTTGATAACATATATAGGCTTAATGGCTGGATACCCATCAGGTTAACCTATAGGGGATAATGAGAACCTTGTAAGTTAACGCACAAGGAAGGTTATGGTCTCCAACATAACAAATCAAATTCAGTTTTCTCCTCTCCCCATAAGAGTGAAAATGCAAGTCCCAAGAGAAATCAGAGATTTGGTTGAGGAAGATCATCATATAGAAACATAGATCAAAGGAGCACATCTAGGAACATGGCTTCAAGTATGACACTACACCCTTTGTTTCGTATATGTGTGCGAATCATGAGATTCAAAATCCTAGGATTGATGTTTTACCAATAATTAAGGAATTCCCAACAAGTGATATCAGAGCATAAATTCTGAATATTTATGATTCTCCATTAAGAGTATTTTCCCAAATCTTGTATGAACCCTAATTTTAATTTGGGGATTTTATGTTTCCGCTATCATGTCATCAAAATTGAGAATTTATGGTTTAAATTTGTCTTTCAATAAAACACTGATGATCAATTCACACATGAGGAAGACTGAACTCATGAAATTAAACATGTTATAATTATTCAATTCATACATCCATGTATGCAACTCAATTTTTTTGCCTCTAACATTTTGAGTGGCGTCCTTCTATTCATGCATAACGATTCATATTTGGAGATTTTGAATTCATGGAAATATATATATATAATATGAATAAAGTTTTTTTTATGTTATGCATTTTCTGCATCAATTTTTTGGGTTTCAAGTTATTATTGTTGAAACTTATATATATTATATGCATGAATGAATATATATAATATATAAATTCTTGGTCTTCCTCAGGGATGTTATTCTTTTGTGCACTAGTATACTGTATACATACATGTTATTAGCTTTCTATTGCAATTTTTATGGACTATATATATATATATATATATATATATGTTATCTTTTATGTCAATCAAGACAATCTTGTATATATATATATATATTGATTTGGAATTATATTGTAGGATTAGATTTGATAATTATAAAAGATATCAAATCTGAAAGTTTAAATTCTAAGATTATATTTTTTGTAATGGACCCATATTGTGTGTTTTCCTTTTGTCTGGTAATTATTTTGAATTAATTAATGTAATATGTTGCCAAAGTAATCTCTATTGTGAAAATTAATTGAAATTACACAGATGAGTATGAGATTATGCAAATTGTGTTTGGCCCAAAGGAAGACATAATTTGGCTAAATAATAACATACATGTGATGATAAATATGTAACAATTACAAAGTTTCTTTTTTTCATGTGAATAATAGTCGGTCCAAAGAAAAGCTATTGTTTGACAGAACTAAATGTTAATATTTGATCATTGCATTGAGAGTACCATTTACAAATTGATTTCTTTGTCCAAAGACTAGAGATTGATGTTGTGTAAGGTATCTTGTGATAGGTCTATTATGTGAACATGTCTTGTTTTATATATATTACATAACTTGTTTGTTAAGATTTGAACATGTTATTAATTCTTTGTTATATGGATTCAGTGTCTTTTACCAATGCAAATTTTTCTGCTCAAATCAGTAACATCTCATTGCTGAATGTGACACTCTTTAAGGTCTGGAAGGAAGCCATAGAAATTATTCTCGGCTGTATGGATTTGGATCTGGTACTTCATGTGGAGAAACCCATTTCCACTGTGGAAAACCTCGATGAGGCTAAAATTGAGAAATGGGAATGCTCTAACCGAATATGCCTGATGATCATGAAAGCTCTATTCTAGATGCGTTTCGGGGCTCTATATCTGAGGGTGAAAGTGCAAGGAAGTTCCTTGAAGA
>NC_032024.1:3028519-3030222 GCF_001865875.1 Lupinus angustifolius
CTCAGCAAAAGAAATTGAAGAGTAATGAGGAATTTACTTGTTACTTCTGTAAGAAGCAAAGACACATAAAGAAAGAGTGTCATAAATATGCTTCATGGCGTGTAAAGAATGGTAAAATTCTCACTCTTGTTTGTTCTGAAATTATTTTGGCTTTTGTACCCAATGATTCTTGGTGGGTAGATTATGGTGTTACTACTCACATTAGTATCACTATGCAGGGTTGCCTATGGAGCCGACAGCCAAGTAATGATAAGATATTCATCTTTGTGGGCGATGGCAAAAAAGTTGCAGATGAGGCTATTGGAACATTTAGATTATGTATAAGAATTGGTTTTCATTTGGATTTATTTGAGACATTTGTTGTACCGACTCTTAGGCGGAATTTAATTAGTGTTTCCAACTTGGACAAATTTGGTTTTTCTTGTTCTTTTGAAATAATGAAGTTAGTCTCTACCAAAATTCAAATGTTGTTAGTTCTAGTTCTTTAATTGATAATCTGTATATGCTTGATGTTTCCAGTTCCACTAATGAAATACTGCAAACAAATTCACGTGGTACAAAACGAAAATTAAAAGAGAATTCAGCCACCTTATGCACAAGCGTTTAGGTCATATATCTAAACAAAGAATTCAAAGACTTGTGTCGGATGAAATTCTTGACCCTTTAGATTTATCAGACTTTGAGGTCTGTGTTGAGTGCATAAAGGGAAAACAGACAAACAAAAGGAATTTAGGTGCCGAAAGAGCTAAAGATGTCTTAGAACTAATACATACAGATATATCTGGTCATTTCCCTATGGTTTCATGGAATGGACAATATTATTTTATTACATTCATAGACGATTACTCTAGGTACGGCTACCTATATCTTATACAAGAGAAGTCTCAATCCTTGGATGTTTTCAAGTCTTTCAAGGTTGAAGTTGAACTTCAACTTGGAAAGAAAATTAAGGCTGTCAAATCTGACCTTGATGGTGAATACTATGGCAGATATGACGGATCAAGAGAACAACGTCTAGAGTCATTTGCGCTTTTCCTCAGAGAGTATGGAATTGTTCCGCAATACACTATGTCAGGAAAACCTAGCATGAATGATGTTGTTGAGCGACGAAACCAAACTCTTAAGGATCTGGTGAGAAGTATGATTAGTCATTCTTCCTTACCAGAGTCTCTTTGGGGGAAGCATTAAAGACCACAGTTTACATCCTTAATAAGGTGTCAAGTAAAGCATTTAACAAAACCCCATATGAGCTTTGGACTAATAAAAGACCAAACTTGAAACACTTGCACATTTGGGGTTGTCCAGCTGAGGTGTGGCCTTATAGATCACATGAAAGAAAACTATACTCTAGAACTGTTAGCTGTTATTTTGTTGGCTATGTTGAACGCTCTCTGGGCTATAAATTTTATGATATCACTTGAAGACTCTTTTTTGAGATGGGAAATGCAAGATTTCTTGAGGAAGTTGATTTTGAGAATGAAGAGAACATAAGGAATATTGTCTTGAGGAAGAACTTGTCACTGATAGTGAACAATTTTGTTTGCCTATTACCATTCAAGGAATAAATTCGGTAATAGAAGATAATGTTCAGAATATTGTCCCTGACAATATTTCAGAACAAGACAACAATGAGAAGTAGAAGTGCCACTAAGGAGATCCACTAGAGAGAGGAGAAGTGAAATTTCTGATGATTATATTGTATT
>NC_032024.1:3030322-3048511 GCF_001865875.1 Lupinus angustifolius
TTGTGGGAGTTTTGGGCAGATATTTGAGTAATCGTGGAATGCATCATTGGAAGGCAGTCAAACGTGTTATGCATTACTTGAAGAGAACAAAGGAGTACATGCTCACTTATCGAAGGTCTGAGAATTTAGATATCATTGGATACTCTGACTCCAATTTTGCTAGATGTCTAGACATTAGACACTCCACCTCTGGATATGTGTTTGTATTGACTAGAGGTGTTATCTCTTGGAAGTCTGCGAAACAGACGCTTATAGATCCTTCAACCATGGTTGCGGAGTTCATGGCTTGTTTTGAAACATCAGACCATGGCATATGGTTGCGGAATTTTGTCAGTGGCTTACGTGTGGTCGATGGTATTGAAAGACCATTGAAGATTTATTGTGACAACAAGTCCGAGGATTTATTGTGACAACAAGTTCGCGGTTCTTTACTCCAACAACAATAGGAGTTCTACAAAGTCAAAATTCATTGACATAAAATTTCTAGTTGTTAAAGAAATTGTTCAAAATGGACAAGTTTCCATAGAACATATATAGACAAATTTTATGTTAGCTGATCCACTGACTAAGGGTTTGGTACCTAAAGTCTTTCATGAGCATGTTGCTCGTGTGGGTGTTGTTCCTTAGGGTACCTTAGTTTAGTGGGAGTCTATATGTTTTATGATTTACTTTGCATGTTATATACAGTTTTTTTATGCATAATAAAGTTGATGGTTTATTGTTTTTTTTTTTTGAAATTGTGCATTGTAACAATTGTGTTGTAATTAAAGACTTTGGATTGATCTCACTAAAGAATAAAGAATGACCAGTTGGAAATAGACATGTTTGAGATCATATTGCATAAAATTTCTATGTCACTCATCTATATTTGATCTATGTCATTAAGTATATTAATATGGTGATCATCGTGGTCGAGTCACACTTAAATCTGATGAAAGTTGTGGTTGTTCCATAGTTGATATATGAAATGGACCAAATTGTATTAATGAGAAGTCTAAATATAAATAGCACATGGATGCACGCCTAAAGAACCTAGGATATAATTGTTTCAGGAAGATATGAAGCCCAAGTGAGAGATTGTTAGAAATTTATAATTTCTAATTAAGGTGGACATCATATATTTGATACAATGATATCAGCTATTTATTTCCGGGGTTACATTATAAGTGATCTAATTACTAACACCACTTAGATTTCTAAAAGCTGATAACAGATATGGGCTTAATGGTTGGATACCCATCAGGTTAATCCATAGGGGATAATGAGAACCCTTTAAGTTAACGCATAAGGAAGGTTATGGTCCCCAACACACCAAATCAAATTCAGTTTTTTCATTTCCCCATCAGAGTGAAAACGCATGTCCCAAAAGGGATCAGAGATTTTGTGTTTTGTTTTTCTTCAAAATAATTATTTACTTTAAGGTTTTTAAATGTATTAACTACCGTTATGTTTTAAATATTTTTTATTGTTTCTCTCCAAATATTTTCACATAGGTTTTTATCTTTATTTTACTAATTCACACGGTATTCGTCTAGTGATATAAAGTTCTATTGGATTTTTAGGATGATCAAAAAATTAAAAGTTTAAGTCATGTGAACGACACTTTTTGAATTAGGTAGTTACACACCTCAAAATGATTAATTCCTTACCCCAAAAGGTAAATGAATATCGTGTACTAAGAAAGTCTTCCATTTTATTAAGACGCTTGATGAGACATGGTGAGATAGGTTCATTATGCATATTTGAAGATAGAATGAGTAAAATGAGTTGGACCAAGCATGTTAGATACATTGAAGTATACTATTTAGTTGTTAATGAGAAATAATGTTCAGTATTAACAACACAAACAAAAATGAACATGGGTTCAGGGGCGGAACTTAGTGGAGACAGGTGGGGGCAACTGCCCCCTCAATTTTTTTAAATATTTTTTTTACTTTTTTTAAACTGCAAATTATATAGTTTTCTAAAAACTATAGGTAATAGATAAAGTTCTTTTATATATGTAGATGCTGATATTGCTTATAATACTATTACTTTGTTTAATTTCATAATGATTTTATACTTATAAAATATATCATAGGATAAATATTATCTTTGTCAAATTTGCAACAAAAGTCTTAAGATTCTATAGATTTTTATAAAACATTTAATATTGATAATATATATTTTATGCAAAAAATTTACCATATGAATTTCAATGCGAGTAAGAGGTGAATTACTTGATATGTTGATTTTAAAGTTTTATTGTTAATGTTGTTAGTCATTCATGTTTAAGAAAATAGAAACTCTCAACCATCTCTGAATTAATTTGAACATTGACGATATGGGCAAGTAAATATATATTATTTGTTTGATCAAGTTATTCTCTTATCTTAGCTATTGTGGTTTAGCTACTAGAGGAAGATTATTTTCAGCAACGAAGACAACAAATTAAAACAAAAATATGTAGTAAAATAGAAGATGAATTTTTTGTAGACACCATGATGATTTATATTGAAAACTAAATAGCTAGAAGTTTTACCCTTAATTTAATCATTGATGAGTCGAAGTCTTTAACGAAGAGTGACATTTTAAATTAGTGTACATTTTTCTTTAACATCCTTAATTGTTAATTATTATTATTTAGAATTGAAATGTTTTTTTGAAAATTTTAAACAATTATCAATATTTTTAGTTAATTAATCTTATATTCTTGTCTCTCCTAAACATTTCTTGAAGACCCGCCACTGTATGTGTTACTATAAGTAAAAAATTAATTAACCTAAAAGATCAAAAAGTTATCTCCTACCATTTTGAGAAAAATGTTCACAATCCAGTGGTCTAATTATAACATTTATCTGCCATTAGACTAAAACTAACAGGTCAATTTTTTTTACTAAATCTGATTTTTTCAAAAAATAAACTAAATTTATTGTTTTTCAAAAATTATTGGTGTCCTGTGGGTTCATGCCTTCATGGGCTAACCTATCCAATCTGCAATGAGATGAGATAAGCTGGGAATTTTTTTTTTCTGAGCATTCATAAATAAAATTGAATGTAATATTTATACATATCAGAATAAAAATTTATATATAATTATTATATTATTTATCATTTATTTGAATTATTTTTTTTAAAAGTCAATGATCATTCAATATGAATGATATAGTAATAATATATAGAACTCATACTTTGTGCATACATTTTTTTCTCAATTTTTTTGTAACATTTAGTTTTATTTTCTGTAGTCACTACTATTATAAAAACGATTTACTGGTGACATGTCTAACGCTCCTACGTAATTACCGTGATGTGGCTCCCCGTTGTGCCATGTCATAATTTTTAAAATATGAAAAATAAAATATTCAAATAATTTGTAGAAATTTTTTTAACATTATTTTAAAAATTATGACATGCAGCCAGGTGAACAATAAAAAGTTTAGGGACTAAAACCCAATATCACTATATATAACAAATTACTAATTTGAAACTTACATATTAACAAGTCGTCGTAATTCATTTTAACTAATTTAATATAATGATGCAAGTAGTATTACTTTTTTAACTTCATCAATGACTATTTTTAGTATACTTTTTTATAGGTAAGTTTTTGTTTGGGAGTGGAAGAAGAAAAATTGTGATGGGATTAAGGTTTGAACCCAAATATTTATACTTTATATCTTACAACTTTATCAATTGAGGTGTCACTTAGGAAATTGTACTATATATTCTAATGACACCTTTGATACTATTCCTATTTAAAAGACATGATATGTTTGTAATAAGTATTTATGTTTGTGTTACTAAAGAAAAAGAACATTTTCGTGATAAGTTCTTGCAGCTATATAATTTTAGTTGTGTTAGATTTTAATATTGATTCATAAAAGAAATTTGTGGTAATGGCACAATACTAAAATTCACTTTGAAAGTCAAGACGGGTGATAATTGAAGTTTCTTTTGGGAGACATGCTTTATTTTGGAAAACGACCACTTGACAAATATTATATTGTTTTCGCTTTGATCTTTCTTTTTGGAACTTTCTTATATTATTGCTGGGCAATGCAATTACTTGTACGTTTTGTGTCCCAAGTTAGCAACAAACTAGGCCCCTTTGTAAAAGTTGGGACATGAGTGGTGTGATATCCTCAAACAATTTTATTCAGAACTAATACAAACTATGCGGAAGGAAGGACGTACCATAAACCTCCTTGCCCTCGTAAGGGTTGAGATCTTCTCCATTACTAAAGATAGAAGTATGGTTTTACTTTTAGTTTTTAAGATAAAAATATCATTACAATTATAAATAGAATGATATAATTGTCATTTCAATTTATTTTTTGTTTTGTTTTGCACAATATTTCCCTAGAGTCTGGCTCCTTGTAAGAGTGTGTAGCCAAAACTTATGGGAAAGAAAGATGCACTAATAATTGAGTGTTTGTTCCAAAAACTTGTAACTCCACCTTTGGGGTTAACTTAAACTTTAAAATATCATAGAAACAAGGATACTCTTGGTTCTTTGGGAAGTTCTATTTCTGCTTTTACTTTTAACTATAAAAATGTTATCTTACAATAAATAGAATGATACAAGTTTCATTACATTTTGATTTTTCTTTTGTTGTTTATAGCACTTCATTCTTTGGTACCAGAGAAAATTATGATTTTTGCCTAATAAATGGGTGACGAATTCTCAACTAACCATGGGATGTTTGAAATTTGAACATTACTGAGTCCAAAATTGCATGTGGCTATGCTTCTTATGGACAGCCTAAAGACACAATAAAATGAATGATTTTCTTTAACTGTTATTTTTATTTGATAAATGCTAACTACCCTTAAGGTATATCAAGTATAGAAAGATTTATTAGAAAGTAACATATTTAATATAGTAGAAATTCAACAACATCAATTTCTAATAATAAATTCCATTACAGATCAACAAGATTGTGTGATTTCTATTTTCTGCAATGAGGTGATATTGCTTTTCTGATAAATATATGAAACCAGAATTATGCTTCAAAATTACATTGCCAGATTTAACCCTGAACAAGATGATCAATCTTTGAGTACGGTGGATGGTAAAGCTCCAACAGCAACAGTTGAACATATAATGTATGTCTTATAATGCAGTGTACAAAATTAAGATGTTCATTACATGCATTATTCA
Organism: Lupinus angustifolius; assembly: GCF_001865875.1. NCBI lineage: Eukaryota > Viridiplantae > Streptophyta > Magnoliopsida > Fabales > Fabaceae > Lupinus > Lupinus angustifolius. The sequence goes on from NC_032024.1 coordinate 3,035,466, forward strand.
TATGGGAATACCAAGAATGAGACTCCTCTCCAGTAATGGAGAGGCAAGTGATGTCAAAAACCAAATAAAATGTGATATGCTTTTATATTTATACCCTTAAGTTTATTATGATAAAACAAATTTACCCTTCAAACTAAAAGGAAAAATTGTACTTGCCTCTTCATTAATGGAGAGGAGCCTGACCCGAATACCAACAGTAACATTAGGAATTAGCTACAAAAGTTTTAAAAATAGTTACTGCTTAGCTACAAAACTGTTTAGTAACAATCAGTAAGCTACTGATAGCTACCAGATATTAGCTGCATAATGGAAAAGTCCATTAAACAATTGAATTTTTTTATAAGTACTCATAAATTAGCTACAGAATGGCAATTCACATGTATTAAAGCTGCACTGACTGAACCTGACTAAGATGAAGCTTTCATGCAACTCCAAGATGAAGCTTCCATGCAACTTGATTGAGCCAAAGTAAAAATTGACCGAGTCAAATTCAAAATTCACCGAACAACACCACCACATGACCTAGGGAAAATCAACTTTGACCGAGGACTTATGGCTTGTGACCGAAGGAATAAGGGACCCATGCAAAACAGTGCATCGCCATCAACGCATCAGCCTGAGGCACTGCATAACACCGTGACCGTAGCACACAGGCCTTGGCGCATAGATTCTGACCGAGGCGCCAAGGGTTTGATGCATCAAGCCTGACCGAATTCTCCTGGTCTGGGCGCATGAAATCTGACCGAGACTGCCTGGGCGTAGCACATCCAACCTAGGCGCACCAGTCCTGACCGATGGGTCATTGGCCATGGTGCATCAGTTTCTTATGGCCTGAGCATTTTTGGTTTTAAACATTTCTTATGAGCTTTTCTTATTCCTTTTGCTTCTAGATGCTTCTTAGAAGAAGTTTGTTATGAGCCATTTTGGCTTATAGAGTAGTTGGGGTTAGTTGATTGTTTCTCAAGTAACTAACCACCTCTTTTTTCTTTGTATATATAGAAGTGCTTAGTCACTTTTTCAATTAATGAAATAATAATCATGAGGGTCATTCAGTCAAAACAACAATAAGATGGATATCATGTGGATCCATTAAACCACTTGGATTCATTTTCTATTTAGTAAAGGTAGCATGAAATGCATCAAATAATAGAGTATGTGTTAAGGAGTTTGTTGCTATCAGCTTTGTCATAGTTTATCATAAAACAAGACATGAATGAAGGGAGACATAAGTTAATTTGATGATTAGGGTGAAAAGTTTAAGGAATGGAGTGAATGAGGTTGTAGGTTCGAGTTTTACCCACAACAAAACATACTAATATTCGCTGATAAAAAACAACAACACTTGAATGAAGGGAGAGGCTGGCAATTCTTGATGTAAGATATCAAATCCACATTATCTTATGGTGCATCCCACTTGCATTGCAGCAAATGTTAGAGTTCTTCTCTAATCTAATGAGAATACTTAGAAAAAAACGTTCAAATTGTGGTAAAACCTACTCTACAAGATGGCATGGATGTTGGTGTCCAGTGGAATTTTGGTATCTACTCTTGATCTCTGCTCCCAAAATAAAAATAATGGAAACTAAGGCCTTCCTGTTAAGGTTACATGTGCATGAGGGTATCCTTATAATTTCTTACATGCAGAATGGAACAATATATATATTCCCCTAGGGAAGGGTTTCTTGTTTTCATGTCTCTTCTGATGTAGAAAATGACCCCAAGTCTCAATTAAAGTTTTGCAATTTTGGGTCACCTTAACCAGATAAGGAACAGTGTTTTTGCTCTCTATTCCTAAATCAAAACCTGCAATAATAATCAATGAGTAAATCATCAATTTTGTCCTTAGAAGATCACAGTGTCATCCATTAGTTTGTTGAAAGATTTTGTCAGTAATTTAATCACTCAAAGGTTAATTCATTGCTTCTTCTGAAAACTTAAGTCACAAATTAAGTTATTCAACTTAACAATGTTTTATATCTTTCAAATTATATTCGATTTTTGAGAACAATACTTATTAAGAGAAACAGTCACACATACTATAAGAGATCAATTCTTTATCTATTGAGTGATAATATTCTTAATAGTACCAAAAAACTCTAATATCAAACTTTGAACAAGGTACCTAACCATCTCTCAACACCAAACTATCATTTGTCACGTAATAATTTGCCTAAAGTTATCTGTTTCTTTTTACTTTAGGACCACGAAATCACCATAATGCCCTTTGTTGGACAGCGATGTTGATTTGAAAATTGAAATTAAAGATGGGATGAGAATGGATAGCGAAACATAATTAGGATAAAGTGGACTGAAAGTGAAATGAGACAAACCGTCTCCATCGTATTTACCAACGAAGGGTAAAGTAGATATAATGTGTTCAGGAAAAAAAAGAAAAAATAGACGTAATGTGAAATTTATTTACACAAGTGCCCTCTATTGGTGGGAAACAGTAGTATGATGGGTTTCAAAAAAGTTAATTTTAGTACTATAATTATTATTATTGAATCAGGTTATAAATTCATGTATTTCTACCTTCATATATATTGAGGGTAGACATCTATTATTCCAAAATAATATATCATTCTATGTGACGCTGCTTGTGATTGGTCAAAAAAATGATTAATTATTAAAATTTTAATTTAAATATATTTTTTCAACCAATTATAATCATTGGCACGTGGAGTGGCACATACTTTGAGACAGTAGATGTGATCCAATTGTGACGAGAGTAAGAAGCTTGTAACAAGTTTGACCATATCGCAAACCTAACTGCAGGTGATTACTATTTGAGTCATGTTATTTTCACAACAGAAGTTTGATATCAAATTCCACATTGTATCAGTTTATTTCAACTTGGGAAGTATGGGATGGGCGCGACTGTAAAGTTGTTTATACTCCTGTATTGAAATGTATGCTGAATTTTGTTTGAGAGACAAAATCAGTTGGTTTCAATATTTATTGCATGTTAGGAGTAATATGGTGATATGATGGTAAAAGTGAATGAGTTTAAGGAATGAAGGGTATGAGATTGTATGTTCGAGTCTTAGCCATAATAAATTAAAAAAAAAAGTGTAAAATGGTGTGATGGTTATGGATAGACTGAAGGAGATTGAGGATTCGAGTCTCGCCCACAACAAATACAAACATACTAACTTTTGTGAATCAAAATATTTATTGCATCCGATTATTTCCATGCTGTTTTTATGAAATTGTTCACAAAAATGCATAAGCTCAAGTAAGAAAACAAATCTATCTTAGGCCCGCCATGATATTTTGGTGTACAAAAACAAATAAAATGGCCCGACAAGTTCAGTAAGTCTAAATCACAAAACAAAAATGAATGGTACATCATCAATTCTCTAGTTTTATCTGATATATACATATATATATATTTTTTTTATTGTTATTATCGAATGGTTTGTGATTGAATTATTTTGAATTTTTCAAAATCATATGAGCTGTGCTACATAAATTTAACATTTACAAGGACCACCTTTTGTCTTTATGATTCATGGGCTGTCTCTATCAATCACCGTGCTTGACTTGGATGCTAAACTCATTGAGCTGGCATGAAAGTTGAAAACTTAATGTCTTTGAGGCCCTAATGACATGAACTTTCACATTTTTTGTGCTGCTTCTGTAGATAAAAGTTTAGTGATTAACCTTTTTTTTATCATAAGATGCTCTAATTTGGTGTGCAAGCCAACATGCATGAGATGTATGGTGCAGCCTTATATTCAATATGCGAGTTTAGGTAAAGCTGTTAAAATGGGTCAATAATCTGAGTCTGCCAGATAAATGCACTAATTTAAGCATAAAAAGTAGTCCATAATACACTTTGGATATGTTGGTTCGATTTTATTAAAGTTGAACCCAATTAGACCATAGGTGACAAAAAGCAAGTTACACCGTCTTATAAAATTCTTGTTATTTGGGCTTAACTAAGCATTTTCTAGTGCTATAAATATGTGGTGTTGCAGAATGCAATAAATATGTGGCAAGACTATAAAACTTGAAATTTTATACAATACGGATTAAGGGTTGAAGCACTCTTAGTCTTATACTTCATCTAATAAAACTTGTCATATAAAATAATATAGGCACAATCAGTATAAATATTTTATACACAATTACTATAATATTTATCATTAGTTTATATTTTTTTAAATAATCAATAATTAATAAAAGTGAATGATGGATAATAAATTAACAGTATATAAAACTTTTACATTATTAGTACAAAATAATTGATACTTAACATTTTACCTTCAAAATATTGCAACGCTTACTTCATTCAATTGTGTTAGTCTGACGTTTACTTTATTTTTAACTTTTAAAAAATAAAAATAATATTGATACATATAATATTCATAAGTCAATTGCTTATTTTTACATTTTAGATGGTAAATTAGAATTTTTTTAAAGAATTCATTCTATGTGTTTAACAATTATGGTCCTTGTTTGGACAGCATTTATGATACAAATAATATTTACTTGTTATTTTCTAATTCATCCTCAAAACATACTATCTCTTCTTTCTTTTTTATAAAAGCTTATGAGTTGGTTTTCAAAGATTTACCGATGGTAGAGTATATGATTACATTGGCAATAAAATTCAAACTTTCAACCTAAGTCAATTTCTTAACGACACAGTATATGACTATATCTTAATTTTAATATAATTCTGATAAATCAAATATCATATAAAAAATGAATACTTTCTTTTTTCTTTACAGAAAACATTTTTGTCACAAATAAAAAAAAACAATTCTTTATTGGAGTAAAAGCTTTCCTCAAATATTGGTCTTCGTGGAAGCTAGTGCAACAAAATGAGTGAGCTTCACGATCTCTCATACCACATTTTCTGATTGAAATTTTCTATTTCGGATCACCACATGACCGTTTCTTTCTTTCTTTTTTTCCCAAAAATAAAAATCTCTTCTTTCTCTCTCTCTCTCTCTCTCTCTCTTTGTTTTCTTGTTGCAAGAGTTATTCATTTTTTTCTATTCCTTATAGTTTTACCTTTCTGGGTTTCTTTGACCAACTCCTTTATTTTCCTAAACAATACACTTTTTTTTTCTTTATTCTCATTGTGGAGAAGATTCTACCAAGTGGGTATTTTTCTTTTTGGTGTTCTTTTTTCTCTATAATAATGTCCTGTTGATGTTTTTGGAAATTGGGGTGGTCTCAAATTCAGAAAGCATGGGTTTTGATGATGATAAAGTCAATGAAGAAGGTGCAACAAAGGTTTCAGAAACGCACCATGTTGGAAAAACTGCCACTGATGAAGAAAGTGGTGATGAAGAAGGAAAGGGGACTCTGAGCAGGTACAAGAGTGAGAGTTCCATTGCTGCAACTGAAGATGAAGATGATGATGAGGATAGGAAAATTGAATTGGGTCCTCAGTGCACATTGAAGGAACAGCTTGAAAAGGATAAGGTTGGTGTTTGTTTTCTTTTCCTATTTTATTCTCAAAGATCAATGTTTTTTTCTTTACAATTTTGTCTCGTTTATGTTTGTGCAATATTTTGGTTTTCTAGGATGATGAGAGCTTGAGGAGGTGGAAGGAACAGCTTCTTGGAAGTGTTGACATTAATGCTGTTGGAGGTGATTACTTATTGAATTGTTCTTTGCAAATTCAAATTGGTGCTTTTGGTTTTCAATTTCTGTTGTTAGTTTTTTTATTTTATCTGTTTGTTTCAATGCATTGTAATTATCTGAAATACAAGAATATCGTTTTGCCAAATTTGAATTAATTATATGGCCAATGTGTAATTTTTTTAGGCCTATGTATGTTGTTTCTATTGTTAATTGACACTGATACTATTGTAACAGGTTCTATATGATTTGCTGGTAATTTTAAATGTATCAATACCCGAACTTTCCAGTTTTTCCTTTTAATTCTGCAGTTTTGATGCTTTACTGATATGTGATACAATCTGAACCAGAAATGTTCATAACATTATTCATTTTGTAAATGCCAATTGGCAAGTTGCATTTGAATAAGTAAATATGTGTTCCTTGCAACTTGCCCTCATGAAAATCCTTATGTTTTGGAACTATTTATCAGATATTGACCAAATTTCTCTTTTATTTTCTGAATTATTTAGAAACTCTGGAGCCGGAAGTGAAGATCTTGAGCCTTGCAATCAAATCTGCTGGAAGAGATGACATTTTCCTTCCCATACCAGAGGGAGGAAATCCGAAGGGCTCGTGGTTTACTTTGAAAGAAGGTAGCCGTTACAGGCTGATGTTCACTTTCCAGGTCAACAACAACATTGTTTCAGGTCTCAAATACACTCACAATGTGTGGAAAACTGGTATCAAGGGTGAGTTGTATTAATTTTCTCTCAATCAAATTGTGGCGAACTGATACATATTTTTTCGATAAAACACCTCATCGTTGAATCTTAATACAGTTGACAGCAGTAAAGAAATGATCGGAACCTTCAGCCCCCAGGCAGAGCCTTACACCCATGAGATGCCTGAAGAGGTAACACCATCTGGGATGTTTGCTAGAGGAACTTATTCAGCTAGAAGTAAGGTAATTCTTTAACATGTAATGTGTTCCCTAACCCTGAAGACATGAGTACTAGCTGCATACTATTTAACTATGAGTTAAGACGAGATATAAAATCGACAGTTTTTGTGTATTTACTTTTTTTATCCGCAATGAAGTATAAACATTATTGAAAAGTAAATATCTGAGATGTTTGGAGGCTTGATATTGGCAATAAGATTAGCTACACTAACAAATATAAATAAGAAAAACTTCCTACATTGACAATGATGGAAGTTAAATTCAGCTACCTAAATGTATAGGATAAGAAAAGGTTAGTAAATCCTAAACTCTTAACTGCTTCTACAGTGATATTATGACTTGTTTCAAGATCAGATGAACATGAATTAATGGCTCTTTTGCATATCAGCTCACTAAAAATGTTATACTAAATTTAGTGCTGGTATTCATGTTCCTACATACAAAAACTTGTTCAAAATTCAAAACTGAGTCACTTTTTTGTTCTCACATGTCATTAATTCTTGTAGAAACTTCTACTACATACAACTTAACATGCTTTGTTGTTATCTTGTGTTTCAGTTTGTTGATGATGACAACAAGTGCTACTTGGAGATCAACTACACTTTTGATATCAGGAAGGACTGGCAATAGTTTAGTCCTTAATTGTTGTTATTTTTGCTGAAATCTCTCAGTGTTTTACTTGCTTCTTTTTTCCATTGTTATATTTATTTTTAATCCTGTCTGAGACCTGTAATTTTAACAATGATGAGAGGATTTGGAGGATGAATTTGGTATTCATTTCATTACTATAGTTTTGTCAATAAAAGTTGAGTTTCTCAGTCTTGATTACATCAAGTTACTAATTCTAAGGTAGTGATTTTAGTAATGAATGAATTGGAAATTTGGAATGAAGAATCTTAATATGGTGCCAAAAAGCTCATGATAAATGTTTTGGAGCAATCCAAGCAAATCTTTTATTTTTAGTTCTATATTAATTTTTATTTCTGTTTTCTTACAACCTTGTGTTTTTTTTTTTGCACTACCAATGATATTCCATCACTTTCGGGGTGCATATCTGTCCTCCCAATAAGTGTCGCTCTCATGAATCGATTTATCACCCAACAAACAAGCCCTTGTTGCCTAAGAAAACACGTCCAAACAAATTGGTAAAATTAGCAATTGTTTTCTTACTATCAGACATAAATTATATAAATGTTTTTGAGCATGTGTTAACAATCACAACAGGTATTTTACATATCTTAGCTTGCTAGGTAAAAACAAATAAACAACACATGGTAACATTAGCAAACAAATATTACTTTATACAAAAGAAGAATCACATGATAATGGTATACATTGACCACTAATTATTTGAGTTTTTTTATGGTTACCTATGGATCATCATTTTGATGTTTGGATATTGTAATTTCAGTGAAGTTGGTGAACTCACGAGTTTATGCAAGGTTATACACAGTTACACAAGTTTAACAGAGTTAAACTGAACTCATCATTGTTTAAGTTTGTATGTGATTTGCCTCGATTCTACCATCTAAACTCATACAAGTTTGACAACCATTATGTAAATCGCAACACCTAAAAACATAATTTGGTGCATTGTTGTTTTATTAATATTGTATACTTTTTTTGCATAATGGTACTCAAGTGGTTTCATCGTTAAATGTAAGATTTACAACATTTATGAGTACTTTTGACATTTGGGAGTGCAACAAAACAAATGGACCATGTAATGCGGCAAGAGGGCTATTTTAGATCACAATCTTTTCAGGAATTTCAAGTCTTTACTCTTAATTTAATCTCTACTACCATCTGCAGCCTACATTTCTCTAAGCCCACCAAAATAAGGGTACACATCTGTTGTCTTATGAGTTGTGTCACTGCATGTGACATCAACTGTGATTGGTCTAGAAAGTAATTAACTATTAATTTTTTAACTTAAATAGATTTTTTCAACCAATGACAGACTAGTGGCACAACTTGTGGGACAGCAGATATGCTCCCCAAAATAATGGGCATGGACAAACAGGGATAATGGACTTATATGCCCTAATAGTCGGGTTATGCAGGTTAGGCCCATGGGGTTCACCCAAATTACCCATACTAACTTTCATGCACCTCAGAAAATGCCTTTGACTTTTGCTCAATGAATAGGGATAAGATTGCTGTGATAACTGAGACAGACCTTGCCTGGCAGAGACTCATGAGAAAGTAAATGTGGTGTTTAATAGCAGGTTGGCCTGAAAAAGCAAGCAACCTCAAATTAAATGCTTCCTCACTTCCAATGCCTTATGTGGATCACAAATCCTCTTCCCCTTAAATGTGGCTGTCTGGCCGATATGTATAGTACATATACATATATATATATATATAAGAGGGTGAGTTAAATGATAAAGTTGTTGCTTAATGATCTCGAGACCACGAGTTCAAATCCTGAAAACAGCTTTTGTGCTTGCAGAATAAGATTGTATATATCTACCATGCCTATACTCCACTAAGTGGCAACCTTGTGCACTATGTCGGCCAATATATATATGTGTGTGTGGATGGAATAGCTAGCACATACAAGCCCAGCATAAACCATATTCCACATTTTGTGAAGATCACATCAACATCTACATACAAATATAAAATATCTGGTTCAAATAATGGAGGGTAAGAAGAAAGCAATGGCAGTTCAAGTACAAGTAGTATTGCTGATCATGTTGGTGATAGCATCCCCTACACTTTGTTGCACACCTACAGATGGGAGTGGATGCAAAGACTGCATAGTAAACCAGATGAAGAATAATTGTCCATCTTGCATGCCAACCCTACACTGCATGGCTAGGTGTTTGTGGGGTGGCAATTCAAGGTCCAATTGCATCAACAGTTGTAACTGTAACACTGCCTATCTTACCCTCTCTGACTGCAAGAGATGCATGTCAAAGTGCAAGTGCAATTGTGTCAACTAGCAGGGTACTCCCTCTAATCATCACAATAATAAGTATCTAATACCTATAACAAAAACCATCCTGATGTGTGTAATAAGTATATGCATCTTGCTAATGACAATGTTTAAGGAATAAGTTAAGTAGGTTAGCATTCTCCTAACTATATAAGCAAATCCACTAGTTCAAGGATATTGCATTGTTCTGAATGTATAATCATCATCATCATCATCTATATTATGCTAATAGTATGAAATTCAACTGCTCTAAACTTTCAATACATTGAAGTATAAGCAAATCCACTAGTCCAAGGATATTGCTTTGTTCTGAATATATCATAATCTATTCTATGCTAATAAAATTAAAATTCAACCGCTTTAAACTTTCAATACATTGAATACATGTTTTTCAGTACAATATTTCTATATTAATTTCTTACAATTAACATTTACCTATCATTTAATAAAAGACAAAGCTTGAAAGTAGGTAATTAGGTATTATAATAGAGAACATTATATTATACAACACATACATACATAGTATACATAAAATAAAACTAAATCTCACCCATCCGAGAGATTAGTCTTTCACTCATCAGTCTTATCCAAGAGATTAGTTTTTCACTCATCAGTCGTATCTGCCGAGAGACTAGTCTTTTACTCATCAATCATATCCAAGAGATTAGTCTTTTACTCATCAAGGTTCACGAAGAAACCGTTGTAAGCAGCGAAAGCCTAAATTCTGAGCACAAAATTGTTCCATTTCATCACCACCTCTCTCTCTACAAACACTTTCTTCCATGTCTCCTATAACCTGATCCCAATTCATCATGAATCCATTATCCCACCAATAATTACACTCATCATCAACTTTAGCTTCAGAAACAGAGTCCAGAATTTCTTGCAAACCCACGATCCGACGGGTAACTTTTCTTCTCGCCTCTCTAACCGTTGGATCAAAACCAGGCACCGAATCAAGCTTCAAGAGAAGACCCATCAACGCTTCATTCATCTTCACTTTCTCCAAGTGGCTGCTACGAACGGCGTCGACGGTTTCCTGCCGTTGGATTATGCGTTGGAGGTGGATGGCTTCGGAATCAACGGTGGAGATTTTGCGGTAGAGGGTGCGGATCCTGTGGGCCCGGTATAAGGATTGGATTGTGATGGCAGCGTTTGATTGGGGAAGGAGTTGAGTGGAATTAAGGTGTTGAGGAAGGGTAGAATTGTCATTTTTAGTGTAAGTGACGGTTGTTGAAGTTGAATAAGAAGAGAAGAAAGGTTGGTTGGAAGTAGAAGAAGATTTCATGTTATGGTGCGTATGTTAGCAGGTAGTGACAACAGAAACTAGATGAAACTTGTACATGTGTGATGTTCTTTATCTTGAATAATGTTGGCGCGTAATAAGCGTTGGTATGAGATCCAGGACATTTTGTTCGATGCGGGACCCAACCTACTTTCAAGACAAATGACTTTTTTCACAAAGAGGAGGAATCAAATGATTAATATTTTGAAACGTTGATAACTTGATTTTTAACAAGTGGTTGATTTAGTAGTATAAGTCTAGTTAGATCCTCAAAATAATTAAAAGATTAAATGTTCGATTTCTATGAATAACATTTTGTAGAAGGAATAATCATGCACCTGAGAGTAGAGATGGCAAAACGGACATTGTCCGCGGGCGCGCCCGCATAGCCCGCATTTTTTTGCGGGTAGGGCATAGAAATTTTGCCCGGCCCGTTTTGCCCGTTAAGTTTAGGGGCATTTCCGTTGGGCATACGGGCAGCCCATAAACAAAATTTAAAGAAAAAATAAGAAAATTTTAAATAAGTTATAATGTAATGTGATTTTTAATCCATAAAAAAATTGTAATCTAATGTGATTTGTTAAACTTCATATAAAATATCAAAAAATTTGTTAATTTTTTATCTTCAACTACTTTATTTAATTTCATTTCATTTATTATATGATTTTTTAATTTTTTTAATTATTTAACAATGCCCGCAGGCCGCCCACAAATCTGTTAGCCCATTTTAAAACGGGCAGGACATTGAATTTTGTCCGTTAACCAATGCGGGCATGCCCGCGCCCACTTAAATTTTTGCGGGCATTTGCGAGCGCGGGCCGGGCGACCCGTTTTGCCATCTCGATATGAGAGAGACTAATTATTTACGGTGAATACTATTGATAATACAAAAAAACTTAATTGGATTTTTATATGGATTAAGGGTTATTCAATTTGAATTTGTGGAAGTGATTATTGTGCTAAAACAATTCTTAATTATTCTTTCAAATGCTAATGGACATGAGCATTGAGAGGGAAAATTTGAGTGGGTGCCTATGTTGAACACTTACTTATAGAAGTGGTGGACTGGTGGTGCCACTTTTTAAAATATTATTCTTATTTTGAGATATTATTATTAGTATAATATTTATTAAAATTCGTACATGATTGATACATTATTTGATATATATTATTTTATTTAAAATTAATAATGATAAAACATTTTTTGTATTTTCGAATAAGAACTTATAGATAGAATGGCAACACAAAATATTGAAGAGGGTGATGTTAACCGATATGCAACAGGAAGGTGATACCTAGGAAACAAGTTTAACAGTTCTTTACATACAAAGATTTTTTTCTTGGGTTGATTTATATGAAAATCATGGCCGGTTTGTAAAATGGCATAACTCATCTTGAAGAATGAGAGAAGAAGAAGGTTGAACAAGGAGAAGAAGAAACTCTTGAATTGCTTTAATGCTTTAAGATATACAAAAGGGAAGACACATTGTATTGAATAATGCCTTAATTCATTGATTGATCAAGGGAAACCCTTGCTGCTTATATACCAGAACTAAAACCAGAAATAAACAGAAAACTGCTATAAAAGGAAACTTACCAGAATTAACAGAAAACAGAAAATTGAAAAATTGCCAAAAAAGGAAAGAATCAAAAAACATAATAAATGAATGATCTGGATGATCATTGCTGTTTGATGCTGTGGTGATCTTCTTTATTTTGGCTATTGGATGTCTCTTTTAACATCCCCCCACAAGCTTGCGTGTGAATGCTAATCATACCAAGCTTGGCTAGCAAATGGTGAAAGGGTAATGGTGAGAGAGATTTGGTAAAGAAGTCTGCTATTTGAAATTTTGAGGAGATGGGTAGGAGATGAAGAGTGCCATTTTGAACCTTTTCACGAACCACATGACAATCTATTTCGATATGCTTGGTTCTTTCATGAAAAACTGGATTTGCAGCTATGTGGAGAGCTGAATTGTTGTCGCAAAATAAGCTGATTGGAGATGTGTAAGGTATGCCTAGATCCCTGAAAAGATAGAGAAGCCATTGAGCCTCACAAGATGCCATGGCAAGGGCTCTATATTCAGCTTCTGCTGAAGATCTTGAGACTATATTCTGCCTTTTGCTTTTCCATGAGATCAATGCTGAACCTAAGAAGAAACACCACCCTGTGATTGATCTTCGAGTATCAAGACAAGCTCCCCAGTCTGAGTCTGAATAGCCTTTGATTGTTGTTGTGTTGTGTGTGGGAAAGTATAGACCTTGAGCAGGGGAATTCT
>NC_032024.1:3048611-3055066 GCF_001865875.1 Lupinus angustifolius
GCTTCTAGCTACCTCCATGCCTAAAAAGAATTTGAGTTTGCCAAGATCTTTGATGCTGTATTCTGAATGCAAGACTGACTTGATGTACTGAATTTGATGTAAATCATTACCTGCTAAGACCAAATCATCAACATATACTAATATTGCAGTGAATTTAGAATTAGCAACTTTAAGGAATAGAGAATGATCAGATGGACATTTTGAATATCCAATTGTGATTAGGGTAGTGGTTAGTTTATCATGCCATTGTCTACTGGCTTGTTTTAAGCCATAGATAGATTTCTCCAATTTGCAAACAAGTTTAGAATCTTGGATGTGAAGTCCAGGAGGAGGCTTCATATATACTTCTTCTTTGAGATCACCATGTAAAAAAGCTGTGTTTATATCCAGCTGATAAAGGTGCCAATCATGAATAGCAGCAAGAGCCAATATGACTCTAATGGTTGTCATTTTTATGACAGGGCTAAAAGTCTCTAGGTAATCAACCCCTTCTGTTTGGTTGAAACCTTTGGCAACCAACCTTGCCTTGTGTCTTTCTATTGAGCCATCAGCATGATGTTTTGTTTTGAAAACCCATTTACACCCTATGGCTCTCTTTCCAGTAGGTAGAGTAGTTAGGTACCAGGTATTATTCTTTTGGAGAGCAGTTAATTCAGCCTTTATAGCTTGTCTCCAACAATCCTGTAAAATTGCTTCTGAATATAGAGAAGGGGTATGACTTAGAGAGATATTGAGGGAGAAGTGTTTATGTGTTGGAGATAGTTGATCATAAGAAATAAAATCAGAAATAGGATATTTAACTTGTGCAGGGAATTGTTGGGTTGGATTTGAGAGCAAGGCACAATGATAGTCAGCTAGGTAATTTGGGGTTTTTCTAGTTCTTTGTGAGTGTCTAGCATGCTCAGTGTTGGGCATGACAGAATTGTCATGTAAAGAATGGTCAGTGTTGATGACAGAGCCTGTGTTAGTGATAGGTTCATCCCAGCAACTCAAAGGGTCTGTGTCATGAATAGGAAGGATAGGTTTGTTTTCTTCAGGATTGGTGAAGGGGAAGATGTGTTCAAAAAATTGCACATTCCTTGAAAGAAAAATTTCATTATTGTGAAGATCAAGAAGGATGTATCCTTTTGTTCCCTGTTGGAATCCTAAGAAAATGCATTTTCTGGACCGAGGGTCAAGTTTCCTTCTTTGAGAGACTAAGGTTGAGGAATAGCATAGGCTACCAAAGACCTTCAAATGTTTAATATCAGGGAGGGCTTGGTACAGTTCTTCATATGGTGATTTGTTTGAGAGGAATTTGGTTGGCTGCCTATTGATTAGATGAGCTGAATGTGCTATGCTATAATTCCAGAAACAAATAGGTAAGTTGGATTGAAAGATTAAGGCTCTTGCCACAGCAAGTATGTGTTGATGCTTCCTCTCAACAATACCATTTTGTTGTGGTGTTTCAACACAAGATGTTTGATGCTCTATGCCTTTGGAATTATAGAAATCTTTCAAGATGAATTCCTTCCCATTGTCACTCCTAATGATCTTAGGTTTGTAGCTGAACTGAGTCTCAACATATGAGATGAAATCTTTCACTAACTGGCTGGTTTCAGACTTGGCTTTCATAAAAAAAATCCAAGTGAACCTGGTTTTATCATCAACAACAGTAAGAAAGTATTTATGTCCTAAGGTTGAAGGGGTGGACAGAGGTCCCCATATGTCCATATGAACCAAATCAAAAGCATGAAAAGACAGAGTAGTGCTAACAGAATAAGGTAATCTCTTTTATTTTGCTAAGTGGCAAACATCACATGGATCAACAGTTTTATTACATTTGATAAAAGGAAATAGAGTTTGCATATGAAGAAGTTTATTGTGAGATAAATGTCCTAATCTAGCATGCCAAACATTCAAATCATTATAACCAGTGTAAACATTAATACAAGCAGTGTTAGGATAGTTCTTGCAGAGTTGAGTCATTGTGTATAACCCTCCACTGACTTTAGCTACACCAGTCATCCTCGAGGAGCTCATTCCCTGGATCAAGCATTGGTTAGCTGAAAAGTTCAAAGTACATTCAAATTACAGGCTAGAGAAGAAGTTAGCTTTGAAACTGAAATCAGATTAAATTTAAAATCAGGGACATAAAGAACATTTGTGAGATAAAATGAATCAGAAAAGACTATACTTCCTGAATATTGTGCAATCACTTGGTTTCCATTTGGCAAAGTTATATAAACTGGTTTAATTTTCTTGTAAGTATGAAAAAGCACTAGGGAGCAACATACATGATCTGTTGCTCCTGTATCTATAATCCAAGTGGCATTTTGAATTTTAAGGGATGAAGAATTACCTATGATTGGAGGTTCTTGCAGATTAGTAGAGGTTTGGATTGAACTTATCTGGTTTGTATTGTTGGTGCTCTGCCTTATTGACTCTTTGATTAGCTCCTTTAATGCATTTTGTTGTGTTGAGGTGAATGGTGGAGTGTCCAACAGTATACCTTCAGTTCTTTTGCTTTGCTCATCAGGGTATTCTTGGTTCTCAATGGTGAAACTGTTTGTGAGGTTGGAGGAGCTAGGAGGGAATCCATGCTTTTTGTAGCATGTGTCAACAGTGTGACCAATTCTTTGGCAGTATGTACAAGATTTTTGACCTCTTCCTCTTCCTAGGTTGGATGTTCTTCCTGTGCTTCCAAATCTGCCTATTCCCCTGTATCATCTTCCTTTTCCCCTCATTCTTGAGTCTGTGTTGCTGTCAAAAGCATTTGCTGTGAGCTTTGGTTCTTCAAGTTGCATCTGCCTTTCTTGTTGAACCAAGATAGAGAATACTTTCTTGATAGGGGGTAATGGATCACTCAACATAATTTGTGATCTTACTGCAGAAAACTGATCATTTAAGCCTCTCAAGAAGCATATCACATAATCGTTCTCTCTATAACTCTTCACAACAGGGACTGTTGTACATTTAACCTCACATTCACATGGTGGTATTGGTCTATAGTCATCTAGTTGTTGCCAAAGCCCTTGAATTTGGTTGTAGAATGCACCAACAGATTTGTTTCCTTGTCTAATTGAGTGAATTTCTCCAATTAGTTCAGAAATTCTGAACATATCACCTTGGTGATATCTATCTCTTAAGTCATCCCAGATCTCCTTTGCATTGTCCATCCATAGAACAGATTGAACAATCGAGGGATCAATTGATTGAGTGAGCCAAGATGCAACTAGCTTGTTGCATCTGTTCCAGATGGGAAAATTCTGGTCATCAGTTGAAGGTTTTGGCATGGATCCATCAATGAATTCCAGCTTATTTTTGGTTCCAAGTGACATGGTCATTGCTCTAGACCATGAATGATAGTTCTCCCCATTTAACAAAGATGAAACAAGAACTGCACATGGGTTTTCGTTGGGGTGCATATAGTACACACTTGATGGATCCATGGAAAGATTTGTTGTCATTGTTTTGATGCAAGAATGAAGAATGCAATTCTGAGTTGCAGAAGAAGAAAGAGGGAATAAAAGCAAACAGTTAAGAGATTAACATGTTGGATCAGAGGCGCAACAGAGACACCCTTCAAAAGGGTGCTCTGATACCATGTAAAATGGCATAACTCATCTTGATGAATGAGAGAAGAAGAAGGTTGAACAAGGAGAAGAAGAAACTCTTGAATTGCTTTAATGCTTTAAGATATACAAAAGGGAAGACACATTGTATTGAATAATGCCTTAATTCATTGATTGATCAAGGGAAACCCTTGCTGCTTATATACCAGAACTAAAACCAGAAATAAACAGAAAACTGCTATAAAAGGAAACTTACCAGAATTAACAGAAAATAGAAAATTGAAAAATTGCCAAAAAAGGAAAGAATCAAAAAACATAATAAATGAATGATCTGGATGATCATTGCTGTTTGATGCTGTGGTGATCTTCTTTATTTTGGCTATTGGATGTCTCTTTTAACACAGTTCGACTAGTCATACTGGTTGGGTTTCATTTAAAATTTATTGGTCATATTTGTTGGTTTTGATTTAACATTATAACTTTTTTTTATGAAAGTTGCTTAATTTTTACTAAAATATTATTATGAATGTCCAAATACATAATTATGTTTGTTTATACATATAAACATTGTTTACCACCAAGATATACATTTTTTGATTAACTGTGAGTGACACTTATTTGAAGGAACAACCATACGTTTCAAAAAAGATTAGTTCATTACCAATATAGTGATATAATACTATTGGTTATATAAAAATGTGTAAATAAAATTATTTATCACATTCTTTATTAATTTTTCAACTATTGTACCACGCTACTAGTAACATACCATCTTTGATAACCAATGAACGTTCAATTGACACTAGAAACTCTCAGAGATTCCTTTTACAACATTAAGAGGATTCCAATTAGGCTACTGCTAGGAATGACAACGAACGTGTGTGTAGTGCCCAAACTCGTAATATTTGTGGGTACTCGTGCAGATAGTGGGTACCCAACGGGTTTTTAATTTTAATTATATATTTATATACTTATAATAATCAATATGTAAAAATAATTGTTACATTAATAATATGATATTTATATGATAAATTTATGATCATAGTATAATTTATTATGAAATAATAATAAAGTATATGATATATAATCTTAAAATAATAATAAATATATATAAAAATTTAACTAAAAACTAAATATATAAATTTGTGGGTACCCACGGGCGGGTATCACAAAACCCGCTCTCACCAAGCTATTATTGCGGTACCAATTACGAGTATTTTCACAGATACTCATGGGTCGGGCTTTTTTGCCATCCCTATTACTAGCCATGTATTAATATTAAGTTATTAACATGCACAGATGCTGGAAGATCTACACAATTACAAAGAAGTTCCAAGGCAATAAGTGATAACCACAAAATCTACCTTGTGGGAAAAAATGGTACTTCAATCAAATCCATGAGCGTACTTTCCTTATTAATTGATTATATTCAATTACAAACTTCAACCAACAAATCTATCAAATGTACAGCATTTGTTCTTTTTTGGATATATTCAATAATTCAATAACTAATTTCCAAAACCAACAAACTTAAATTTTGAGGCATAGATCCCCATCGTCTCTATTTTTGAAATTGGATTTGAAGTATGTGGTAAATTGGTTGCTTTTAAATTTCAATTACACTTGAAGTCATATTATAAATATGATGATATATTATTTATTTATTATATAAAATGATGATCATGCAATAAACTCAGTTCAAGAAATAGTATTTAGAGAATGAAAACAAAATAATAATAGCAATTTGCTTTTGTCCATTAAAGTATAACAAACTTCTAGTAACCAAACATGCAAACACTAGAAAGTAACAAGGCTTGTGCTTTTGTGATGCATTTTTAATTAGGCATTCACATTTATAGCATTAGGGTTAAACAAATTAGAGTTCGATCATACTAATGATCTTATAAAAATTGGATTATGAATGGTTGGATGCTGAACGACAATCGTTGGACTCCTAAACCTGGTTGTTGTGCTGGAACTTGGTCAGTCGCAGGACGTGGCTAATAAGAGGTGGAATGACGAGACGAGAGGAAGTTGATAACGTTTGATGACATGACAAAGCAGAGAAAATTTACGTGGATAGTGTAGTCAAACTATACTATCACACGTTTGCTATATTTTTCAAAATATTTATAAAAGTATTGTAATTTTTAGGAAATTCGTGGATGAGATCCACAAGTTTGAGGAAGTCGTGGATCAGAAATGCGACTTCCCTGTGATCTCATGTATTAGAGGCACGAGACTCTTTCACTTTTTTAGAAGTCGTGGACATTAAAGAGGATTTCCATTGTATATTTATAATAAAAAACTTTTTAGCCTAGTGGTTTTTGGTTTACAAAGTAATCTAGAGGTCTATGCTTCAACACTCACCTATGGTTTTCATTTTTATTTTTTTATAATTTTGACATTTATTATTTGTACAAAGACTCTGATACAATATGGTTAGATTCATTATATTCATTACCTAAGGGTTAATGTTGAACCATGGTCCTCTAAGTTACCATATAAACTAAGAATCACTAGGCTAGAGAGTTATTTTATTATTAATATACAATAGAAATTGTGTTTAATGTCCACGACTTCTAAAAAGTGAAAGTCGTGCATGTGAAGCATGACTTTCAAGGAGGAGAGAGAGAGTCTTGTGCCTCTGATGCACGAGATTACAGAGAAGTTGCATTCTCGGTCCATGACTTTCCAAAACTCGTGGATCTCATCCACGAGTTCCTTAAAAATACACTACTTCCGTAAATATTTTGAAACATATACCAAACGTATGATAGTATAGTTTGATTATATTATCCACGTAAATTTTCCGACAAAGTGAATGTTTGGAACACTGGTCAGCAATGACACTAGTTGTGGTGACTAGAGCCGCACCATGATAGTGGGGGCAGTGTAATG
>NC_032024.1:3055166-3076075 GCF_001865875.1 Lupinus angustifolius
TAACTATTAGGTAGGATTTAAGGCCTTTACGTGACACACCTTATGGGGTATCCTAGAGGTGCCCAGATTGCTTCTCTCTCCAATAGAGAAACCCAAATATTCTAGGGATTACAAGTGGGACGGACCACACCGATAAGGCCCATTATATTTGGTGACAATCTGAGTGGTTCATCGTGCCAATACAAGTGGGACCCAGAGTCCACACCGGCAGGGCGGATGTTCCTTTTTAATCTAATGCTCGGGCATAGAGCACATACTTAAATACTAGTATGACGATGCACCACATAAGCAATGACAATAACAACAACAAACAAAAATATATGAGCAACAATAATACAACCATGCATTTAATATTTATGGGCCGGACTCTCTCAAAAAAGTCCCCAGCAGAGTCGCCAGATGTCGCGCCCATATTTTCGGCTACGCGACCTCTCGAGTCGCCACTACGCTTTTGAATTTTTGATATCCAGGTTCGGAAGTCGGTTACAGGGTAGGGAATGTATTAGCACCCCACCCGTCCACCTTAAGAAGTACCCTATACTCAACTACATGGATTACTATATTTTTATTTGTTATTATTACTATTAAATAAAGGAACACCATTTTATTAATCAAATTAATTATTTAATGATTAATTACTAGAAATGAAAAAATTATATTTTTTAGTTGTGTCTGACAAGATTGACTTTAGTCCCACGTATCCCTATTAAGGGAATCAAGGCTTACGTAGTTCTTTATGTAGAAAAAGGTTTGTTGGTTGGATTGATTTTAGAAAATAAAAGTTTCAAACAACTAATTCACCCTCACCTCTTAGTTCTCATCTCAGTCTTACACTAGAAATATTTAAAGGTATTATTAAAGATTAATAGATATAATTTGATATTGGAAAATGTATCAATTATTTAATTTAATCATAATATAAAAAGTATGTTAATATTCATTTACTTTTTGCTTTAAAAAGTATGCAAAATCGTGAAAATACATAAGTTTCAATAGCTCTAACTACAAAGAGCTATGTTGTATCATGTAAATCAACTGCGTTTGTTTCACGGAGAATTTTTGAATCATTGAGGTATATTTAACAGTGCTCGTTGTAACAAGTGTTGTTGAATATATGTTCACCTATTACATTTAATAGTGCTTGCTTCAATAAGCACAGATGATTCTATTCAGCGTTACATTTAATAATGTTCTACTAACAAGCATTATTGAATGACCATTGTCAAAGAATTGATGTAGGCTTTCATAATGGGAAGTGAATAACGCTTGGAATATGTAAGAAAGAGAAAAAAAGATGAAGAAGAATGAGTCACAGAATTTTATTGAATGTGTAAAAACTTGATATACAATGAGAAATTGATCCTATATATACATAGAGTAATTAACTTCTTCACTAACTCTTTAACTATTGTACACGTGTCTAAAAACAAGAATAACTATATACATTTCTTGTGACGCAAGTTATTATTTTCTTCAATATTTAAGTGTCTGCAATCTGTCACCCATGAAAGGTTGGGATTGAGTCCTGATGTGTGTGCCATATGCTTCATTGTGCATTAGGTCTGGCTTGGTATTGGGCTTTTGGCTTGGCCAAGTGATGGGCCATTTGTCTTGATGGTGTCGTAGTTGCATTAGTTACGGGTGTGGCCATGTGTCTCGGTTAGTTGGCATGTGTGATGTGCTTCAACTGTCACGGTTAGGTTCTCTACTTCCTCGGCCATCTAGTGTGTGGCCTGGCACGATGACTTGGTCAGATTGCCTTGTACTGATTTGTAGCTTTGACACGATGGCAGGGTCATCGGTTTGTCTTGTAGTTTGTCATCTTCAGGCTGCTTGTTCTCTGCTAATACCTTGTTAAATATGAATTCTAGTATAGTAGATGCGGCCACATAATTATGACTTTTTGTTAGACCGTTGTTGTGGTGGTCACCACAACCGCAATATTATGACTGTATCACATGATGCAGTCCACAATTTGAAAATTTCTATTGACTAATCTTTTCATTTGCTGGGAATGTCATGTATATGTTGTTCAGCAACATGGTGGAGAGGTCATCAAAATTACGTTTGGAGGAATGCTTCTAGCTTTACTGGAAAGATCAAAACTCTAAATGTGTATATTGCATTTCATTTTGAAAAATCCATGGAACATCATTAAGGACATGATACATAAGGGTCAGAATTATAGCACATATGGCTTGCTGGCCAAGTGAAATAATTCTATTCCTAATGTTCTTGGTGTTTGAGTAGAATAGACTCAATAGAGGAAAGTCATTGAAATGATGTCTTGTTTCTCTCCTTCAAAGATTGGCCTTCTAGTTATATGCTGGTAATATTCACCACTTAATATATATAGTGCAACAAAATCAACCTTGAACTATAATGTGCATAGCTTCATTAAATTTGAGGTTATTACTTTTTAGTGATGTGGTGATCGTAATTATGACATATTTTTTGTGAACTTATGGACTCAAATTCCTGCTACATGAATTGCTGCATGTCCTTTTGTTGGGGTAAGATGGTGTTACTGCGGGTTAAATATGATCTTAGTTGGTGTTTTGTTATTATACAGAGTTTTTCGAGTTTTCTGGTCGCTGCAGCTCGTAGATTAGGGGTGAACGGATGAGATAAACTGTTTTGATGTTAAACAGAATTCGTTTGAAGATATGTATGTAATTTTCACCGAGTTTAATATATGTAATAATTTATATATTATCAGTATATTATCTATTATTTATTTATATTACTTATATTTAAATTAAATATGAATAGTACATAACATGATGATAGGATAAAAAACTTTCATATTATTAATATATATATTTTTTCTTTTAAAAAAAACGTAAAGTTTAAGTTGAATTGGATGTGGGACCTAAGCTATCCAACATTGATTAACCTAGTTTCCCTTTTTTGAGTATCAGAAGTATTATTTTGGTAACTAACATCTAATAATTTTTTAGATACATATAAAAATAAAATGTTTCAAAATATAAGTGAGAGATAGAGATAGCATAATTTATTGTAAGAGAAGTTGTGGAATTCCAGTTGCTCTTATCAATGTTTTAAACTGCCACAATGTTTTAAATTGTGTAAATGTAAAATTTTGATGACACTTTTGTTGTGGAGATTCTTAGGAGCATAATATTGTGTCTACACTTTGATTGCAGTTGTTTATATAACACTACTATTTGAGTATTTACAATCTTTGTTACATATTAAATGATATAGTTGCAAGGAACTAGCTAGTTGTTTATTGCTGGCTGGGGTTTTAATTATTCAGATAAGTATAAATAAACCCACTTCCTCAAACATAAAGTAAAGGAATCCATTAAGAGAGAATTGTATACTTTTTTTTAATGAATGTTTGATAAAAGTTGATTTACAAAGAAAGCAAAAGATGCTTATATAAGCTAGCTTGCTACACAAGTAATGGTTAAATGACTACCTAACTTAACCCCCTAGTAACAAACTCTTAATGGATCACATGGAAAATATTTTCAGGAAGAGAGTTATAATTTTAATTGAATGAAATCAAATCATACCAAATCAAATAAATTATTCAATTTTTTAAAGCATAACTACTTAATCTTGATTTTTCTATTGCATCTAGGAATACGTAGGAGCAAGATGAACTCTTGTCACACACAAAAATAAAATAATAAAATATTTTGCTTTAGTAATTGAATTTTTAACTAATAATTTTAAGGGTATAAAAGTACACATGGTTAACTCTTGTACTCAGAATCTTTACTTAACCACCATATTATCCTAATCAGGAATAACATTGAGTTTTCTATTTTTAACCAAAAAAAAATGTAATGGTGACTCCAAATCATTTAGCAGATCAGGTAGAAATCGAGTTCTCCTCTTCCGAAGCCACATGACAGGTCTTCTAACCAAAAATCGGGTCCAAACAGCTTACTTACTATTAAGTAAACAACAAGTAAAAAGGAGTAGTTATAAACACTCAAATTTGTCCGATCTATATAAAAAATACAAATATTTCAAAACAACAAAAACTAATAATAATTGACAGGGATGTGCAGGAGTCAACATTATCTCATTGACTATTTGTTTTTTACTTGCACTAAGAAAAAACATTCAGGGGAAGTATAGTTTTATTTTATTAAATTTAGTATTTTAAAAGATATAGAATATAATAATAAAAACTTTTCAATTACTTAAAAATATGTAGATACATTGTCAAAGGTTTTATTATAATGTGATGATAATAAAGAAAGAAAGGTATCAGCGGAAAAGAGAGAGCTCAATAATAATTTGAGAATGAGAATATATTCAAAGATTTTTTAACGAGAAGAACGAGAAGAAGAGAATAAAGAATTAATAAATAAAGGGGAATTAGTTTGCTTTCTTACTTGGCAATATGAGGGCATAAATTTTCTTATTTTATTTGACTAAAAATAAATAAAAATTAGACCACTTAAAACTTATTTTTGTTCTGTGTGATAATCTTAAACCCTAAACCTCTGAGGCAATGGAAAGGAGCCAAAGTCAATAAAGGGGAACAGTGAGAATTGAAAGTGGTTACCAAAAGAAAACTAAAGTGAGGTTAATAGAAAAAAAACGTTTACCAGGGGAGGAGAAAAGGCATCGGATAAGAAGAGGTAA
This sequence comes from Lupinus angustifolius, assembly GCF_001865875.1. Classification (NCBI taxonomy): domain Eukaryota; kingdom Viridiplantae; phylum Streptophyta; class Magnoliopsida; order Fabales; family Fabaceae; genus Lupinus; species Lupinus angustifolius. The sequence goes on from NC_032024.1 coordinate 3,059,796, forward strand.
CATGTAGAAAAGAGGAGAGATTACGTGTTTGGTTCTATAATCATGCATAGAGAAACAGAGAGAGAGTGGCAGAGAGCGAAATGCAGAAAACCAAGCCTCTATGTCTGATCTTCACGCTAAGCTCTCATTCAACTATTCTTATTTTCTCGATCAAAGGTTTATTCAGCTTAGCTTATGCCTGAAATACTTGTGTTTTTCTCGAATTCCCAAGTTCACAAGCAAAATATATAGAGTTCTGAAGAGTAAATATTTGATTTTTAGTATGTGAGCAATAATAGGGTCTGTAAAAAACTTCTTCTTCTGGGCACACCCACATGTCAATCTTAGGACTTCATGAAAAGCATGGAGCTAGTAAATTTGAGTCCAACAACCACGAACACTAAAACTAGGCACTTTCGTTTTGAAAGCCCAATAATTTTTTCCATGCACAAGTGGGGTGTGATTATCCAAAGGCCAACCCTTCCTCTTTTGTTCTCATGCCCAAATTCATTACCACCAACCCCTTTCATTCTCTCAATGTTTCTTTTCTCTTTCCTTATTTAACTAGCTTCTTGGATCACTCCTTATTATGGTAAAAGGAACAATTATGTTGCCATTCTTTATGTTCCTTATTTCTCTTTACCTCATCGTCATTGCAAATAATGTCCACTTTTTGAAGAAAAGAAGATGGTGTTTAATGTTCAAATGTTGTACTAATGCAATAATTTGGAACCACTTGATGGGTCATATGCACTTTTTCCGTGAGTGCACCTTATGAAAGACTGAGTTCTCTTCCACAGCTGTCAATATTGACATTTTCAAAGTCTTGATGATGAATGGAAATGATCTCAACTCAATAAAAGAAGATATTTCCATAAGGTCACAGTGAACATATTGCCGCATCAACCGACAAGGAAAGGATGGCCAAGGTGAAGATGTTATCAAACCATATACCCCTCCTACTTTGGATTTTGGCGTTGAATATTTAGAACTAGCTATGTAGATATACCTACAAGAAACAATGTCACGCACACCATTTCCGTGAGATGCGTGTGGGTGATTACCTTGCAGTTAGTAGACTCAAGGAACATTTCAAACATCAACCTGGTGAGGTTAGAGCATTTAGGATGCTTGATGGAGGGACTGGAATCACTCCAATGTTCAGGTTGGTAGAACTATATTATAAGACCCAAATGACATAACCAAAGTTTATCTTATATATGTCAAAGATTTATTACACATGTGATCCATCCATTCCTCATTATGTAAGTTTTGTTGTTATATTGTTTACTTTTATTTTATTTTTATTTTTATATTAGTTCTAACGGAATCACCATTATAATATAATAATACATATATGTTGTAGTTATTATCTGCTTTATCATGTGTTTCATTATTCCTTTAGTTATTAAGTATTTTACTATCTATTAAAGTTATGGGATTTGAATAGCTCATCCTATTACTATCTAAGAGCGGAAAGTCAGTTTACGATTAGTGCTGTTTCTTTGCTATTTATTCTCGTTTTATAAAAGATATTACTTTTAAATGTATAGTTTAAAAATATAAATATTTTAATAGCAAGGTTATGACTCGTATCTTGCTTTCTATTTCAGCTGGGAAGTAGTTATAGTCATTAGAATTGCATGTAAGAATGAGATTGCAAATAAGAGAGGGGGGGGTGAATTAGTTGACTTCAAAATTATGGCCATTTTTTATGCAATATCAAGAGTTAAGATGCAGCGGAAAATATATGCAGAAAATTAATAAGTAAAATCAAAGAGAAAAGGGAGAACAGAATACACAAGGATTTTTATACTAGTTCATCTTCTTGTCCACCGAAGGCCACGTCCAGTACTCTTGCAACACAAGAGATTTTTTCACTAAAGATTTTGAGTTGCAATTACAATATCTCACCCGAGATCTCTATGTACCTTACACACTCCTTAAGCCTTATTCACTTTTGGAAAACACATTTCCAAGTGATTCTAATCTCCTTTTTTATCACACCCCGTGAAAGAAAGTATTCTACAATAATAATGAAGAATGTTCAACAATGGCGGAATTGCCTTTACAAGTATGAAAGTGATGTAACTTGCAATCCAATCAACTCTTTTGTATACTTAGTAATAATGCTCTTTATAAGTTTATAAACTTGAAACACTTTCACTTTAAGCAACTTCAAAAAAGTCAACTTTGAAAGTTTAAGAACTTGTTGCCAAAAGTGCAGAGAGTAATTTTAGAATATGTGTAAGAGCTTTTGAAATTTGTATGAGAGTTGTGTGTTGTGATTGTGAGTTTCAATGCCTTTATATAGGCTTTCCAATAAGCCAAAATGTCTCTTTGAAAGGGTAGGAATTGATTGGAATGAAAACATGTCTTTTGGGTTGACACTCATTCACTTTGACTTTGAAAATATGATGCAACATCTCTCAATAATCAATTACATCAATTGAGTTATCGATTACTCAAATGTTCTGTCCACTTATCATTTATTTTTGAATTAGAGTAATCGATTATATCAAGTTGAGTAATCAGTTACTCAACTTTAATAACACTAGTAATCTGTTACTCAAAGACAGTAATGGATTACTCTGACCAGTTTTAAGTTGGATAACTCTTTTCTCACACTCGTAACCTGTTACTTAGATGAAGTAACCTGTTACACACTATTTTTGAAAAGTTTGCCTATGGATTCACACCATCTTGGACATAATTTGTTTCATGTCTTTCTCAAATCAAAACATTTCCTTAAAACTTGATCAACCATTTATTAATCAGGTCTCGTACCTTGCCCTTTAATTGATTTCAATCTTCTGTTGGATGACATGATGTTCCTCCATGATACATACAACAAGCATTCAGTTTGAAGCCATTTGGATAGGGAGGCTCACCTCCTTTAATTTAAGGGAAGGGGAGTTAACAAACCTCTCTAAAAACTTATAGTAACAATTTAGAGTAAGACATCGGGATCGCATCATAAAGACTTTTTCTCTTCCATTTCCGAGATGGTCTATCTTGTCTCCGAGTAGATGGATAATGTTATTTGAGATGAAGAGGACTTTGAGGTTAGTTGAAGGTTTCGATGAATGATGCATCACCTTTCATCCCTTTACATATAGTTTCATCTTGGGTTATTTGTAGATTTGGATCCTTCACACCCCTGCCACTTCTCTAGCGACTTTCTATCATTTCCTCTATAGTCATCAATTTTCAACCAAATTTTTGCAAAATTTGAATCCGAATATCCAACCAAATCACATATACTTCCTTTTGCATACCACAGTCCAACGTTAGATGTACCCTTAAGATATTTCATGATTCTCTTAACAGCAACTAAGTGTGATTCTTTTGGTTTAGATTGATAGTGTGCACACAGACATACACTAAACATGATACCAGGTCTACTGGCAGTTAAAAATAAAAGAGATCCAATTATACCTCGATACTTTGAGTAGTTTTTTCCTGCTTCATCCGTATCAATATAAGTATCGAATCCCATATGAGTAGCTATTGGCTTGCAACCATCCATGTCAAATCTTTTTAGCAAGTCTCTGCAATACTTGGATTAACTTACGAAAATGCCATTGTCAAGTTGTTTGATTTGAAGTCCAAGGAAGTAATTTAACTTCCCCATCATGGACATTTCAAACTCTCCTTGCATCATTTTGCCAAATTCACTACACAAAACCTCATTAGTAGAACAAAAAATAATATCATCTACATAAATTTGAACAAGTAGAGTATGATGATTTAGTCTTTTTATAAAGAGTGTAGTGTCGACCTTTCCTTTGCTGAAACCTTTTTGAATTAGAAATTTAGTTAGACGATCATACCATGTACTTAGATAAATATAATAATGATGTTACCTATACCAATTATTTTTCTTTTGATGTTCTATGCATAGGTAACAAGACCTTTATTGCTTGAATAAATGATAATTTTGAATCTCCTCGTGCTATGTGCTTTGAACAGCCGTTGTCATGATAATACATTTATGCTTATGGCTTTCCAGCACTCCTGCAAAACAAATTAAAATTATTTTAGGTACCCAATGTGATTTAGGTCCCGCGGGGTTAGCACCTTTCTCAACCCAAACATATTGGCCAGTTGGAATACAAACTTTTCTAATATGACATGAATTAGGAGTATGGCCAACATTTTTACAATAAAAGCATGTGGGTTGATGTTGATGCATCTTTTGTTTAGACTTGTAGAAAGAATGTTGATAAAGATTTTCTTTAGAAATATTATGCATGCAATCAACCTTAGTTTTCACAAAAGTACTCTTTGTCATACCATTAGTTTTTCGGCTATTTGTGTAGCCTAGACCTCTTCGGTCATTGGTATGTTTTTGAGTATTTAAAATATTGTCCAGAGTACTCTTCTTGAACGTATTCATCTCTTGATTTAATGAAACAATTTCAGTTTCAAGAGTATCACATTTTGGACAATCAATACACTTGTCATTTGATTTGGATTTTAAAGCATCCAAATTTTTTTTGTAGAATTTTATTTTCACTCTCAAGAAGTTCTATAGTGTTTTTCTGATTTATGCACACTTTAGAGAGTCTAATAAATTATTCATGTAAGTCACAAAAAGCGTTATGTAACTCATTATATGAAAATGTATCATTTGGTTCCGAGTTACTAACCTCATAATCGCCATTTGAATTGTGTGAAGCCATCAATGAAATATGTGTGTGCTCCTTAATTCTGAGTTCTGCATTTGAACCATCATCTTTATCTTCTAATATAACATTTGTTCTTTTATGCTTCTTGTCTTTATTTCTTTTGAAAGTATGATGCTTTTGTAGGGTTGGACAAGCACATTTTAGATGATCTGATTTCTGCATATTGAGCATGTAGATTTTTGCTTTGATGTTGATGCTTCACTATTTGTTGTAGACCTTTGTACTTCTTTGGCTCCATGTATCCTTTCTAGCTCCCAAATTTCTTTCGACGTTTTGCAACTTCACACTCTAAGGAATTCTTTTTCTTCTAGAGTCGACACAAGAATGTTTTTGGCTTTAAGGTTATATTGCACTTTCTTCTTGTCGTCATCATTCCATGAAGATTTTGGCTTTACTTCCCTTACATTGTTGATAACGATGAAGGGCTCATATGGTCCTTCTTCAATTTCATTCCATATGTCCAAGTCTTGAGACTCTATGAAGATTCTCATTCTGATTTTCCAAAAGTCATAGCACTCTCCAACAACGCTTGGAGGGCGGGTGATGTTGGAACCTTCTCCTAGGAATGATCTTGAGACCATATTTGATATAGGATCAGATTTGAGAATATCTTACTCAAAAATAGCTTTGGTGCCAATTGTAAGAATGAGATAAGGGAGAAGAGAATACACAAGGATTTTTTTTCTTGTTCACCTACTTTTCCACCGAAGGCTACGTCCAATACTCTTGCAGCACAAGAGATTTTTCCACTAAAGATTATGAGTTGCAATTACAATATCTCACCCCCAGATCTTTATGTACCTTACACACTCCTTAATCCTAATTCACTTTTGGGAAACACCTTTCCAAGTGATTCTAATCCCCTTTCTTATCACACCCCGTGAAAGAAAGTATTCTGCAATAATAATGAAGAATGTTCAACAATGGCGGAATTTCCTTTACAAGTATGAAAGTGATGTAACTTGCATCCAATCAACTCTTTTGTATACTTAGTAATAATGCTCTTTATAAGTATGTAAACTTGAAACATTTTCACCTTAAGCAACTTCAGAAAAATCAACTTTGAAAGTTTAAGAACTTGTTGCCAAAAGTGCAGAGAATAATTTTAGAATATGTGTAAGAGCTTTTGAAATTTGTAGGAGAGTTGTGTATATGTTGTGTGTTGTATTGTGAGTTTCAATGCCTTTATATAGGCTTTCCAATTAGCCAAAATGTCTCTTTGAAATGGTAGGAATTGATTGGAATGAAAACATGTCTTTTGGGTTGAAAATCATTCACTTTGAATTTGAAAATCTAATGTAACAACTCTCAATAATCGATTACATCAATTGAGTAATTGATTACTCAAATGTTCTATCCATCGATCATTTATTTTGGAATTAGAGTAATCGATTACAGCAAGTTGAGTACTCAGTTACTCAACTTTAATAACACTGGTAATCTGTTACTCAAAGACAATAATGGATTACTCTGATCATTTTTAAGTTGGATAACTCTTTTCTCACACTCGTAACCTATTACTTATATGAAGTAACCCGTTACACACTATTTTTTAAAACGTATCACTCTTTTTGTTTTGTATTTTTTTTAACCGCCTTATGTAAAATTGCCTCAGTATTGTACTTCATGAAAATTTTCGATTTGAGAAAAATGGGACCCACCCAAAAACTTCCCCAGTATGAGATACTATGGGTTATCCTTCTATTCAAATTGTCTTCATAGGCTTTAATTCATGAGGACTTCCACAAGAATCATCTAACAAATTTCCCTAGTTTGGGTGACTCCTCCTCCTTTGATTTAGTACTCTATATTTCACGCGCAACTCTTTAAAAAATGCTAAAAACAATGATCATACAAACTTGGCTAATGTTTGGGCTATAAGTGGTGTAGAAAGATCTGAATATGAAATTGAAGTTGTATTTGGAGTTTGAGTATTGATGTGATGATTATGATGGTGATCTTTAAGAAAAAATGTATTTCATGCATTAAATATGAGATATTTTTATCAAAATTCCAATTTAGTGGAGTCGGCATTTCTTTGTCATGGTGTGAATTTTAGGCACATCGATCCTTAACAATGTATTTTTAAGCTTGTATTGTGGTCTAGTTAAGGGCTTCCAAGAAAATATATAAGGCCTTCTATTCTCTAACTTTTGTCGGTCTTTGACAATGCATTTCATTTGCCCTAAATTTTGCCTAATTTATTATAGATTATTAGCGACCTTCTATTCTCTGTAATTTCTTTTGCATTTTGACCAAATGAACAATTTTGATTGACTTGACTTTGATTTTTTATCTTTAGGTCAAGTATTGTGGCTGGAGTGATATGAACCTGACAAGGCTCATCAATGAGGAAGAGCTAAGTGGGTTAGGAGGACCCATGACCCGATCCAGAACCAAGAAGGCACACCAAGCTCTCAAACAACTAGTGGAAGAAGTGGCTGAATCAACAAAGCCCAGCAAGGAAACCAAGCCCATACATTGCACCATTTTTATAGAAGTAACCCAAGTTGGCCACGACCAAGGAGGGAATATTTGAGGCGTGTGGGAGTCCCATTTAATAAGTGGGGTTGATCATACCGACATGAAGCCTAGGAATTATTTTCCTGCCTTATTTGAAAGAACAATTACTATCTGCCTTTTTAAGCTTTAAGTGCTTGAATTTATAGTTTTAATAAATTACATTAAGAACCATGTAATCTAGGTACAAGCAAAGGAACACTTTCCTTACTAAGCCAGCCGTGAGATTACCCTTGAAGGCCTTAGATCTCAATGAATCCTTGACTAATTTGAAGAGCACGTGTGGAAGAACTCTATGTGGCAACAATCAAGAGAAATCAAGAAAATCCCGTTTATTTCCTAATCAAGATAGGCGTGTGAATGAGGAGCAAGGAGAGAGGCAAAACTTTTCCTAATCAAGCAATTGATGCAATGAGTACACAATTCTGAGCACTCCAACAATAACTAGAGGAGATGCAAGTTCAACAAAATAGAAGGCAACACTATAATGGTTCGAGTTATTCTGAACTAGAAAGGAGAATGAGGCGGAGGGAATGGATGAATGATGATGGTGGCCATAGGGAAAGTAGGATGGATGACCGAATGGATAGGGTCAAGATTAAAGTCCCTACCTTCATGGGGATGAATAATCCTGAAGCCTATCTAGAATGGGAGTTGAAAATGGAGCAGGTTTTTTACTGTTATAATTATTCTGATGAGAAAAAGGTCAAGGTGGCAGCCTTGGAATTCAAGGAGTATGCCATGGTGTGGTGGGACTAGTTTCAAAAGGAGAGAAGGAGGTGTGGTGCTGAACCAGTGGATTCTTGAGATGAAATGAAAATTGTGATGAGAAAGAGGTTTGTTCCGGCATCCTATCAAAGGGATATCCATAACAAACTTCAAAGGTTGACCTAAGGAAACAAATCAGTGGATTAGTACTACAAGGAGATGGATATGGCTCTTCTGAGATCCAATTTTCATGAGTACCATGAAGCCACTATGGCATAGTTTCTTCATAGACTGAACCAGGAAATTCAGGATGTAGTGGAGTTACAACACTATGTGGAGTTAGAGGACGTGATCCAACAAGCCATGAAGGTAGAACAACAACTGCGGAGGAGAAAACCCAAATACTCTTCCAATACAAAATTCCAATATTCAGGGTGGAAGGACAAGTCCAAGAATGAGGGGTCCATTCCAAAGGAGGTCGTGAGCTCTTCCCAAGGGAAGAAGCTCATGGAAAACACCACTAAGAGCAGGAAGGTCAAATGTTTCAAATGTCTAGGGCATGGCCACACAGCCTCACAATGCCCAACCAGGAGGACCATGGTGGTGAAGAATGGAGGGGTGGAGTCTCAATCAGAGGCTTCAAGTTCATAGGAAAGTGAAGAAGATGCTGATGTTCCAGAAGGAGATCTTCTCATGGTGCGAAGGCTCTTATGGAGCCTAGTTAAGGAGGATGAGGAAAGTCAGCGGGAGAACATCTTCCATACTAGATGTTTGGTATCAGGAAATGTTTGTTCCCTAATCATTGATGGTGGCAGTTGTGCCAATTTGGTGAGCACTAGGTTGGTTTCTAAACTCAACCTTGTGACGAGGACCCACCCAACCCCTTACCGATTATAATGTTTAAGTGAGGTTGGAGAGATGGTAGTAAACAAATAGGCAGAGGTTCCCTTCTCTATAGGGAAATATGAGGATTCCATACTATGTGACATAGTAGTAATGGAGGCCAGCCATATGCTGCTTGGTAGGCCTTGGCAATAGGATAGGAGAGCCATCCATGATGGTTTCTCTAACAAATATACATTTATGCATTGTAATAATTAAATTGTATTATCACCTTTGTTCCCAAGGCAAGTTGGTGAAGATCAAATAAAGTTAAAAGAAAAAATGGATTGAGAAAAAAAAGAATAAAAAGAAAAAGAAAGAAACGATCCACAAAAAAATACAAATGAAAAAAAAGATGAAAAAAAATAAAAAAATAAAAAGAATGAAAAGAGAAAGAGTTTGATGGCTTCCAAAAGGGAAGTAAAGAGTGATTTAATCTCTAGGCAACCCCTTTACCTACTCATTGGCCAGCATTACTGTTTGAATATTAACCATGATAATGTTTTATCTGATTTTGTAAAGAGTTATCTGCAGGAGTTTCAGGATGTGTTCCCTCAAGAGGTCCTAGGTGGCCTCCCACCTTTGAGAGGAATTGAGCATCATATTCATCTTGTTCCTAGAGCATCTTTGCCCAATAGTCCGCCAATCGGAGCAACCCTTATGACACCCATGAAATGAAAAAACAAGTGGAAGAGTTAATGCAAAAGGGATGGGTTCAGGAAAGCATGAGTCCTTGTGTTGTTCTTGTCATTCTTGTACCCAATAAGGATGGATCCTAGAGGATGTGTACTGATTGTAGGGCAGTCAACAATATTATGTTAAAGTATCAACATCCTATCCCTAGATTAGATGACTTGCTTGATGAACTGTATGGTGCCTGTATATTCACTAAAATTGACTTAAAAAGTGGATATCATCATATTCGCATAAGGGAAGGGGATGAATGGAAATCTGCTTTTAAAACTAAATTTTGGTTGTATGAGTGGTTAGTTATGCCTTTTGGGTTAACTAATGCACCCAACACATTTATGAGATTAATGAACCATGTTTTAAAAGAGTTTTTGGGAAAGTTTGTCATAGTCTATTTTGATGACATATTAATATGCAGTAAGAATATGACTGAGCACTATGAACACCTTAGGCATGTCCTACTTGTGTTATGAAATGAAAAACTGTATGCTAATATTGAAAAATGCTCTTTCTGTGTGGACCATGTCATACTCTTGGGCTTTCTGATTAATGCGCAAGGAGTCCATGTTCATAAGGAGAAGATTAAGGCAATCCAGGATTGGCCCACCCCCAAAACTACAACTGATGTTAGAAGCTTTCATGGCTTGGCTAGTTTCTACCGACGCTTTGTTAGGGACTTTAGTACCCTACTGCACCTCTTAACGAGGTTGTTAAAAAGAATGTCGGATTTAAATGGGGTGAGAAACAAGAGGAAGCCTTTAAGAGCCTTAAAGAATATTTAACTAATGCACCCACTCTTCTTTTGCCTAATTTTACTAAATCTTTTGAAATAGAATGTGATGCATCTAATGTGGGAATTGGAGCTGTGTTAATCCAGGAAGGACACCCAATAGCTTATTTCAGTGAGAAACTAGGTGGGCTAATGTTGAACTATTCCACTTATGATAAAGAACTGTATGCCTAGGTGAGGGCACTACAGACTTGGCAACATTACCTCCTGCCCAAGGAGTTTGTAATACATAGTGACCATGAGTCACTAAAATACTAAAAGGGGCAAGGTAAGCTTAATAAATGACATGCTAAGTGGGTTGAATTCCTAGAGCAATTCCCTTATGTCATAAAACATAAGAAGGGAAAAGCCAATTCTGTGGTTGATGCTCTATCAAGAAGACATACTTTGTTTTCCACTCTTGAAACAAAACTGTTGGATTTCGAATTGATTAAGTCATTATATATTAATGACAATGAATTTGCTGATGTGTAAAATAAATGTGAAAATGTTGCTGTTAATGGGTACTATAGGCAAGATGGGTATTTATTTAAAGAAAATCGTTTGTGTATGCCTAAAGTATCCATTAGAGACTTTCTGGTTATGGAGTCTCACGAAGGGGGCCTTATAGGCCACTTTGGGGGTCCAAAAGACCCTAGAAATATTAAAGGAGCATTTTTATTGGCCTCACATGAGGCGAGATGTGAAAAAGCACTGTGAGAATTGCATTGTTTGCATGCGGGCCAAATCTAAAAGCAAGTCCCATGGGCTTTATACTCCATTTCCCATACCTGATTACCTGTGGGTAGACTTATCCATTGACTTTATGGTTGCTTTATCACGATCTAAAAATGGAAAAGATTCAATTTTTGTTGTAGTAGATCGTTTTTCAAAAATGGCTCTTTTCATACCTTGTAAAAAAATTGATGATGCAACTCATATTGCTGATTTGTTCTTTAAAGAAGTGGTAAGAATACATGGTCTACCACGAAGCATTGTAAGTGACAGAGACACCAAGTTCCTTAGTCACTTCTGGAGGACTTTGTGGGGGAAGCTTGGGACTAAACTCCTATTTTCCACCACGTGCCATACCCAAACAGATGGCCAAACTGAAGTTGTTAATAGAACCTTATCTACCCTTTGGAGGGAAATCATAAAAAGTAATATAAAAAGTTGGGAAGATTGTCTGCCCCATGTTGAATTTGCTTAAAATAGGGCCACTCATAGTACCACAAAAATGTCTCCATTCGAGATAGTTTATGGGTTCCAACCACTAACCCCTCTTGATTTATTGCCTGTACCTAACTCATCTTTGTTGCAGCATAAGGATGGTAAGTCAAAAGCGGACTATGTAAGAAAGCTACATGAGCGGGTCAAGACCAAAATAGAGCAAAGAACAAAGGGCTATGCTAAACAAGCCAATAAGGGCCGAAGGGAGCTGATCTTTGAGCCCTGACACTTAATCTAGGTCTAGATGAGGAAGGAAAGGTTTTCTGCCCAAAAGAAATCCAAACTCCAACCTAGGAGAGATGGGCTATTTCGTGTTCTAGAGAGGATAAACAACAACGCCTACAAATTGGATATGCCAGGTGAGTATGTCAATATTAGTGCCACATTTAATGTTGTTGATCTTTCTCTTTTTGATGCAGGTAATGAAGGCTTTGATTCGAGGTCGAATTCACTCCAAGAAGGAGGGGATGATCTGAACTTGACAAAGCCCATCAATGAGGAAGAGCTAAGTGGGCTAGGAGGGCCCATGACCCATCCAGAACCAAGAACGCACACCAAGCTCTCAACCAACTAGTGGAAGAAGTGGCTGAATCAACAAAGCCCAGCAAGGAAACCAAGTCCACACATTGCATCATTTTTATAGAAGTAATCCAAGTTGGCCACAACCAAGGAGGGAATATTTGAGGCATGTGGGAGTGCCATTTAATAAGTGGGGTTGATCTTACCCACATGTAACCTAGGAATTATTTTCCTACCTTATTTGAAAGAACAATCAGTATCTACCTTTTTAAGCTTTAAGTGCTTGAATTTATAGTTCTAATAAATGACATTAAGAACCATTTAATCCAGGTACAAATAAAGGAAATAATAAGCTAACCGTGAGATTACCCTAGAAGGCCATAAGGTCTCAATGAATTCTTTCCTAATTTGAAGAGCACATATGGAAGAACTGTATATGGCAACAATCAAGATCAATCAAGCAAATCTCATTTATTTCCTAATCAAGATAGGCGTGTGAATGACGAGCAAGGAGCGACGCAAAACTTTCATTAAAGATCCAAATCAGAATGAAATCTCATCAATACCTTCCTTACTCACAACTAACATGTGTTGGGCACAATCTTCAAGGAGATATTCCTTTTTTTCCACGAGGCAAACCATAAGGGAAGGCCATGAAGACAAATTGATTGTTTCCTTATTCACTCCAAAGAATTCCACTCAAATTGGAAACCATCAATACCTTCCTTATTCATAATTAAACATGTGGGGCATGATCTTCAGAGAGAATCTCTCTATTCACACGAGGCAAGCCATAAGGAAAGGATTGAAGACAAATTGTTTGCTTCCTTATTCCACTCCAAAACCAAATTTGGACACTCACTCCATAAAGATTCATTTTCAAATTCAAACTCCCACCTCCACCAAAAAGAGAACATGGGAACTAGATTAAGGAAAGCAATCAATACACCTTGCATTTCAAATTCCCTCCCAAACCGAAAACACATGGGGAAAAGAATTAGAAAAATATTCAATGTACTTTACTACTCTTTATTCACGTTAGCACATAGCTTGGCCGAATGTTCCATGGCTATTTTTACTTGCCTTTGTTATTGGAATAAGACAACTTGAATTTTATTTGCAAAATAATCCATTGCTAGTTGTGTTTCTCCTAGTTTCTTGGTTAAACCAAGGTCATTTCTTATCAAGGTTCTCTTCCTTGTGGTGAAATACATTAGGCTTATCAAGCAATGAAGCTTGTGGTGCCTTCACCTTCATATCTATTCCACATTCTCTTATCGATTTCCATCCTACATCATACTCGGCCAAACAAACCTTTCACACAACCACCAACAAACATCCTTACACAATTTTCCAAAATAATCTAGAAAACCAATCATTTTATATCCCACAAAAACCCACGCCCAAACACATTCCCTAACAACCAAAATCCACAGCAATAAACATCATAACCCACGGCAAAAAAAAAACCCAAAAGAAAACAATCAAACATTTAAGAAGTCTCAAGGTGCATAATTCATATTCTCGAAGACTTAGATTCAAGAACGATCAAAAAATAAAAAATCGGAATCCCATAAAAAAGGATTCATATCATGGAGTATGAAGAGTTTATTCATCTCCAATAATTGAATGTCATGACAAACTGATGAAAAACTACCTTCCCTCGGCTATTGATGTTTTATGGGCCAGTCACAAGAAATATCCTTTCATAATGTTCATGTCTCAAATGGGATGACTAAGGATATCATCTTAGTGTTTAGGAATTACCAAAGAAGCCTTGTGTCATCGGAAAAGTTTGCCAAAGGATTCACACCATCTTGGACATAATTTGTTTCATGTCTTTCTCAAATCAAAACATTTCCTTAAAACTTGATCAACCCTTTATTAATCAGATCTCGTACCTTGCCCTTTAATTGATTTCAATCTTTTGTTGGATGACATAATGTTCCTCCATGATACATACAATGAGCATTCAGTTTGAAGCCGTTTGGATAGGGAGGCTCACCTCCTTTAATTTAAGGGAAGGGGAGTTAGCAAACCCCTCTGAAAAGTTGTAGCAACAACTCAGAGTAAGACATCGGGATCACATCATAAAGACTTTTTCTCTTCCATATCCGACATGGTCTATCTTGTCTGTGAGGAGATGGATAATGTTATTTGAAGGTTTCGATGAATGATGCATCACCTTTCATCCCTTCAAATATAGTTTCATCTTGGGTTATTTGTTGATTTGGATCCTTCACACCCATGCCACTTCTCTAGCGACTTTCGATCATTTCCCCTATAGTCACCAGTTGACGGAGTCCCAAAGGTATACAACCAAACATCATACCATAGAATGGTGGCTGAAGAGTGTCGATGAACATTGATAATGTTGAGACTAGCTTTCCTTTTGTTACACCGAATAAAAATGAGATTTGTGATATCTACCGTCAAGCAAAACAAAAGAGATCCCCTTTATGTTTAAGTCATACACAATCTAAACAAATATTTAATTTGATTCATGTTGATATGTAGGGTCCTTTTAGCATAGCTTTTATATATGGTCATAAATATTTCCTAACCATTGGTGATGATTTTAGTATATATATTTGGATTATACTCACGAAGAGCGAGGCAAAAACCTCTAATGCTTTACAAGATTTTATAAATATGTCACATACTCAATGCTCAAACATTGTTAAGATTGTTAGGAGTGATAATGGTCCTAAACATACCTTGAAGAGTTTATATTCTACCAAAGGAATATTGCACCAAACCTCATGCATTTACACTCCTCAAAAAATTGTGATTGTGGAAAGAAAACACTAACCTATTTTGAATGTAGCAAGAGCTTTGCTACTTCAAAGTTAGCTTCCCAAAGTCTATTGGTCGTATGCCACTAGACATGTTGTCCACATTATTAATATGCTACCCACACTTATCTTAGACAGTAAGTCTCCCTATGAGAAACTTTACAATTCTCAGCCAAAAATTCAGAATCTCGGGGTATTCGGTTGCCTTTGTTACACAACAACACACAAACATACTAAAACCAAATTTGACTCTATATCAATTAAATGTCTTCTGCTAGGATACAAAGAAGGATGAATGGATATATCCCTCTCAACCTCCACACCAGAGCTCTAGAAGTCAGCAGGGATGTTGTGTTCTATGAACACATCTTCCCTTACACTATAATTCTAAAACACACTCAAATCAGCCATCCCCCACCTACTCAATACACTACTGATCTCGTCATCTATGAAGATATCTTCCATATTTCACATGAGCCCTCAACTATATAAAATTCAATCACAAAATCTATAAATCCTCCCACTCCTAACATAACCAATCATTCACCCTCTACTTCCTCCCCTATCCAACATAGAAGGACCAATATAACACATAAGTTCCCCAAATATTTACAAGACTATCATTGTGCTCTATTGAACAACACTACCTTACCTTCTAGTACACCTTACCCTATATCATCATATGTCTTCTACCACAAACTCTCATCTCCATATAGACCCACTATCTTATCCATCACTGTTCAAACTGAATCTAAAACCTATAGTCAAGCCATCAAATTCCCTCATCAGAAAGAGACCATAGATAAATAAATGCATGTTTTACAATATAATAATACGTGGCCCTTCACTAACTTACCTCCCACCAAAATATGCATTGGCTCCAAATGGGATTTCAAAATCAAGTACAAACCTGATGGAAGTGTTGAAAGGTATAAAGCCAAACTTGTGCCTAAAGGATACTCTTAAACTAAAGACATTGATTATATAGAGACTTTCTCACCAATAGCCAAACTTAATACAATAAGGCATCTTCTTGATTTAGCTTCAATCCATAATTGGGCTTTACACCAACTATGTCTCTACAATGTTGTCCTACATGGGGGCTTAAAAGAGCAAGTCTAAATGCTTATACACCATCTTAATTCGAAATGCCTATCATAAATGCAAGGGGATCACTCACTCTTTGTTAAATGGAGCTCCAAGAAATCCATTATTGTTGCTATTCTTGTATATGTGGATGACATCATCCTTAATGGTAATAATCCGACTGAATTTATGAAGACAATCATCAACAGAGCTTTCTAAATGAAAGACCTTGCACTTTGAAATATTTCATTGGCTTTGAAATTGCTAGAAATAAAACAGATATTTCCATCAACAAAATAAAATATGCCTTGGAAATTCTCTTTGATGTTGGTTTGCTTGGTTTCAAACCTTCATCCACCTCAATAACACAAGCCACTCATCTCTATGAATACTCAAGCCCTTATAAGACTG
>NC_032024.1:3076175-3091141 GCF_001865875.1 Lupinus angustifolius
ATTAGTTGTTTAAAAACTGTGACATATTTTTCTCCAAAATTCAAGAGTTAAAAGCAGTGGAAAAGTTATGCAGAAAATATCAAGTAAATTTAAGGAGTTAAAGGAGAGGAGATTACACAAAGATTTTATACTGGTTCACCTTCTTGTTCACTGAAGGCTACGTCCAATACTCTTGCAGCACAAGAGATTTCTTCACTAGATATTAAGAATAGCAATTAAAAATTCTCACCCTGAGATTTCCTTGTACCTTACTCAATCTCTAATACCTATATCACTCTTTGGAAAACACCCTTTCCAAGTGACTCTATCCCCTTACTGATCACACCCATGTGACAGAAAGTAATTCAAAACTTTGAAGGAAGAAAACTTTAACTATAGCGAGGATGGCCTTTAGAAGATTTGAAACTATGAACTCTTGCAATCTGATAACTCTTTGTACACTTTAGTACTAATGCTTAGAAGGTTTGAATAACTTGAAACAACACTTAAGGCAACTTCATAAAATATGTTCTGGAAGTTATGAACAAGTTGTAAAAAGTGTAGAGTAAGTATTTCATAAAAGTTTATATTGTGTATGAGAGTTATATGTTGTGAATTAGAAGTTTCAATTCCTTTAAATAGGCTTTTCAATCAGCCATTACACCTCTACGTAAAGGTAGGAATTGATTGGAATTAAACCATTTCGTTTAGGGTGAAAGCAGTGTAGTTTGAATTTGAAAACTGGTGCAATAACTCTCAGTAATCGATTACCCAAACATTTTGTCCTACTGAGTAATTGATTTTCAAAGGCTATAATCGATTACTCACAAGTTGTAATCGATTACCCAATTGTTATGTCCAACAGAGTAATTGTTTACCGTATTGTGAAATCAGTTACTCAAAGAGGTGTAATCGATTACCCGAATCAAATTTTGTTGGATAACTCGTTTCTCACTCATGTAATTTGTTACTTAGTTCTGATAACCTGTTAGTTAGTCACAGTAACCTATTACTTAGATCCAGTAACCTGTTACACAATATTTTGAAAATTGCTTTTATTTATACTTGTAGTTTTCAATTTTATTTTAAAATACTTTAGAGCATTACTAATATTTGTATATAATAGAGTATAAGGATAGAAGTACCTAAAGACATAGATTCTAAATCGTGGAAGCTTTATCTTCATTGTCTTCATAAGTATTCTTCATTTTCTTTTTTATGCGATGTTGGTGTCTTCATCAAAACCATACCAAGGTCAGGAGCAAGATCTTCATCACTTACCTCACCAACATAAGGCTTGACTTAGCTTTATCTGTCAACCAGCTAGCTCAATTTATGGCACAATCTACAGTCACTCATCATTCTACAACCATTAAAGTCCTAAGATATATCAAAGGTTCACCCTCTTTAGGTTTCTTCTATCCTTCCAATTATCCTTTACAATTAAAAACTTTTAGTGATAGTGATTGGGCCTCTTGCCCAGATACAAGGATATCAACCATTGGTTTCTACATCTACCTAGGAACCTCTTTGGTATCATGGAAATCAAAGAAATATAAGAGTTTGTAGAAGTTCTTGTGAAGTAGAGTATAGAGCCATGGCAATTACTTCATGTGAAATAACATGGTTAACATACATGCTAAATGATTTACAACATTGTACTTTCACTCCAGCACTACTCTATTGTGATAACCAATTTGCATTGCATATTGTATCTAACCCTGTTTTACATGAAACAACACTATATATTGAGTTATATTGAAATACAATAAGATAGAAGTGTCGCATAGGTATAGCCAAAACTCTACATATAAAGTCAACTCTATAATTGGCAGATGCTTTGAATAAACCATTAGGGACTAAGGAATACAATTCAATTCAACTCAAGTTGGGCCTACTCATCATATATGCCCCAACTTGTGCATGGGGGGGGGGGGTATTAGCATGGATCAAGCAACATGAAGATGACAAGATACAAACCAAATAGATGACTCTGCCATTATGCCAAAGCTACGAACCAAAAAAAGGCAATCTGACCGGGTCATCATGCTAGGCCACACACCATATGTCCAAGGAAGCAACCTGGCCGAGACAGCTGATGTGCACCACACAAGCCAACTGCCTGAGACACATGTCCACACTAAAGGCCATCTGACTAATGCAACTAAGACAATGTCAAGTCAGATCGCCCATCACTTGGCCAAGCCAAAATCCCAACACCAAGCTAGATCCAATGCACCAATTACACATATGGCACATGCATTAGGATTAAATCCCAACCTTCCATGGGCGATAGATTGCAGATCCCTAAATATTGAAGAAAAGAATAACTTGCATCACAAATGATAAGTGCCAAAAATACCTAATTGTCATATACTTTTCATGGCACTTATCCTATGTAATTCATGTAAAACCAACTTAATTCAATACTTTTTAGATAAATTGTCATAGTTTGATTGTATATTTTGACCACCTCTTTTTCAAATCTTTGTGTGAAGTATTTTGAGGACAAATCTAAGAGAAGAAAAAAATCAGAAAAATAGTCAAGAAGAAGTTGTCCACATAAGCCTCTTTTGATGCACACATGGTAAGCTAAGTGCTTGGTCATAAGCATGGACCAAAACATGAAGTTGCTCACTAAGCAGTCTGGCATGGACAAACATGACCACCCAACTGACCTGACATCAACTTGGCTTGGTCAGGCAAAAGATTTACACGGTCAGACTCAAACCTGACAGAAGCAAACCTGCTGAAGCATGCAACTCAATGTGTACTTGAACCGCCTAGCTGGAACTACATACCTGACCAGAGCAGGACAAAGTTGCTCAAGCAGGTAGCTTAGTGGTGCCAACTAAGCAGTCAGGTGAGTTGAACCTAGGACGTGGTCAAATTGACTTAGCCACCAAGCAACAATTACATCATGCATGACCTCACTGGGCAAGGCCCTTCAACACTTTTCCGAAATGTCCACAATAGTCTGGTGAAGTAGCTCACACCTAGCTTTGGTGAGTCAACACCAAGCAGCTGAGTAAGCTACTTGGCCAAAGACCAAACTCTTGCTGAAGGGTTTGGTCTGCCTGACGTGGACAAAAAGAGGTCCAGGCGAGCACCTCGTTGCCTATAAATGGAGGCCCTCTTCCAACATTCAAAAGACATTCCATTTTTAATTTCTTCTTTCAAAAACACTTCTCTCTAGAATTATTGTACTTTGGGGCCACAGTCCCAAGCTAGTTCTTAGGTAATTTTTATAATTTTCTCTTAGAATTCACGAGGAGAAAGGAGTTGGCAAATCTGATGCAAGAGTTAATTTTGTAATTTCATTTGGTTCCAAAAGCATCTCATCCTTGGATAGATGGCTAATACTCCTATACATTTATTTGGATTATGGTGTAATGTTATTTCTTTTTTTCATTTGTATCATCTTTTGATTTTAATATATTCAAATATTACTTTTGGTTAAGTTTTGATTCTTTAAGAAATACTCATTGCAGTTTTAGCTTGATCACCTAAAACTTGATTAAAGAGCCAAAAATGCTTCTTCTTAAAGTGTTGACAAGTGAACTAAAAAGTATAACCCACACCTTAGTACAATTACCATATAAAGCATCTATTTTAAGCAACTTATGTTAAAGGCTAAATAATGTTAACAGAGCCTGAAGTAGGGTGTGACAACCTACTCTGACGAGTGGCAGTTCATTATTATTTATTGTATTACATAAGGTTTGAAAATTATCTTATCATACTAGGACACTAGATGGGGGATTTAGAAATGATGTGTGGAATTAACCGATAGTATAACACATAATTTGTTAAGGATTTTAAAAAATCATTTGAGTCTAGAAATAATTTCATATTGCAAACAATTTTGTCCTCAAGAATTTGTGAATATTAGTTTATGCTTATTTGTTAACTTTTATGCAACATAACACAAAAATCATCAAAAAGTTCTGACATTATTTTTGCTATAATACGCCTATATGATATTCTTCTATTAATGCAATTCCCTTTGGTTCGACATAACGTTATACTATACAATAATTGAATCTTAAAAGAGACGAAAGTGTAACATAGTAAAGTTTTGACTTATAAATTTTATTTGTTGATTAAAAGATTCCTAAAAACATAAGTTCAAACTAATTCATGGATTGTAACTTTGTACATAGGAATAACATGAAAAAAAGTGCAATCCAATCAATGGATTGTTACTTAGAATAATAAAAGAGTGATGAATAATAAATCTAACCGCTAACTTTACTTTTATCATTTACTTTCCGCAACTAACTTTTATTTTCTGACATATACTTTCCGCAACTAACATTTACTTTCTGTCATTTACTTTTCCGCAACTAACATTTGTTTATTGCTTTATTATTTTGTTCTTTATACCAACCTTTCGAAAGACGTGGTACAGTTAACTACTAACTTTATTTTTTTGTTCATTTTATTCTTTGATACCAACCTTTCATAAGAAATGGTATAGTTAACTTAATAAAATGAGACTGACCTTTGTGGTTTGGTTAAAAGGAACCCGAAAAGGGAGTAAATAAATAAATTCATTAATTAAATAAATTGTTCATCACTCATCACTCTAATTAAATATAAATAAATTTGTAACAAATCAAATTAACCCTTCAACAAAGTGACACGTTTTGTTGTTGAGGGGAGAATTCTTGTTGTGGAAATCTGCTTCCCAACAACAAGCAATGCATATAATTTTTATTGTTTTTAGATTTGACACATATGCAATAGATAAGGAGTTACTTAAGAAGTTAGTTAGTTACTTTATGTATAAATAGGATCAATTTCTCATTGCATATCAATTTTTAACACATTCAATAAAATTATCGAGTTATTCTTCTTCATCTTCTTTGTTTTCTCTTTCTTTTCATCTTGGAAGTTTTATTCACTTCCTATTATCAAAGCTTGCATCAATTTTTTGAAAATGGTCATTCAACAACATTTTTAGTAAAACGCAATTAAATGTAAGGCAGAAAACAATCAACCCTGCTCACACATCAATTTTTAACACATTCAAAAACATTATCTAGTTATTCTTTTTAACAACGTTCATTGAAACAAGTGCTATTGAATATAATAGACAAATATATATTGAACAACTCTTGCTACAACAAACACTATTGAATATGCCTCCAAGATTCGACAATGCTCCGTGAAGCAAACACTGTTGATTTGCATTGAGTCAACATCGCTCTTTGTAGTTAGAGTTATTGAAACTAATGTCTTTTCACGATTTTGCATACTTTTTTAATAAAAAAATAAACGGATATTAACATACTTTATGTATTGTGATTAAATTAGATAATTGATACATTTTTTAATATAAAATTATATCTATGAATCTTTAATAATAACTTTAAATATTTCTAGCACTATTATTAATAATCTAAAATTATATTTAATTAATCTACTAAATATATGCATGAATGTCTACTTTATTTATTAAAAAATAATCAGTAATGCTCAATGAAGAAAGTACTCGTGCATTGATATTCGTCTATTACAATTAACAACGTTTGCTTCAATGAGCATTGTTAAAAATCATAGGTAGAAATACATTCAACAACGCTTGTTGTAGTGAGCGTTGTTGAATGTCAAATGAAAACACATTCAACAACACTCACTTAAATGAGCACCGTTAAATGTCAAGTATCAATAACACTCAATACAATGAGTGTTATTGAATGTTATGAGTGTTTAAAACATAAAATCTGATTCACTTCCCTCTACACTATCAAACTTGTTCATATAAAACACTACGCCATAATTGATATTTAACAATGCCTATTCAACAACGCTTACGTGTTATACACCCTTAAATGTAAGGTTGGAAGAGAATTAACAGCACTTATTGAAGAAAGTTTGATTAAATGTTATACTTCATATAATTAATAATACTTCTTGAGTGAACGCAGTTAAATGTGTGATATTTAAAAGTTCTTATTGAAGCAAGCAATGTTAAAGGTGTTATCTTTAATAACACACTGTTAAAGATCTTACATTCATATATTTAACAACACTTCTTCAATGACCGTTGTTAAATGTGTTATCTTTAACAATGTTTATTGAAGAAAATATTGTTAATGGTCATAATTCCTATATTTAACAACATTTCTTCAATAAGCGCTGTTACAGATCATACATTCATTCATATATTTAACAGCACTTCTTTAGTGAGCACTATTAAACGCTTGTTTTAGTAAGAGAGATTCTTTTCAAATTCAAAAACAAAACCTCACACGCAATAATACACATATCACTCAATTTATTATTTCTCTTACTTTTCTTCTTCTCCATGAGTTACATTTTTTTCCTCTTTTGTTTTTAGTTTCTCTCTTTAAGCAAGTTATCAGTTTTAGTTTTTTTCTTTAAGCATAAGGTAACTCGTTATCTTATTTTAGCTCATTTATTTCTTTTTGATTCAGTCTTGATTCTTGCATTTACACCATAAATAACAAGTCTTTGATGCATTTGAATTGTTATTTTTTAAATAATTAGTTTATTTATGATCAATTTGGTGAAAAACATTTCACTAATAGTGTGATCTTTATTTCTTATGAAGTTTTGCAACTATGGTGTTCTAGGTTTTTTTGTTATGGTTCACTAGTTTTGAACAAACGGTTTGAGTATAATGGTAAATATTCTTTCTCAATTATTGCTAATTTTGTATTTTTTTTATAACTTTTGCAATTTTTTTAGAGATGTCATTTTTTATTTGTATTTGCAGCTTCCATTGATCATTGAGGAACACATGAACACTCTGTAAGGACTTGCACATTGGAGGAGAAAGAATGAACAATTTGCATAAGATCTCATTTCTCCTATGTTATTTTATAATATTGGAATTTGTTAAGGTTGAATGTAGATGAAGTCGATGGTGATTTAACAAATCTATTGTAATTGTGGTGGAGTTGGACATGCTTGTCATGTGTTTGATAGAATGTGTAGGATAGACATTGTCTTATTTAGTAAGTAGACATTTAACAGTGCTTGCTTCAGTGAGCGCTGTTAAATGTCTACTTTCTATAGCACTTCAAATTTTTTTGTTAAATATAACATTATGCACTACTATGCTCACATAGAAAGCGTCCCAAAAACATTGTTAAAAGACAATTTTAAGCGGTGTTGTTTTTCTATTCTAGCGTAGTGAAAATCTTAGACACTCATAAAATCTCATTTACTTAGGTAACCCCCATTCACTCATAAAACATCAACAATGCATTCTCAGCTTGGTGATGATGCGACCCCACAAAGTCAAAAACAAACTTCATGTGGAATGACGACCATAAAAAATGTCATAAATTCTTGGAGTAAGAATATCAAGTTGCAAGTTGAATGGAATGCAAAGGGAAAAACATTAAAATGATGGGTGGCAATACATTGGTAAGCTACATTGGGTTATGATTAGACAAAATGTGTCGATATCGTTCAACTCTTGGAATGATAAGATGGTGGGTAGCTTTTAGGATATCACTTAGAATGATATAACAATTAGTTTTATACATATTATTTATTTGTTTAGTGAGTTTGTTATGTAATTATATGTTTACTGAGTTTGTGCATTCCATATATGCAAAAATAATAGTTTTCATGCAAGGATCGTTTTTAGTTGGATTTTGATGTTGGTGAGGAACACAAGGATTATATCCTTAAATCTATCGGCAAGGTTCATCGATAGTTCCACACAGTTGGCAGGAAGTATATCAGAGATGTTGATGGATATATCAACCTCTAACATCCAACCAAATATGCAAATATTATTCATGAGGCTCATTGGAAGGCTTATGTCGCTAGACACATAGAAGATGAGTCTTTCATGGTAAAATCACCTTCTTTTATGTTTATTTTTTCCTTTTATATAAGTGATGAAAACCGGAAGAGAGCATCTAAACCATTGTATCCATATCGAGCTTCTTGAGCGGGGTATAGAGGAACCGAGGAAAAATCATAAGTATGGTTTATTTGTAAGTATGTGAATATGTGGGAAGATTTTTTCCAATTACATTATTGTTTATGTTTTGGCAGTTATATCAAAATGATACACCTCAAATGTATCATTAATAAACCTCGAGATTCTATGGTTAGATGCCCGTATGAACAACGATGGCGCCATCAATAATGAAAACGTTCAAGAAGTGGAAAATCGTGTTGTATGTGCATATCATTTAAACTTGATTTTCATACTTTATTTATCAATGTGGTTAACATTTTTTTATGAGTCAGGTTTACCTAAAAGAAAATAGTAATGTTGTATCGGAAGGAGAGATACAAACCCTGGATAGTTAAGTGGTACTTGATAAGACACTAGGAATAACTAAGAACTATGTTCATATCTGGGGCGCAGTATTTGGTATTAGCAAATGATGCTATTTATCCCCTCAAAATTGTGCAACCAGAGCCAACATGGCTCATATGTAGGACATGTTGAATGCCCTTATGAACTAGGTCAATATTTTAGAAGCACCATTAAGGAGAAGGTCACTGAGGGACATTAACAATGCGACGATCCTAACATCAAATATAGTTGCACACTTGCTACTCATTGCATTCCAGAGGTAATCTTTAATTGACTAGTTTTCATTTACTTTCTCTATAGTTTAACTATAGTTGTAAACTTATATGTTTTAACTAACCTTTTGGGTGTGAACACTTGCAACCTATTTCTGGATATGCATCTAAGAATTAGTGGGTATTGGTAAAGTACACAACTTACCAGATGCTATGTTACATAAGGCATGTATCCCTCAAATCATGTGAAATTCGAGATTGATATTGCAATCAATAGTGATACATTGTTGCCAATTCCTATTGATGAGGATACCTTGACAGTGGGAGGAGCTATATGCACTTATATGGATTGGCCAATAAAATTTGTAGTCGTAGATTCTAAGGTGTGATTTTCAATACATTTACTTTATACATATTCTTATTATATTTATTAGTTGATTTGTAATTGACATGTTCTCTTGAAAATTTAAGGTACATGAACACTCTAGACGTAATAAAAAGGAATAAGATGGCTCAATGAAATCCCCTCTTATAGAAGAAGATGTTCATGTACTATAAAAGGCCATAGTGGTGAGATATAAACATAAAAAAACAATCTATTAAGTCACTTAGGTCTAAAGGATCTACGGGAGGTGCGAGCTTTAAGAACATCAAGTTTTATACTCTTTTGATGAAGCCTTTAGAAAGCAAGGGTGTTGATTTGTTACTTCTTATCTCAATTCTTGATAAAGTCTTCAGGTATAGTATCAAAGAATTCATCGATATTCCTGAAGTTAAAGATGTATACGAACATGATAGGATAAGTTCATGTATTATATGTGTATATATGAGATAAGTTCTATTTTCTTAACTTTTAAATTTTGCATTTAATCATTGGTTGGTGTTATATGTTAGGTACTTGTATGATAATATTTTGAAAGATAAAAAGTTGGTGATGTTCTTGTTATGATAAAGGGCATCTTTGTTGATGAGTAACCCTGATGTAAGAAAGAAGGGATATGGGTAGTCACAACATGTAGCTGATATGTTTATCCAACATAGAAATAAGGATGCATTTCTTGCACCATTTAATATTGGGTGAACATTTATTATAAACATAATTTAATTGTCTCTAGTATGTGTTGCACTTATTGTTTGCTAACTGTATACATATGTTTTGTAGGGCTCATTGGATTTTTATCTTCATTAATCAGATTGAAGAATGCATATACTATTTGGATTCATCGGCACTTGACAATCCGAACAAGTACTCCACAAGAAAATGTTCACTATGTAAGTGTACTCATAAATTTTTTGTTTTTAGTACATTTTCTGTACACTTTCTATTTTGTAATTAAGTACACTTTTTGCTTTTTAGGGAGCAACAAATTTAAAAAACTCATGTTCATTTTATATCTACATCAAATAAAATCAAATGGACTCATGTAAAGGTGTTGACACAAATCTCAAACAATATAATTATATATGTGTAGCAGTCATATTTCAAGTAAGGCTACTTATATGTTTATTGATTTTAATTGTAGACCCCTTGCTAATACAACACGAACAAATGCGACTATTATTTGTTGTATATCATGGAGGAGATCATTCAATAGCGGTCAACTTTATATCATTTTGATGTATATTCATAAACAAATGACCAAATCACACTGTGTACTCTATAAGAAAACTAACTTTTTCCACAAAAATAAAACTTTTCAATATATAATATAAATATATTACCAACCATCATCTTAATTCAGTATATATAATACAACTCTTTTGTTCCAATATTTGTGGATATGCACTTGAAAAGAAGAAAGGAACTAAGAATGAGATAAGTCAACAAGTGAACAAAAGGCCAACTTTCTCTTCGCAGCGCATACAGATTGTCACAATTGTTCATCTACTAGGAAATACACATTATTTGTCCAAGACATGCTATCTTCGGATATTTGAATATAAAAAGTAATACTTGCAACGATGAACAACCAAGACACAAACTTATATGCTCAAGATCTAGAGAATAATCATCCCCAAAATCTAAATTTGTAACTGAGGCTATCCATTAATGAAAGCGAATCTTGAAATCAGTGGACTAGCACTTTTCCTTATGTCCAAACTAGAGTTAATATTGGTGTATCAAGAACTATAGGAAAACAAGGAATGAACGAGGTCCTCTCAGGAAACACTTCACATTTAATACCATTAAAGAGAAGATATTCAGATCTTCACGGTACTAGATAATTTTTGGAGGGGAAGTTCAAAAATTGGTGGTCAAGCTGGAGGAGCTCGACAAATCCTTGCTTCATCTCAAGCCAACACCAACACCAACAACAATAGAGATCAACTAATAAAAGACCACCTACGAAATAGTGACCACCTTCAGAGTGAAACCTTTCGTAATAATATAAGACCATTCTCTAATATCCAAAATCCAGTTGGAGAAGTTCAAAGCATTGAGAGTAACTTCAATTTGCAAACCAATCTACATAGCCAAGTGATGGAAACAGAAAATATATTAGCACAAGAAACAGAACAACAACAACATCCCTATTAACAAGAGGAGCAAGGGGTCAATAACTAAACCTGTTGTTGTTGATCTAGACTTTGACCAATGCCTACAAGTTGTTACTAGGTCTGCACTCGAACAAAAGAAATCACAGCAAAAATCAATTTGGAGCTATTATATATGACACTCCAATCATCGTTTTTCTAAACAACCCGTCATTGAAAATACAAGAATGCATCAATGAGCATATTATGTATGCAAGCATGCATCACATAGATTTTGACAAAGACAAAGGTTGATGAAAGACTTAGTTTGATAAATACAAAGATCGATAACAAAGATTGAATATCAAGGACAAGCTTGAAGGGATGAAAAAATCAACAAACAACAAAGTCAAGACTCAAGTTCACACAAACTAAAGCATTGAAGAAGATATAGAGGCTAAGTGTTTTTATATCTTTAGTAGGTCTTAAGATGTTTGCTTAGAAAGAGTCTAGGCAAGGATGAACCCTAATGGAATTCTCACAAGCTAAAATCAATCATAACTAAAATTAGACTTACATGCATACATACATGATTTAGATGCACATGCATAAATACATGATCATATGATTTTGATACATTTAAAAATAGTTTTAAATCATACATCATTCAAAGCACCATACTTTTACAAATCATGTAGGAGGTTCACACCATATTGAAATATCTTATAGAAAAAGCTTTAATCGATTAAGAGTTATTTTAATTGATTAAATATTGAAATCATGGGAATCCGTTAATTGATTAAGTATGGGTTTAATCGATTAAGGGTTGTTATAATTTTTAGTTTCTTGTATTTTAAACAATCGTTAATGCATTAAATTTAGTGATAATCGATTATATATAGCAGAAAATAGAATTGTATATTAACCCAAAATTTTCATATTGCTTCATAACATACATATCATATAGGTTAGAACACACGAAAAATAGAGAGTTTTCACAAAGTTCTGAAAATCATTGTTCTTTTACTTTTGGAAAGAGAGAAAATGGAGAATCTTTAGAAATATTTTCAAAGAGCTTATTTGTCATATCTTTTGTAAAGGAACCTTGCATCTCATATTTTTATATTATGAGTTGTGAGAATTGTAGAAGGGTTCTTAGATTTTAGAAGAGTGAATATTCTGCACACATAGGTACATCAATAACTTGAAAGATTTAGACAAGGCATAAACATATTCTCTTGGTGTGTTTAGTATCACCATTGATAATGATTTTGTTTGGAAAATCCTAGTTGCGGTTAGGTATTAGTGATTGTCTTCACACAACACAAAGTCTTGGGTAGAGCGAGAAATCGACAAGAGCCAGAATTACGAACAATGTGGTATCCTAGTAGGCGAGTTGAGTGGCCAAATAGGGTTTAGGGCTCAACGAATCCAAGAAGGAAGTTCTTGCGTGTTGGATTGGAATTATGTTTATAAGAAACAAATGTTTTCCAATAGTGAAGAAAAATCTTGCAAAATCAGAAGGGAAGACCTGGATGTAGTTTTCAAGTGGACCCGCAAACGAAATAGGATAAAAGTCGTGTCTCATTCTTCTTAATCCTTAAATCTTTACATTTATGTATTACATGATTTACTTAACTTGACATGCATACCATTCTGAGTTATTTGCATTTTTTGTTCTGTGCATTTACTGTTTTGTGCATTTACTGGTCTTAATCATCTTTAAAAGTGCATATAAGTTTAGTTAAATCTTGGCAATATTGGAGATCAAAGAAAACTGTTTTTCATAGAACAATATTTGAATAATTGATTAGGTTCTTTAGTTAATCGATTATCTGCGGAAATAGTTAATCGATTATAGCTCGTGTTAATCGATTAAATAGTGAGTGAATTTGTAAAATCTGTTTATTAATTGAGAACTGTAATTGTATAGCGTATCACCGATTCACCTCCCTCTAGGTGAGTTACAGAGTCATGTGGGACCAAACAAGTGGTATCAGAGCTAGTACGACCGTGCTAGCTTAACCGCTTCGATCGTTGATCCTAATCACTTTTACCATGGGATTTTCTAACCCTTTTGGCGGCGATGGTGCATCCAGCAATCGCCCTCTGGTTTTCAATGGTGAGGGGTACGCCTATTGGAAAATTCTAATAAGGATTTTTATTGAGGTCATTGATTCGGATATTTGAAATGCCATAGAATATGAACCTTTCGTTCCACTATACATGGTGGAAGGAGAAACCCAAGAGAAACCAAGAAGTCTCTTGACCAACTAGGAAAAGAGAAAAGTGCAGCTCGATTTGAAAATGCAAAATATCACAACCTCCACACTTTCATATGATGAGTTCTTTAGGATTTCTTAGTGCAAGCCAAGGATATGTGGGACACTATACAAATAACCCACGAAGGCACTAGTGTGGTCAAACGGTCTAGATTAAATACGTTGATACATGAGTATGAGTTATTTCGTGTTTTTCCACATGAGTCTATGTCTAATATGCAAAAGTGATTTACTCACATTATTAACCATGTCATTGCATTAGATAAATCATTTTCCAAATATGAACTAACGAATAAAGTGTTGGGATGTCTTGATAGGAAATGGTGACCAAAGGTGACTATCATCATGGAGTCAAAGGACTTGGAACAAATGACAGTCGCTACACTATTTGCCAAACTTCAAGAACACGAGATAGAGTTGAGATGTTTGACACTCAATGAGAAAATGGACGAGAACATCAAAGAAATCTCTTTCAAAGCGACAAAATCATGTTCCTCCTCTTCAACAAATGCAGAAAGTAATTAAGTATGAATGGAGGACTCACAGAGCTTCATAAGGAAGATTAGAAGAGTTCAATCAAAATGAGCAAGTATCCTAAAGACAAAACAACTTGCTATAAGAGTGGTAAAGTAGGTCACATGAGGTACATATGTCCTACTTCTCTCAAGAAGATTGAACATGACAACAAGAAAGACTCTCATGACATCAAATCTAAGAAGGCATACATCGTTTGGGATGCACCCAAATAGGACACTTCATCAACAAGCATCCCAGAAGATGAAGAATCAAACAAGCTACGTCAAATGAATCAAAAGCTGAATTCTTGTAGCAAGATGAGCCTAGTGAGGTACACACTTCTGATTCTATTTCAAATTATGATATGTTTCCCACGTATGATATACTTTATGATTGTTATGTTGAAATACATGAAGATCTTAAAAGGTTAGCTAAAATGCATGTGGATAGAAAAAGGTTGATTTTAGTTCATAAAAAGAAAATTCGTGAATTGCAAAATTTCATTGATAAGCTTAAAATTGAAAATGAAACCATAGATTTTAAATATGCTAACTCTTCATGTGATTGTACCACTAAGTTAAATGTCACATCTACTTGTGAAATTTGCACATTCATGGAAAAAGAAAATAAAGTCTTAAAGGATAAAGTTTTTAAATTCATATATAGTAGTCACAAATTAAACAACTTACTTTGTACATGTAAAAATGTTGGGATTTGATCTGTTCTGGCATATATGCATGCAAAGAATACATTTCACAAGAAACGGATAGATGTTTTGAAAATGTCATATCTTAAATTCCCTACTTGCTTTTATTGTGGATTGCATGGTCATACTCTGAGTACATGTAAAATTACAATGCACGTTGTTCCAAATGGAAAATATATATGGATCGCTAAGAGACAAGATCCCCAAGCTACTAACATCAAGGGACCCAAGATCATTTGGGTACCCATGACATGCAAGTAAACTTGTTTTTGTTAGGTATCAGTGGTTACAATACACCTAGAAGGAGGGGGGGGTTGAATAGGTGTTGCGGTTAGAATTACCGCTTTTCGCAAATCAACACTTAATGCTGAATCAACCCTATTTAATCGATTAAATAAGAAAGATAATCGATTATTTGAACAATATTAATCGATTAACAAAAGAAACAGTTTTAATCAATTAACAGAAACAATTTTAATCGA
>NC_032024.1:3091241-3091891 GCF_001865875.1 Lupinus angustifolius
ATATTCAACTACAATTATGACAAATAATGATATTTTCTTCATAAAATAAATATTGCATTTAGTTTCCCTCTACGTTAAAGTCAATTTGATAATTATATAATTTAAATTGAGAGTGTATTATTTATACATTGTTAGTATCAAGATTTATACATAGTCGACACACCAACAATCATTTATTTTTTTTACTCTTTGAAGAGTAATACAAATAAAAACAGCCACATTTATATCAAAATGACATGTTTATTATATGTTCGAGAGAAATTCACATTAAAATTACTAAGAAAGTGTTAACTTATAAGTAATAACATTTTTCACAAATAGATAATATGAAGAATATGCTCTTTGATTTATCAGTTACAAGATTAGATTTAGAACAGAGTTATCAACAGTTTATTTAAATATCAGTTCACTTTGGAACGATCAGGTTCCTGAATTTGAAAAAAAAAATGTATTAATGAGCTTATAAAAACTAGTTCAATATCACCCATAAAAATTTGGTTTATTGCGGTTTCAATTTTTTGGATTAATTTTCAATTTTTTTAGATTGATGTGGATTTGAATACCCCTAATACAAAATATTAGTTGAAAATTGTTAGGTATCATGTAACGCGCCGAAAAATACTTCTAAAAAACATTGCGGAAAAACACTT
>NC_032024.1:3091991-3093695 GCF_001865875.1 Lupinus angustifolius
AACCCAGCGACATAATTTGGTGGGGATGACATTCTCATACTCGGAGTCTTCTTGCAAGGATCCCCTCCAAGAACCCGGGTCCTCTGGGCTCTGCGGGATGATGGAGCATCCAAACAATCCGCCCACATCCTATGACTGTGGGAGGAACCAGCACCGTCACTCCTGACTGGCGGGTGTCGAGGTCCAACATCTGGAGGCAAGATACCTGTTGGCGGCAAGTTGAAAGAAGCGTCGATGTAAGCGTCAGGGTGAGGGATCATCATCGATGACCCGTTGCACTCCATGTGCAACGACAGACCGCATGGGCTTGTGTAAGTGTATCGGTACCCATCAGTGACCCATTGTCCCGCCGGGGACATCGTGAAGTGGTAGCCGCGAATGTGGGTGCTGTTGTAGGCCATCTGCATAGTAAACATATACAAAACAAGAAACAATACAATAGAGAGAGTAAGACATCTAATTAACATAAATTCATTGACGGCGTGGACTTACTCAGAATATCACACTCAGACATAAAATATATTTAAACATATAATTCATCAGTTATCATCAACATCATGAAGTAATACATAACTTACCAATTATTCCAACATTACCAATATATCAAATCATATAATCAATATTCTACTCATAACCATCTCACAAACATAAACGTAGAAATACATTATACCTGTAACTCACAAGTGGGAATTTACTTCCATGATGATAATGTATGCATGATATGTCATGATTATCCACCTTACACCAATATCCATCCAACATCCTAATCGGAAATAATCGAGAGTACAGGTCCCATACCAAGCCTCTTTGTACGCACCCGAAATAACATATCCTCGCAAGGAATTAAAAATAGATCGATCGGTTCCCTCAGGAACAGTCCTACCCGGACCAAGGTCCTATAAACGCTTTCTGGGCATCCCTCTCATCGATCTCGAATGCAATCCAGGGGTTGTCAGAGATTGCCTAGTTTGGCCTGTGAGAACTGTCCGGTCCAACAGGGTACCTCCCCAGGAATACAAGGGACTCGTCTCACCCAGACTCTCCCTCAAGACACTGTTGGCGAATCACCGTCCAATCAGTGCCGTCCCTGCTTACATCACGGTGCTCTAAGTCGTCCCGTCATTTCCTCTCCACTACTTCATGGTCACAATGCAATGCATTCTTAATCAGAATCAAATGCAAATGTATTAATCAAACACATGATCGGCCCATCCTTAAGCCATCTCCCGACAAGGAATGCTTCTCATGGGACCCGATAGTACGTCAACCGTACATGCTCTAGGTAACATCTCAATCACAACAACTCATCACCGAATACTTCTGGACGGTCACATGACCAAGCCTCTTACGGTCGGTCGATCGTTGTTCACTGATATCATGTATCCTTACTAGGTTACCCCCTAGTTCACGACCTCAAGTCGGATACTTGCCCAACAAGGCATAAACACAAACAATACTTTCACAACATCATCTTTATACCATTTAAGACATGATCTCATTCCACAACTTTATACCACAACACCCTACGCGGGTTCGCCGCATTGTTCACAACCTCATCTTATTTCAATATTTCCACATTGTCCCTCGCCCAACCGGGGACAAGTCGCCCAAGCGACAATTCACCTTTAAATCTCAAATAGACTGAAGCTTTCCTCGCCCAGGCGAAGGTATTATCGCCCAAGCGACAATTCGCCTTTAAATCTC
>NC_032024.1:3093795-3113375 GCF_001865875.1 Lupinus angustifolius
ATTATCGGCCAATACTCGATCGGGTATTTTAAATCGCCCGATCCTAATATCCGATTAGAATTTCGGATTTCGGCATTCCGAGTGAAAAATATTTAGAAAATAGGTATGAGTGTATTCAGCGTCTATATTGAATCAAAATTAAATTACAAATCCAACGGCACAATCGGAATTCGAATCTGAGTTACGAAACTTAAAAAGACACGTTTTGAGCCGTACCGGGCGGATTTCGGCCCCGACAGTGGTCCAGAACCGACTGTCTCCAAAAATTACCAAAATTTACCATAAAATCGGAAATAAAACTCAACTAGAGTTTCGTCTAATTCTTTACCACAAATTCCCAGAAACTCATTTTCGAATATATAATTAATGAAAATATTAGTAAAATCTTATAATTCAAACTCGTAAAATTCGCGGTGTTACAATCCTCCCCCCCTTAAAAGATTTTCGTGCTAAAAAATAGAACATACATCTCATTTGAACAGATGGGGATAGGATTCTCTCATCGCATCCTCGACCTCCCAAGTCGCATCTTCGCCATTCGCTTGACTCCATATGACTTTAACCAATGCGATTTCTTTCCCTCGAAGAGTCTTGATACTTCGATCACCGATCCTTATTGGCAATGTTTCATACGTAAGATTATCCTTTAACTGAATTGAATCGGGTTCGATTATGTGTGACGGGTCACTAATGTATTTTCTAAGTTGAGACACATGGAAAACGTTGTGTAGAGTGGACAATAAAGGTGGTAAGGCTATTTGGTAAGCTACTGGTCCAACTTTCCTAAGGATTTGGTATTGCAGTTTACTGTTTGTGAGACGTGTGAGTTTTTTGTTTAGTTTAAAATTGTCCTCTTGCAAAGTCTCGCAAGTCTCACAGACAGGTTTTTGACATAAGTTATTAGCAGAGCAGTTACATGAGCTACAAGAATCGATGAGATCTCAAGTTTCATTTTCCAGTTTTAATTCATTCTAATTCTTTTTGCAATTGGCTTATTTTTTGTTCGTTTATTAGGATTATCCTTTTCCTATCAATGTTACATAACGTCGTTCTGCATTTCCTGCAGTACAAAGCTTCATACGGCGCCATACCTATACTTGAATGAAAGCTGTTATTGTAGGTGAACTCGACCAAATGCAAATGATCAACCCAACTCCCTGGGTTCTCTAACACACATGCTCTAAGGAGATCCTCCAATGATTGGATCGTCCTTTCTGATTGACCATCGGTCTGCGGGTGATAAGCTGAACTCATGCTCAACTTAGTCCCCAAAGCTGATTGCAAACCATTCCAGAATTTGGAAGTGAAGCGCGGATCTCTATCCGAGATGATATTAGTGGGAATACCATGTAATCGCACAATCTCCTTAATGTACAATTCCGCCAATCTCTCCAAAGAGTACCTCATGTTGATAGGCAGAAAGTGAGTCCTAGTTGTTCATCACGTTATTCTTTACAGCGTACATGAAACACAATTCATTCACAGTAGGTTGTGCCTGATTAGTGTTCCGCTGCACCAATATGTAAGCAATAACATAGTGCAACAACCTATTCTCAACAGAAAGCGACCCAGCCTTGGTCAGTTGACCCTGAATATACAAATGAGGGCCCCGAAGGAATGACTTGTACACATCAACAGGATCAAAATTGTCCTTGACCCAAGAACAATCCCCTATTCCAAAACCAGACGACGATAAACCTCCAACATTCAGAAATAAATCATCACTCAGCTCAAACAAACTACCAGAAATCAGTGACCAATATTTTCCATCCTTGTATCTAAAGTTAGCTAAAACTCCCTAACTAGAGCAGGGTAAACGCGTCCCTTCAATTCCAAAAACTGAACGGCTGCTTGAGCCTCCATGTCACGCGGAAAACTAAAGTTTTGTTCCGCTAACCAGGTTAAGTCAGCATACCTGATATATGTAGGTTTGCGGCCTTGAAATTTCGCCAACCGGGTCTCTTGCAATATGAGGGAATAGTAGGGGTCACCGCGGTCCCGAGTGGAAGGTGAACCGGTTTCCCTTCTTCGTACACGAGTAGTTGTAACTTTGGACGACTTTGCTCCATTGAAAGTGTTGAACCTGAAACTGAGATGGATGAGCAGAGAAGGCAAAGCCTAACCTAGGGTTTGGATTGGATGATTCGGAATTGGCACTGTTTGCCTTTAACGTACTGGTTTTAATCGATTAACGGGATGGTTTAATCGATTAAAACAGTGTAAAATTTGAATTTTCAAAAATAATTGCCCAGGTAATCGATTAACGGGTTGTTTAATCGATTAAGTTTTAGAAAATTTGAATTTTCCAGAAATGAAGCCCAGCAATCGATTAACTATTGGCATAATCGATTAAATCAGAGAAAATTTCGTTTTTAGGCAGCAGAGTGGTTTCGACTTTTTAGGACACATGCATGCATTACAACAGATTTATCGAGACATTTATAATCACATTAAGAGGTTAATCAAGAGATATATTTTTGCATTTTTAACATATATCATTCAAACATGAAACACATAGGCATAGAGAAGCAAGACAATTTATGCAAACAACTAAACAATATTTAAACAAGATATTGTTCATCAAGAATTCCTAGTTCTCTCCTTAGAACATAGAAGGTATCCCTGGGAAGGGGCTTGGTGAAAATATCTGCTAACTGTTTAGATGTTTCCACAAATTCAAGAACGCAGTCACCTTTTTGTACATGATCACGCAAAAAATGATGTCTAATTTCTATATGCTTTGTTCTAGAATGCAAAACGGGATTCTTGGATAGGTTAATGGCACTTGTATTATCGCATTTTATTGGGATCTTTTCGAGTTTAAGACCAAAGTCCTTAAGTTGCTGCTTCATCCAAAGGATTTGAGCGCAACACACACCAGCGGCAATGTATTCCGCTTCGGCGGTGGACAAAGCAACACAGGCTTGCTTTTTGCTGTGCCATGCTACTAATGAACTGCCCAATAGGTGGCAAGTACCACTAGTGCTTTTCCGATCCAATTTACATCCGGCGAAATCGGAATCGGAATAACCCACCAAGGATAGTGAGGCATCCCTAGGATACCATAATCCCATGTTAATAGTTCCTTTTAGATATGTACGAGTCATGCTTGAGAGGACCACAATATTTCGTCCAAGGTGAACTTACTAAAGTTGATTCGTTATTTGTGGAGAATAGGCTGCTGCATAATTTGATTACTTACATTCTGGTTCAGCACAACACTAATCATGCGCAACCAATGGTGAATGATGTGAATATAATGTTTGCTATAAATATAGGTATTCTAATAAGATGGCCTGATGAGATTTTGAAGGTTCACTATGCTAGAGTTGCAATTCAACATCGCCTATTTTAGATGTATAATAGCGCTTTTGTGCGCTTTCTGTTTGACCACAGTAGTATATTGTCATGATCGACAATGCTTCTAATACGTTGTTGTATTGTATATACAACAATGCATCACGAAAAAAGCGCTATCAATATTGCATACATACAACATCACATCGTACACAAAGCGTTGTCATATACGCCATACATAAACAACGCATTTTATAGGCATTATTAACAACACTTATTCTTGTGATGTTGTATTGGATATACATAACAACACATTATTAGAAAAGTGATGTTATTCATAGATATTCTCAAATAGCATCTTAATACAATAACGCAACACGCACATAGCATTGTTGTTTTAAGAATATACAACATCGTAGTATATAAAAAGCATTATTTTATTAATCCTTTACAACAGCGCATTCTAGGGCTTCCCCTACAATTCGCTGTTGATTTGTAGAAATTCATACATGCATATACATTTATTAGTAACACAAACATTCTAAACAACAAAGACATTTATACCTTCCCATTAGCACACACACATTAATACATGCCAGAAGTTTGTTCATTACTATCAATACAATACAAACTAAAAACAATGAATATCAAGCCTATTATGTTTTGACAGAGTACATAAATGCAAATAAAAAAATTATGCAAATTACAAAGAAACAAAATTATACAAATTACAAACAATCAAAATTAAGCTATAATTATACAAAGACTACTTGCATCTAATTTTTTCATTTATTTGATTGTTTTTGGCTTGTAAGATCATCCTTGTTTGGAGGAACATATTGATTCTCCCAAAGCCATTCATTGTAATCATCTCTTGTATATAAATCATCATCCGTAGTTGGTCCGCTCACATGTGGCTGATATGTCCCAAAAAAAAGGATCATCTTCATCAATATCTTCATATTCTTGGTCATCAATATTATTGACGAATATTTTGTTAGTTAAAAGAACAATGGACCATTTCATATCAGCTGAGTCACTAACATAGAATCTTGTTAAGCTTATGATTCTAGAATAAATGGCTCATCTATAAATCCTAGCCTATTAAGATCCACCTGCATGAACCGTAACTCATCAACTCGAAAGCCATTGTTATTTTCAACCCACATACAATAAAAACAGACATCCAAAACATTGTGTAATCCCATTTCCATATTTGTTCAATCACCCTAAAGTATGACATGTTCGCATATATTGGGTTTCTATCTTTTACACTTCACATGTATAAAGTTCGAGCAACAAGAGTCAGACTACTATTTTGAATTTTACTTTGATTATCTTGTTTTTTCGTATAAAATGTGAACTCATTAATTAGGTAACCAATGTAGGATAAGACATGAATGCTTGGACCATTGGTGAACTATTTCAATCTTTCGGAAATTGAATGTGCATTTATATTCAACTCATCATCAAATGTTTTTTTTTGCATACCTAGACTTTGGAATGCCCATGAAATCACCAAAGCTAAGATATCCAATACAAAAATCTGGAGCTTCTTCAACAACATATCGCTCGACAATACAACCCTTTAGTCTTGATTGGTTCTTCATATACTCTTTTATTGTCTTCATATAACGCTCAAAGGGGTACATCCATCTCATATAGGAAGGGCCACATAGTTGTGTCTCTCGAGCAAAATGAATGCTTAGATGAACCATTATGTCAAAAAAAGAAGGTGGGAAATACATTTCAAACTCCAACAAAGTCAAAATAATTTGTCTTTGTACTATAGGTTATTTTTTAGGGTCAATCAGTTTGCTAAAAATTGCTTTGAAGAAGAAGCATAACTTAGTTATGCTTCCGCTTCCTTGAACTTTTTAGATAGAATTGACTGTATTCCTATAGGCATGAAATGCTCCATAAGTACATGATAATCATGGGACTTAAGACCTATTAACTTTAGGTCTTTCATTGGTTGGAGTTTCTGAATGTTGGAAGAGTATCCCTCTAGAACTTTAACACCATGAAGAAATTTACAAACTTCCATTTTTTCCTTCCTCGACAGAGTATAAGTTGTTGGAAGTAGAAATGTTCGTTTTCCCTTCATTATCAGCCCCAATTCCTTTCTTATTCTCATACTAACCAAGTCCAACCTTGAATACAAGCCATCTTTGGTCTTACCAGAGACATTGAGTAAGGTACCAAACAGACTTGCAAACACATTTTTTTCAATATGCATAACATGGAGGAAATGTCTTACATATAATGAACTCCAATACGGCAATTCAAAGAAGATTGACCTTTTCTTCCACCCATTTGTGACAATTTCTTTTGCAAAAGATTTGCCAAAGTTATTATTCAAACCCTTTAGCTTTTGAAATAAATGGTCAGCTGTCAACAGCAAAGGAGAATGACCTTCTCCATTGTTTCCACCAAATGCTTTTCTCCGTCATCGATAGTGATGATATGAAGGCAAAAATATACGATGGCCAAGGAATACATTCTTCTTATAATGTTCCAACCTCATTGAATGAGTATTGTCTTCATATACAGGACATGCAAAATGTCCTTTTGTAGTATATATGGACAAATTAACATAGGCATGGAAATCACTGATAGTGTCGAACAAAAAAGCCCTCAAGTTGAAGCTTTCTTCCCTATACTCATCATATACATTTATGCATGTCTCCCACATTTGCTTCAAGTCTTTAATTAATTGAGCCAAATATATATCTATGTCATTTCCTAGTTGTTTAGGTCTAGAAATCAACATAGATAACATCACATATTTGCGCTTCATGCATAGAGAATGAGGTAGGTTGTATATACTGGCCATGTACTTTGGGAGCAACTTTGAACACTATGTGGCTTAATTCCATCCATTGACAATGCAAGACGTAGATTTTTTTTTCTTGACCAAAACTAGGATAGTCATGATCAAATTTTCTCTATTGAGGAGAATCTGCACGATTCCAAAGCTTGCCATCTTTAATCTTTTCTTCATCAGGTCATGTCAACCTGTTTGCATCTTTAGCATTACTAAACATACGCTTGAATCTTGCTTTGATAGGATAATATCATACAACCTTTTTAGGAATTGAGTCTTCTATCTTATATCGTGATGCATTACATTTAGGACAAAACTTCAATGAAATGTACTCATCAAAAAATAAGATGCAATCATTTTGACAAGCATGTATCCTAGAGTAGTCCATGCTAATGGAGTGTAACAACGGTTTTGCACCATAGGTTCGAGAAGGGAGCACATTATCTTTCGGAAACCTATCCTTCAGAAGTGCAACCAAGTCCGTGAAACTCTTATCAGTCCATCCATTAACAGATTTCAACTTATACAATCTTGACACCGCTACCATTCTTGTGAATTTAGTACAACCATCATATAATGGTTTCTCAACATCACTTATCAACCACTGGAACATCTCAGGAAAATCTTGAAGATCCTCTTCGACAACGTTTGCCATTTCCTCGAAACGATCGTCTTCATATGCATTTGTGTAGTTTTATTTCATATGCATCTCATCATCACAATCCATAACGTCTCTCTTCTCACCTGATCTTGTCCAACTTGTGTAACTTTGATCAATGTCGTGGCACACTAAATGAACTTTTAACTCATTTTGAGTAATTTTGTTTGTGTAACAACATCTTAAGCAAGGACATACAATTCTATTTGGTTTTTCAGCATTCTCAATTGCAAAGCTAACAAATCATTTCACTTCATCCTCATACTCCTTCGCCAATTGATTGACACTCATCCATTTTCGATCCATTTTCTATTAACAAAAATATATAATGAGCATAAATCCCTAAAACTTGGAGTTAAGCTCACCATGTAGAGCAAATACATTATTATGTAATTAAAGTGACAGATGTTGGAAACCCCAACTCAATATAAGCTAAATGAGTGAAATCACATTCACTCACTTATAAGGAAAATATTTTTAACTCAATAAAAGTTAAAAATAATGTAATAAAAAAGAAAATAATTATAATGAAAACTCAGTTTTCATTCAATGTTGAATGCATGAATGATGATTTTGGGGTTAAACAAGTGAAGGATTTTCGAAATTAGTGTTAAATGATTTTTGTGTCTAATGAGTGAATGATTTTCGAAATTCGGTGTTGAATGATTATGAAGTTGAATGATTTTTGATGTCGATTTTGACATTAAATGAGTTTCACTACTGAGTAAATGAGTGTTGGGATTGTTGAATGTGTGAGAATGCGGGAATATTTTAATTTTTTACGGTATGATAATATCTTCAACAACACATAATGAAGATAGCGCTGTTAATTATACCTCATCAATAGCACCTCCTACAAATTGCATTGTGGAAGAACTCCCCATTCAAATATAAAGAAGGTAAGTGTTTCACAATGCAACCTGAAGGAAATGATGTGGAAGATATAATAATTTTTTACTAATTAATTTTGTAATGAAATTCTAATTAGTAACGACATTATGATATTCGATTAATGACATTTAAATAAAAATATACAACAATTAATAATGACAATAAATAACATTCAAACAATATACAAAATGGAAATAGTTTTGTATAAAAGAAAATAATGACAATTATTTGCTCATATTTGTTGAACCGTTGCGTGAGACCATGAGATTGATTTTGAACATGACTCATTTAGGTTTTGGTTGCACGCTTTGGATGGGGTAAAAATGTTCGTTGGCTAACCCCAAATCCTGCATCTCGGATACGACCACAATAGATAGGCAGTTCTAGTGCCTTATCAAGTATTATGTGACTATCTGG
Source organism: Lupinus angustifolius (assembly GCF_001865875.1). Lineage (NCBI taxonomy): Eukaryota > Viridiplantae > Streptophyta > Magnoliopsida > Fabales > Fabaceae > Lupinus > Lupinus angustifolius. The sequence continues at coordinate 3,101,886 of NC_032024.1, forward strand.
ATGTGCCTCCTTTTCTTTTAGGGAACCTGACAAATCAAGAAAAAACATAATGTTAATTAATCACATTTTGATAAAATAAAGTATGGAAATTAAGTATAATTAAAATATGAGCTCTTACAGCATGTTTTGTTGTTTCTTGAACTTCGTTATTGTCGATGACACCATCCTTGTTCTTACGGGCATCCACCCATAAAATATCGAGTTCTACTCCATGTAGAGTCAAAGGTGTATCACTTTTGTTGTTCAGCTGCCAAAACATAACAAAAAATAATGTAATTAGATATATGCATATAAAACATAACCAATAATGTACTTACAAATTAAAAATACTTACAATTTTTTCTTCAATTCCTCTATACCCCACTCGAGAAGTTTGGTATGGACATAAAGGGTTAGATGCCCTCTTGCAATTTTGATTACTTACTTTCTACAAAAACAAACAAAATTAACATCAACAATCATACATATGTATATACAAAAGAATATATAGAAATAAAATCAATAGAAAGAATATGATTTTACCAATAAACACTCGTCTTGTGTGTGTAGCGTGACAAAAGTCTTCCAATCCTCTTCTTCAATGACATTTACATATTTCTTTGGAGGTTTAAGGTTTACATTGTCATAAGCATCTCTGATACATTTTTCGACATCGATTCTGAATTGTCAGAGAGCCTTGCCAACAGATTTAAGGATATAATCCTTAGGCACCTCACCAACATCAAAAGTTCACTGAAATTAAAACACATATACATTTCATTGCATGCAAACACAAGCATATACATATATTGCACGGAAACACATATGTACAGTGCATGAAAACACATAAGCACACACACTAAAAAATAAACTTATTGTTATTTCATTCCAAATATGCTCCTTCACGACACTCAACCTAACATCAGTCTATTTGTTGAATGTTAGCGACACATTCTGCCTAACCACGACCCCAATGTAGCTTACCAATGAGTTCCCACCCTTCGAGTTTAATGATGGGCGTTTTGAGTTCCATCGAACTTCTATCTTCACATCCTTACTTCTTTCCCGAATGACACTCTTCATGGAAGTCATTCCACGTGGAGTTCATTTTTCAACAATGATTTGCTTGTCTTGTGGAGTCGGTGTAGTATCGTCACCACTATGAGAACCATGATCACCACTTTGGGAAGCCATTGATGAAGTTTATTGAGGGTTTATGCGAGTATGAGGGTTTATGAGAGTATGAACGTTTTCTGAGAGAATGATGTTTCATTTTGATTAAGTTTGAGAGCGTTGATGGAACTGATTCATCTTTTAGATATTTAAACTGTAGTAATAATTCAACAACACTTTTTGTAGATGGCACTGTTAATAGGACATCTTCAACAACGCATATTAATGGTAGAGCTGTTGTATTGACAACTTCAACAATGCTTCTTAAGGGTTGCATTATGGTTATGAATCCAATTGTTTACTACTCATTTTCATAAACACATCAATAGCGTTTCCTGGATGTTGTGCTATGGAATAAAATCTAATTGACAGTGTTATCTCAACTATACGTCGTTGAATAGAATCTAATTGACAACACAATATTAATTATGCACTGTTAAACTGAACTCATTTTCCAATTTAACAACATATTCCTAATTTAATATATTATATTTCAGGTCAAAATACAACATGAAAATAAGTTAATTAACATGAAGTTGAGATGGAGTAAATTACCATATTATTGTGTTTATTAATATAAAACTGCAAAAATATTAAACATTAAGTTTTGTTAATTTTTTTATTGTGTTTATGATCTTGTCCAACTTGTGTAACTTTGATCAATGTCGTGGCACACTAAATGAACTTTTAACTCATTTTGAGTAATTTTGTTTGTGTAACAACATCTTAAGCAAGGACATACAATTCTATTTGGTTTTTCAGCATTCTCAATTGCAAAGCTAACAAATCATTTCACTTCATCCTCATACTCCTTCGCCAATTGATTGACACTCATCCATTTTCGATCCATTTTCTATTAACAAAAATATATAATGAGCATAAATCCCTAAAACTTGGAGTTAAGCTCACCATGTAGAGCAAATACATTATTATGTAATTAAAGTGACAGATGTTGGAAACCCCAACTCAATATAAGCTAAATGAGTGAAATCACATTCACTCACTTATAAGGAAAATATTTTTAACTCAATAAAAGTTAAAAATAATGTAATAAAAAAGAAAATAATTATAATGAAAACTCAGTTTTCATTCAATGTTGAATGCATGAATGATGATTTTGGGGTTAAACAAGTGAAGGATTTTCGAAATTAGTGTTAAATGATTTTTGTGTCTAATGAGTGAATGATTTTCGAAATTCGGTGTTGAATGATTATGAAGTTGAATGATTTTTGATGTCGATTTTGACATTAAATGAGTTTCACTACTGAGTAAATGAGTGTTGGGATTGTTGAATGTGTGAGAATGCGGGAATATTTTAATTTTTTACGGTATGATAATATCTTCAACAACACATAATGAAGATAGCGCTGTTAATTATACCTCATCAATAGCACCTCCTACAAATTGCATTGTGGAAGAACTCCCCATTCAAATATAAAGAAGGTAAGTGTTTCACAATGCAACCTGAAGGAAATGATGTGGAAGATATAATAATTTTTTACTAATTAATTTTGTAATGAAATTCTAATTAGTAACGACATTATGATATTCGATTAATGACATTTAAATAAAAATATACAACAATTAATAATGACAATAAATAACATTAAAAAAATATGCAAAATGGGAAATAGTTTTGTATGAAGGAAAGAATGACAATTGTTTGCTCATATTTGTTGAACCGTTGCATGAGACCATCCAATTAATTTTGAATATGACTCATTTGGGCTTTGGTTGCACGCTTTGGATGGGGTACAAATGTCTGTTGGCTAACCCCAATTCTTGCATCTCGTATACGACCATAATAGATAGGCAGTCCTAGTGCCTTATCAAGTATTATGTGACTATCCGGTTGTGCCTCCTTTTCTTTTAGGGAACCTGACAAATCAAGAAAAAACATAATGTTAATTAATCACATTTTGATAAAATAAAGTATGGAAATTAAGTATAATTAAAATATGAGCTCTTACAGCATGTTTTGTTGTTTCTTGAACTTCGTTATTGTCGATGACACCATCCTTGTTCTTACGGGCATCCACCCATAAAATATCGAGTTCTACTCCATGTAGAGTCAAAGGTGTATCACTTTTGTTGTTCAGCTGCCAAAACATAACAAAAAATAATGTAATTAGATATATGCATACAAAACATAACCAATAATGTACTTACATATTAACAATACTTCCAAATTTTTTCTTGGATTCCTCTATACTCCACTCGAGAAGCTTGGTATGGACACAAAGGCTTAGATGCCCTCTTGCAATTTTGATTACTTACTTTCTACAAAAACAAACAAAATTAACATCAACAATCATACATATGTATATACAAAAGAATATATAGAAATAAAATCAATAGAAAGAATATGATTTTACCAATAAACACTCGTCTTGTGTGTGTAGCGTGACAAAAGTCTTCCAATCCTCTTCTTCAATGACATTTACATATTTCTTTGGAGGTTTAAGGTTTACATTGTCATAAGCATCTCTGATACATTTTTCGACATCGATTCTGAATTGTCAGAGAGCCTTGCCAACAGATTTAAGGATATAATCCTTAGGCACCTCACCAACATCAAAAGTTCACTGAAATTAAAACACATATACATTTCATTGCATGCAAACACAAGCATATACATATATTGCACGGAAACACATATGTACAGTGCATGAAAACACATAAGCACACACACTAAAAAATAAACTTATTGTTATTTCATTCCAAATATGCTCCTTCACGACACTCAACCTAACATCAGTCTATTTGTTGAATGTTAGCGACACATTCTGCCTAACCACGACCCCAATGTAGCTTACCAATGAGTTCCCACCCTTCGAGTTTAATGATGGGCGTTTTGAGTTCCATCGAACTTCTATCTTCACATCCTTACTTCTTTCCCGAATGACACTCTTCATGGAAGTCATTCCACGTGGAGTTCATTTTTCAACAATGATTTGCTTGTCTTGTGGAGTCGGTGTAGTATCGTCACCACTATGAGAACCATGATCACCACTTTGGGAAGCCATTGATGAAGTTTATTGAGGGTTTATGCGAGTATGAGGGTTTATGAGAGTATGAACGTTTTCTGAGAGAATGATGTTTCATTTTGATTAAGTTTGAGAGCGTTGATGGAACTGATTCATCTTTTAGATATTTAAACTGTAGTAATAATTCAACAACACTTTTTGTAGATGGCACTGTTAATAGGACATCTTCAACAACGCATATTAATGGTAGAGCTGTTGTATTGACAACTTCAACAATGCTTCTTAAGGGTTGCATTATGGTTATGAATCCAATTGTTTACTACTCATTTTCATAAACACATCAATAGCGTTTCCTGGATGTTGTGCTATGGAATAAAATCTAATTGACAGTGTTATCTCAACTATACGTCGTTGAATAGAATCTAATTGACAACACAATATTAATTATGCACTGTTAAACTGAACTCATTTTCCAATTTAACAACATATTCCTAATTTAATATATTATATTTCAGGTCAAAATACAACATGAAAATAAGTTAATTAACATGAAGTTGAGATGGAGTAAATTACCATATTATTGTGTTTATTAATATAAAACTGCAAAAATATTAAACATTAAGTTTTGTTAATTTTTTTATTGTGTTTATTAATATGGAACTGAATAAATATTAAAGAAACTAATCATTCAAATAAATAACAAAAAAATAGAAATTAACATCCAAAATAATTGTTCATTCTTCATTCGAATAAAGTGTCAAAATACATTAATTTTTTTGACATGAAAATGAACTAAATGATTTGGTAGATGACAAGGAACTATATGAGATTATAACGAACTACATAATTTGAAGATTAAATCTTCATCTCATGTAAATCTTGTATAACAACCACTTTCCTTTTGAAATCTAGGTCCTTTTGCCAAATCATAAGATGTTAAAGACCTCATTGAGAAAATTTTGATAATGAACTAAATGATTTGGTAGATGACAATTAAGTAAATGATTTGCATCTTAAATTTTCATCTCACGTAAATCTTGTATAACAATCACTTTCCTTTTGAAATCTGGGTCATTTTGCCAAATCAAAAGATGTTAAAGACCTCTTTGACATGATTCTGATATAGGGTTCTCGACAATACAACTTTAGCATTTTTAACACTTTGAGTTGTTGAGATCTACTATCTGCCTTTTTTCTATTCCTTATAACAAAACTTCCCTTTAACAAGACCTCCTTCACATGATTCTAATATAGGGTTCCCGACAACATTCCTCTCTTTTTGGTTACTTTGTGATTTTTCCTCATATCTTCATTTCCTTGGGTGCCATGACTAATTAAAAAAGTAGACAATATGAAGGAGACAAAAAAATATACTTTTAACACTTTGAGTTGTTGAGATCTACTATGTGACTTTTTTCTATTCCTTTTAAAAAAACTTCCCTTTAACAAGACCTCCTTGACATGATTCTGATATAGGGTTCCTGACAAGATTCCTCTCTTTTTGGTTATTTTGTGTTTTTTTCCTCATATCTTCTTCTCCTTGTGTTCCATGACTAATTATAAAAGTAGACAATATGAAGGAGACAAAAAATATACAAAGCAGAAACACATACTCTTAGCTTACTAATGATGAAATAGAACATGGAGTGAACCACAACATTTATAGATGAACAACCATTGATATTTCAAGAAACGAAGAGACGCATAATCATTTAACCATTAATATTTCAAGAAACAAAGTGACGCATAACCACTCAACCATTAATATTTCAAGAAACGAAGAGACTCATAACCACTCAACCATTAATATTTTTTATATTTAAAATGTATAAATCAAGAGTACATAATTAAGAAAGTGATGTTACTCTGTCATATTCATCAGCGCATATTTAAGGATGTGATGTGGAATAAATGTATACTAACAGCGCTTTCTATAACATATGATGTTAAACATAACTCATTCAAGCCAGCGCTAATGTTACTGATGTTCAACAACGTTGTTTCAAGAATGCGTTGTTGAAGTGACCCATATTGACAACGCTTATTTTAATATGCATTGTTAATGTTCTTCTGCCTCATTTTCAATAGTGTCGTTCAAATTTGCAATGTTGAACTGTCGTTGTTAATTACGATATTTGGTGTAATTGTTATCAGTACAACATTTTTGCCTTACACCAATGGTCCCAAACCGTGGTCTAATATAAAAAAACCAAAGTCTTTGTCATAGACAACGGTTTTTTAACTTTGGTAGTGTAAGGCATTGCCTTTTGTTTTGGCAACGGGTTTTTGACATAAGGCAACAATGGACAAAAAACCGTTGCCTTTATAACTAACATAGGCAACGGTTTATTTAGTTTGCAAGGACTATGGCTTCTTACCGTGGCCATAATTAACACCTAAAACCATTGTCTATGATAGTTTATAGAACGGTTATAAAGTCGTGGCCATAAGTAACACCTAAAAAAGTTGCCTATAATAGTTTATAGAACACTTTAAAATCGTTGCCATTGCTCACATTAATAAAAAACATAAAAAAATCAGTAGAATTTCAATATTAGGGCATGCTATACACGTATTTCTTAGAGCATGGCTTCCATGATAAATACCAGGACATCTGAAGTGGCATTGTAATAGCCAGTTGCAGCAAGAGCAAAGAACTTAATTATTCCATATATAGCTTTGCTCAATTGTTGATATCAAAGAGAATGATAATAGGCCACAATTATCAAATTGTAGTCTTAAGGTGAAATAGGCAACGGTTTTGAGAACAATTGCATAAATAGGCAACGTTTCTGAAACCGTGGTCTTAAAGTACATTAGGCCACAATTTTGAGAATAATTATGGCAGCAATATCAAAAACCATGGTCCAATACAATGAATAGGCAACAGTTTTAAAACTGTGTCCCATTATACTTTTAGAACACAGTTTTAAAACCGTTGAAGGTGGAGGTGTTATCCTACGTCAAAAATGTGGTAGTGTATGTATGGCATTGCATCGTCTTCCCCGAGACTACTAGTATATGGGATATTTATCTCATGTGTCATTGATCATATTGGGATCGATACTTCTAGTATGGAGATTATTCCTGAGAATCCCATAAAGCATATGGTCAAGGAGAATCTCATTCGCAAGATGAGTACTTACAACTTTGGAGGTGAATGGATATGTCAAGAGGACCATAGGAATACTATTAATTTGGATATACCTGATGAGGAAAAAGGTGGTGAGCAAGGTGAGAAAAACAAAGACCAATAAAATGATGGGGCTTCTAATATGCCTCATGGTTTAGCTCATCTCGATGCCATGGAACATTCCCTGAATTATAGTTTTATTGAAAGATGATAAAAAATCAGAGAAAGAGACTCACATTTTTTGGTCATCACTTTAGTAGGATGAGTTTGGGTTTTTCTAAACTTAATCATACCAAGTTTTTCTTGTCAAAACTAGCTAGGGTTGAAGGAATACCCACAAATTTAATTGTACTATTATTAACATGCCTACCTCAAATGTCTTTCTCCATTACCATTATATGTTTAATTAAGTGTTACCATCAATAAAGTAATAGCAAGATATTATTATCGGCTCCATTAGCTTTTAGAAAGCACACAAGATTGTCAAATTGTCTACACAATATCCATAATCTACATTTCAAGTTGTGTCCTCCATTAGTTTTGTACCTCGGAAAGTGCAAAGAGAAAAACAAAAGAACACGAGATCCCTGAATTATGCCAAATTAGGGATTTCATGACAAACCATATGGACAGATTTCTTACTCATTTTACTAACAGAAATATGGATTTCATGACAAACCATGTGTTCCAAATTTAAAGAATAAGAATACATACCTATCAGCTCTGTCCTTAATTTCCTTACAGAATTAAGGATTTCATGACATAACCACGCAATCTCGAATGTTTGTTATGCAATCTCAAATTAGGGAAATGAGAAGAAAAACGAATGAACGAACAAGTGACCTGTTGAATGGAAATGAAGACGAAGACCAAGTCACAAAATGGTGATGAAGAGTTAGTGTCTTGTTGAAGAAAAACGTGGAAATAAACTCGGAAGGAGAAGCTTCTGGATAGTGTGGTCCTCAGAAGGAAGGACGTAATGAATAATGTTTGTGAAGAAGCTGAAGGATGAAGAGTTGTGGGATTGTTTCACCGTTGAGGAGAAGCTGAAGGATATGTGAAGAAAAAAGGTTTGTGAAGTGGAACTACTTAAATTAACATGGGGTTTGGCTTTCAAAAAATTATTAAAATCGTAAGACCACGATTTTTTTAATAAATTATATAAATACGGATAGAAAAACCGTTGTCAATGAGAATGATAATAGGCCACAATTATCACATTGCGGTCTTAAGGTGAAATAGGCAACAATTTTGAGAAGAATGGCATCAATAGACTACGATTCTGAAACCGTGGTCTTAAAGTACATTAGGCCATGGTTTTGAGAATAATTACGGCGACAATATCAAAAACCATGGTCCCATACAATTTATAGGCAACAGTTTTAAAACTGTGTCCCATTATACTTTTAGACCACAGTTTTAAAACCGTTGAAGGTGGACGTGTTGTCGTAGGTAAAAAATGTGGTAGTGTATGTATGGCATTGAACCGTCTTCCCCGAGACTACTAGCGTGTGCGATATCTATCTCACGTGTCATTGATCATATTGGGATCAATACTTCTAGTATGGAGATTATTGTAGAGACTCCCATAGAGCAAATGGTCAATGAGAATATCATTCGCAAGATGAGTATTTACAATTTTAGACGTGAATGGATATGTCAAGAGAACCATATGAATACTATTAATTTGGATATACCTGATGAGGAAGAAGGTGGTGAGAATAAATTACCATCTTCTTCTATTTTACACGTAATGCCTATTTTGTTGCCTCATTGTAGAATCTCCAAAATTTCATAAAAACCAAGAGCAACAAAATGGCGGGGCTTCTAATATGCCTCATGGTTTAGCTCATCTGGATGCCATGGAACATTCCCTGAATTATTTATGTTTGTAGACTCATAATTGTTTGCAGCACAAGTCTCTGATGCCATGCATTGACTATCATAGTCTAATATAAAGGCTCAAAGCTACCAAGTCCCAACTTGTTAATGTTGAATCCAAACTCAATAAAGTTGTATTTTACTTATGAAGATGGTTGTGATGTTAAATCATCAAAATAAGCACATATAATCATTATGATAGTGTCTTATCTGTACTATTATTAACATGCCTACCTCAAATATCTTTCTCCATTACCAATTGCATCAATTGGCAACGGTTTTGAAACTGTGGTCTTAAAGTACATTAGACCACAGTTTTGAGAATAATTACGGCAACAATATCAAAAACCGTGGTCCGATACAATTAATAGGCAACGGTTTTAAAATTGTGTCCCATTATACTTTTAGACCATAGTTTTAAAAACATTGAAGGTGGAGGTGTTGCCATAGGTCAAAAATGTGGTAGTGTATGGCATTGCATCGTCTTCCCCGAGAGTACTAGCATGTGGGATATTTATCTCATGTGTCATTGATCATATTGGGATTTATACTTCTAGTATGGAGATTATTGCTGAGAATCTGAGAGAGCTTATGGTCAATGAGAATCTCATTCGCAAGATGAGTATTTACAATTTTGGAGGTGAATGGATATGTCAAGAGGACCATAGAAATACAATTAATTTGGATATACCTGATGAGGAAGAAAGTGGTGAGCATGGTGAGAAAAACCAAGAGCAACAAAATGGCGGGGCTTCTAATATGCATCATGGTTTAGCTCATCTGGATGCCATGGAACATTCCCTGAATTATAGTTTTATTGAAAGATGATAAGAAATCAGAGAAAGAGACTCACATTTTTTGGTCATAACTTTAGTAGGATGAGTTTGGGTTTGTCTAAACTTAATCATACCAAGTTTTTCTTGTCAAAACTAGTGGGGGTTGAAGGAATACCCACAAATTTAATTATACTATTATTAACATGCCTACCTCAAATTTCTTTCTCCATTACCAATTGCATCAATTGGCAACAGTTTTGAAACTGTGGTCTTAAAGTACATTAGACCACAGTTTTGAGAATAATTATGACAACAATATCAAAAACCATGGTCCAATACAATTAATAGGCAACGGTTTTAAAATTGTGTCCCATTATACTTTTAGACCATAGTTTTAAAAACATTGAAGGTGGAGGTGTTGCCATAGGTCAAAAATGTGGTAGTGTATGGCATTGCATCGTCTTCCCCGAGAGTACTAGCATGTGGGATATTTATCTCATGTGTCATTGATCATATTGGGATTTATACTTCTAGTATGGAGATTATTGCTGAGAATCTAAGAGAGCTTATGGTCAATGAGAATCTCATTCGCAAGATGAGTATTTACAATTTTGGAGGTGAATGGATATGTCAAGAGGACCATAGAAATACAATTAATTTGGATATACCTGATGAGGAAGAAAGTGGTGAGCATGGTGAGAAAAACCAAGAGCAACAAAATGGCGGGGCTTCTAATATGCATCATGGTTTAGCTCATCTGGATGCCATGGAACATTCCCTGAATTATAGTTTTATTGAAAGATGATAAGAAATCAGAGCAAGAGACTCACATTTTTTGGTCATCACTTTAGTAGGATGAGTTTGGGTTTGTCTAAACTTAATCATACCAAGTTTTTCTTGTCAAAACTAGTGGGGGTTGAAGGAATACCCACAAATTTAATTATACTATTATTAACATGCCTACCTCAAATTTCTTTCTCCATTACCAATTGCATCAATTGGCAACAGTTTTGAAACTGTGGTCTTAAAGTACATTAGACCACAGTTTTGAGAATAATTATGACAACAATATCAAAAACCATGGTCCAATACAATTAATAGGCAACGGTTTTAAAATTGTGTCCCATTATACTTTTAGACCATAGTTTTAAAAACATTGAAGGTGGAGGTGTTGCCATAGGTCAAAAATGTGGTAGTGTATGGCATTGCATCGTCTTCCCCGAGAGTACTAGCATGTGGGATATTTATCTCATGTGTCATTGATCATATTGGGATTTATACTTCTAGTATGGAGATTATTGCTGAGAATCTGAGAGAGCTTATGGTCAATGAGAATCTCATTCGCAAGATGAGTATTTACAATTTTGGAGGTGAATGGATATGTCAAGAGGACCATAGAAATACAATTAATTTGGATATACCTGATGAGGAAGAAAGTGGTGAGCATGGTGAGAAAAACCAAGAGCAACAAAATGGCGGGGCTTCTAATATGCATCATGGTTTAGCTCATCTGGATGCCATGGAACATTCCCTGAATTATAGTTTTATTGAAAGATGATAA
>NC_032024.1:3113475-3115088 GCF_001865875.1 Lupinus angustifolius
CTTTCTATTATTATTACTTGTCTAGTTCTCCAAAGCCAAGTTAGCATCTAATGTTATTTTGAAATTCAGGAAGTCCTTGCTATAATCTAAATTTTAGAGATTATATGTATTGTACTTAAAGTTAGCATCTTCTTTTTTTTTACACGTAATGTTTATTTTGTTGCCTCATTGTAGAATCTCCAAAATTTCATATTTTACTTCGTCTAGAGCTTACTAATATGTTTGTAGACTCATAATTGTTTGCAGCACAAGTCTCTGATGCCGCGTATTGACTACCATACTTCTAATATAAAGGCTCAAAGCTACCAAGTCCCAACTTGTTAATGTTGAATCCAAACTCAATAAAGTTGTATTTTACTTATGAAGATGGTTGTGATGTTAAATCATCAAAATAAGCACATATAATCATTATGATAGTGTCTTATCTCCCATTGATGACTTATGTTAGTAGTGAATTCCTTTCTCATCGATCATTATTCTCCTGGTAATTATATCATTGTGTTCTTTTCCACAATGAGGATTTTTATTGAGGTCATTGATAGGGATATTTGAAATGCCATAGAATATGGACCTTTCGTTCCACTATACATGGTGGAAGGAGAAACTAAAGAGAAACCAAAAAGTCTCTTGACCAACTAGGAAAAGAGAAAAGTGCAGCTCGATTTGAAAACACAAAATATCACAACCTCCACACTTTCATATGATGAGTTAGTGGTGAGCATGGTGAGAAAAACCAAAAGCAACAAAATGACGGGGCTTCTAATATGCCTCATGGTTTGGCTCATCTGGATGCCATGGAACAATCCCTGAATTATAGTTTTATTGAAAGATGATAAGAAATCAGAGCAAGAGACTCACATTTTTTGGTCATCACTTTAGTAGGATGAGTTTGGGTTTGTCTAAACTTAATCATACTAAGTTTTTCTTGTCAAAACTAGTGGGGATTGAAGGAATACCCACAAATTTAATTTGACTATTATTAACATGCCTACCTCAAATGTCTTTCTCCATTACCATTACATGTTTAATTAAGTTTTACCATCAATAAAGTAATAGCAAGATATTATTATCGGCTCCATTAGCTTTTAGAAAGCACACAAGATTGTCAAATTGTCTATACAATATCCATAATCTACATTTCAAGTTGTGTCCTCCATTAGCTTTGTACCTCCGAAGGTGCAAAGAGAAAAACAAAAGAACACGAGATCCCTGAGTTATGCCAAATTAGGGATTTCATGACAAACCATATGGACAAATTTCTTACTCATTTTACTAACAAAAATATGGATTTTATGACAAACCATGTGTTCCAAATTAAAAGAATAAGAATACATACCTATCAGCTTCATCTTTAATTTCCTTACAGAATTAGGGATTTCATGACATATCCACGCAATCTCGAATGTTTGTTATGCAATCTCGAATTAGGGAAAAGAGAAGAAAAACGAATGAACAAGTGAATAAAAATGAAAGAACAAGTGAAGAAAAACCGAATGAACGAACAAGTGACCTATTGAATGGAAATAAAGAACAAGAACAAGTTACAAAATGGTGATGAAGAGTTAGTGTCCCGGTGAAGAAAAACGTGGAAATAAACTCGGAAGGAGAAGCTT
>NC_032024.1:3115188-3121426 GCF_001865875.1 Lupinus angustifolius
CCAAAAAGTCTCTTGACCAACTAGGAAAAGAGAAAAGTGCAGCTCGATTTGAAAACACAAAATATCACAACCTCCACACTTTCATATGATGAGTTCTTTAGGATTTCTCAGTGCAAGCCAAGGATGTGTGGGACACTATACAAATAACCCACGAAGGCACTAGTGTGGTCAAACGGTCTAGATTAAATATGTTGATACATGAGTATAAGTTATTTCGTGTTTTTCCACATGAGTCTATTTCTGATATGCAAAAGTGATTTACTCACATTATTAACCATCTCATTGCATTAGATAAATCATTTTCCAAATATGAACTAATGAATAGTGTTGGGATGTCTTGATAGGAAATGGCGACCTAAGGTGACTATCATCATGGAGTCAAAGGACTTGGAACAAATGACAGTCGCTACACTATTTTCCAAACTTCAAGAACACGAGATAGAGTTGAGATGTTTGACACTCCATGAGAAAATGGACGAGAACATGAAAGAAATCACTTTCAAAGCGACAAAATCATGTTCCTCCTCTTCAACAAATTCAGAAAGTAATTAAGTATGAATGGAGGACTCACGGTGCTTCATAAGGAAGATTAAAATAGTTCAATCAAAATGAGCAAGTATTCCAAAGACAAAACAACTTGCTATAAGAGTGGGAAAGTAGGTCACATGAGGTAAATATGTCCTACTTCTCTCAAGAAGATTGAACATGACAACAAGAAATACTCTCATGACATCAAATCTAAGAAGGCATACATCGTTTGGAATGCACCCAAATAGGACACTTCATCAACAAGCATCTCGGAAGATGAAGAATCAAACAAGCTATGTTGTTGTGTCCTCCATTAGTTTTGTACCTCGGAAGGTGCAAAGAGAAAAACAAAAGAACACAAGATCCCTGAATTTTGCCAAATTAGGGATTTCGTGACAAGCCATATGGACATATTTCTTACTCATTTTACTAACAGAAATATGGATTTCATGACAAACCCTGTGTTCCATATTTAAAGAATAAGAATACATACCTATTAGCTTCGTCCTTAAAGTTGTTACAGAATTAGGGATTTCACCATATGTGGCCATGTCAACACTTAACATGTCATGTGATCAACTCTATTAATATTAAAACACTGGTGAAGATGGAGGAACTAATGTGGTTCTGTGTTGCAAAAATGGGGACTAAAATGGTAAGTTAAATTTAGTAAGAACTAAGTCGGTAATGTTGAAACACTTGAGGAACTAAAATGAGTGATTACGATTGATATATCTATATTATGATAAGTTGAACTTTCCACAAGCAATTTTAGGATAAGGTACATTATTACTACTGCTATACAACAATGAGGATGTTGTTCTAATGGTACTAGCGCCAATTAATGATAGTTTCTTACGGTATCTACTTTCTATTATTATTACTTGTCTAGTTTTCCAAAGCCAAGTTAGCATCTAATGTTATTTTGAAATTCAGGAAGTCCTTGCTATCATCTAAAATTTAGAGATTATATGTATTTTACAATAAATTACCATCTTCTTCTATTTTACACGTAATGCCTATTTTGTTGCCTCATTGTAGAATCTCCAAAATTTCATATTTTACTTCGTCTAGAGCTTACTAATATGTTTGTAGACTCATAATTGTTTGCAGCACAAGTCTCTGATGCCATGCATTGACTATCATAGTCTAATATAAAGGCTCAAAGCTACCAAGTCCCAACTTGTTAATGTTGAATCCAAACTCAATAAAGTTGTATTTTACTTATGAAGATGGTTGTGATGTTAAATCATCAAAATAAGCACATATAATCATTATGATAGTGTCTTATCTCCCATTGATGACTTATGTTAGTAGTGAATTCCTTTCTCATCGATCATTATTCTCCTGGTAATTATATCATTGTGTTCTTTTCCACAATGAGGATTTTTATTGAGGTCATTGATAGGGATATTTGAAATGCCATAGAATATGGACCTTTCGTTCCACTATACATGGTGGAAGGAGAAACTAAAGAGAAACCAAAAAGTCTCTTGACCAACTAGGAAAAGAGAAAAGTGCAGCTCGATTTGAAAACACAAAATATCACAACCTCCACACTTTCATATGATGAGTTCTTTAGGATTTCTCAGTGCAAGCCAAGGATGTGTGGGACACTATACAAATAACCCACGAAGGCACTAGTGTGGTCAAACGGTCTAGATTAAATATGTTGATACATGAGTATAAGTTATTTCGTGTTTTTCCACATGAGTCTATTTCTGATATGCAAAAGTGATTTACTCACATTATTAACCATCTCATTGCATTAGATAAATCATTTTCCAAATATGAACTAATGAATAGTGTTGGGATGTCTTGATAGGAAATGGCGACCTAAGGTGACTATCATCATGGAGTCAAAGGACTTGGAACAAATGACAGTCGCTACACTATTTTCCAAACTTCAAGAACACGAGATAGAGTTGAGATGTTTGACACTCCATGAGAAAATGGACGAGAACATGAAAGAAATCACTTTCAAAGCGACAAAATCATGTTCCTCCTCTTCAACAAATTCAGAAAGTAATTAAGTATGAATGGAGGACTCACGGTGCTTCATAAGGAAGATTAAAATAGTTCAATCAAAATGAGCAAGTATTCCAAAGACAAAACAACTTGCTATAAGAGTGGGAAAGTAGGTCACATGAGGTAAATATGTCCTACTTCTCTCAAGAAGATTGAACATGACAACAAGAAATACTCTCATGACATCAAATCTAAGAAGGCATACATCGTTTGGAATGCACCCAAATAGGACACTTCATCAACAAGCATCTCGGAAGATGAAGAATCAAACAAGCTATGTCTAATGGTTCAAAAGCTGAATTCTTGCAGAGTAAGTGAGCAAGATGAGCCTAGTGAGGTACACACTTCCAATTCTATTTAAAATTATGATATGTTTCCCACGTATGATATACTTTATGATTCTTATGTTGAAATACATGAAGATGTTAAAAGGTTAGCTAAAATGCATGTGGATAGAAAAAGGTTGATTTTAGTACATAAAAAGAAAATTTGTGAATTTCAAAATTTCATTGATAAGCTTAAAATTGAAAATGAAATCATAGATTTTAAATATGATAACTCTTCATGTGATTGTACCACTAAGTTAAATGTGACATCTACTTGTGAAATTTGCACATTCATGGAAAAAGAAAATAATGTCTTAAAGGATAAAATTGCTAAATTCATATATAGCAGTCACAAATTAAACAACTTACTTTGTACATGTAAAAATGTTGGGATTTGATCTGGTTTGGGATATATGCATGCAAAGAACACATTTCACAAGAAACGGATAGATGTTTTGAAAATGTCATATCTTAAATTCCCTACTTGCTTTTATTGTGAATTGCATGGTCATACTCTGAGTACATGTAAAATTAGAATGCATGTTGTTCCAAATGGAAAATATATTTGGATCGCTAAGAGACAAGATCCCCAAGCTACAAACATCAAGGGACCCAAGATCATTTGGCTACCCATAACATGCAAGTAAACTTATTTTGTAGGTGTGCCTAAGGAGATATGAACATCAAATTGCATATGGACAACAAGTGTTCTAAGCACATGGTAGGTGAGAAGATCAAGCTTCATTGACTTGTCACCAAAGAAAAAGGACTATGATTCTCACGAACAAAAATGTCAACTCAAATGCTTGAAGTTTGTGTGTGTTGTGCTATAAAGATTATTAGGTATCTCTTATAACTCCAAGTGTTACATACTTTAAGTGTTTTAAATAAATTCTTTCATGAAATCCTAGTGAGGCCATATTTTCAGGAATAAGTGATATGATAAGTATATTTTCAAGAAAATCCCCAAAATCACTTTTAGGCTAAAGGCAATATGCTTCTCATTTACATGTTCTTAAATGCTAACATTTCATTGTTAAAAAAATATAAAATCTTTTAACTGTGTTTGATTGATAAGTAAATATAGAAATACTATCTAGGATATTCTACTCATGTTGAAGCACAACAAGTCATATTTCATAATAATGAAAATGACCAAAATTATTTTTGAAAAGACTATGCAAACGTAATATTTGGTAAGCTATCCCCAAAAAAGGAGAGGAAAGGTATGCTTAATGTTTTGTTGATACTGATGAGGATGCACATTTAAAGGATTAAAGTGTTATGCAAGAAAAGAAAGACAAGAACCAAGAAAGTTAAGAAAGACCAAATAAGATTTCAAATATGGCAACCTTCTAACACTTTGATAAGGATTTGGTAAAGCATGAGAGGTAACTATATATCGACACATGTTCTGTTTTGTATTGTCTTATCAAATATTTTGCCTGATATTACACCTAAGTTTTTGAATGCATTCTACATGAATAGACAATCCTAAATAATCGCTCTTATCAATAATAAACGCGTATATTCTTAATTGTATATGTATTCTTGATTGTATATGTTCTCGTATGTTTTGGCTCTGAGTTAAGTGTGTATTAAGTGTTTAGGATAGATCTTTTCTATTAGAGTCTTAGCAAACCTCTAAACTAATTCAAATTGTGTCAAAATATGTGTTGGTGACTTATTTAATTGATTGTTATATGTTCTATTCGATTATCTGGGCTCTTTCTTCGTAATGTAATCGATTATCTGTTCCTATAATCGATTACCTAGGCTTAAAATGTTTTAAAAATGTAATCGATTAAGTTGAAACATAATTGATTATCCATGTTAAAAATTCAATCTCGTTAATCGATTATCCTAGACGTACGAGAAATTTGGACGATGGAGGCTTTTCTTCAAATACTAGGCAAAATCCATCCTTGGGTTTGGACTGATTCTATGCTCCTTCTCTTTAAGTAGAAAGGCTAGAGAGATTCCTCAGACGAAAACCTACATACATCCGTTATGCCGACATGGCATGGATGGTGGAGCAAGGATTTCAGTTTCCACTTGAATTGGAGGTACAAGGGGTTGTACAATTTCTAGAGCTAAATGGCAACATATACCCATCTCTGGTTTGGGAGTTTTATACGAATTTTCAATATAAGGGTGGTGGTTACCGAGGCATGATGCAAGGGAGGTTGATTTTGTTGAATGATGATTTGTTTATGGCTGTTGGAGGCTTGGCGTGTGATGGTGGACCTCTTGGTGACTGTAATGATGAGAAATGGAGTGCGTATGACTCCACAGATTTGTACGAGTCATGCTTGAGAGGACCACATTATTTCATCCAAGGTGAGCTTACTAAAGTTGATTCGTTAATTGTGGAGAATAGGCTGCTGCATAATTTGATTGCTTACATTCTGGTTCAGCACAACACTAATCATGCGCAACCAACGGTGAATGATGTGAATATAATGTTTACTATAAATAAAGGTATTCTAATAAGATGGCCTGATGAGATTTTGAAGGTTCACTACACTAGAGTTGCAGTTCAACATTGCCTATCTTAGATGTATAATAGTGCTTTTTGTGCGCTTTCTGTTTGACCATAGTAGTATATTGTCATGATTAACAATGCTTCTAATATGTTGTTGTATTGCATATACAAAAATGCATCACACAAAAAGCGCTGTCAATATTGCATACATGCAACATCACATCGTACACAAAGCGTTGTCATATATGTCATACATAAACAACGCATTTTATAGGCATTATTAACAACACTTATTCTTGTGATGTTGTATTGGATATACATAACAACACATTAGTAGAAAAGTGATGTTGTATTATTCATCAATATTCTCAAATAGCACCTTAATACAATAACGCAACACGCACATAGCATTGTTGTATTAAGAATATACAACATCATAGTATATAAAAAGCGTTGTTGTATTAATCCTTTACAACAGCGCATTCCAGGACTTCTCCTACAATTCGCTGTTGATTTGTAAAAATTAATACATGCATATACATTTATTAGTAGCACAGACATTCTCAACAACAAAGACATTTATACATTCTCAATAGCACAGACACATTAATACATACCACAAGTTTGTATTAACATCAATCCTATTATGTTTTGACAAAGTACATAAATGCAAATAAAAAAATTATGCAAATTACAAAGAAACAAAATTATACAAATTACAAACAATCAAAATTAAGCTATAATTATACAAAGACTACGTGCATTTAATTTTTTCATTTCTTTGATTGTTTTTGGCTTGTAAGATCATCCTTGTTTGGAGGAACATATTGATTCACCCAAAGCCATTCATTGTGATCATCTCTTGTATATA
>NC_032024.1:3121526-3123501 GCF_001865875.1 Lupinus angustifolius
TATAGTATAGGGTTATGTCGAACCACAAGAAATTGCCTAATAAAATGAATCATATAAATATGTCAATGCACAAATAATGGATTTGAACATTTTTTTGATTGGTTTTTGTTTAAAGTGAATATAAACAAGTAAATAATAAACATAAAACTAGATATTGACAAATTCTTGAGAAGACAAGATATTTTTGAATAAGGAAAATATTTTTCTCATCTTCTTTTGAGTTTGAACTACTTAGACAAGTTCTTATGTTTTACTTTAGTTACCCCAAACACCAAGGTCTGAAATCCTCCTTTTAGTGTATATCCAAAAATGTGATTGTTATATGTTCTATTCGATTATCTGGGCTCTTTCTTCGTAATGTAATCGATTATCTGTTCCTATAATCGATTACCTAGGCTTAAAATGTTTTAAAAATGTAATCGATTAAGTTGAAACATAATTGATTATCCATGTTAAAAATTCAATCTCGTTAATCGATTATCCTAGACGTACGAGAAATTTGGACGATGGAGGCTTTTCTTCAAATACTAGGCAAAATCCATCCTTGGGTTTGGACTGATTCTATGCTCCTTCTCTTTAAGTAGAAAGGCTAGAGAGATTCCTCAGACGAAAACCTACATACATCCGTTATGCCGACATGGCATGGATGGTGGAGCAAGGATTTCAGTTTCCACTTGAATTGGAGGTACAAGGGGTTGTACAATTTCTAGAGCTAAATGGCAACATATACCCATCTCTGGTTTGGGAGTTTTATACGAATTTTCAATATAAGGGTGGTGGTTACCGAGGCATGATGCAAGGGAGGTTGATTTTGTTGAATGATGATTTGTTTATGGCTGTTGGAGGCTTGGCGTGTGATGGTGGACCTCTTGGTGACTGTAATGATGAGAAATGGAGTGCGTATGACTCCACAGATTTGTACGAGTCATGCTTGAGAGGACCACATTATTTCATCCAAGGTGAGCTTACTAAAGTTGATTCGTTAATTGTGGAGAATAGGCTGCTGCATAATTTGATTGCTTACATTCTGGTTCAGCACAACACTAATCATGCGCAACCAACGGTGAATGATGTGAATATAATGTTTACTATAAATAAAGGTATTCTAATAAGATGGCCTGATGAGATTTTGAAGGTTCACTACACTAGAGTTGCAGTTCAACATTGCCTATCTTAGATGTATAATAGTGCTTTTTGTGCGCTTTCTGTTTGACCATAGTAGTATATTGTCATGATTAACAATGCTTCTAATATGTTGTTGTATTGCATATACAAAAATGCATCACACAAAAAGCGCTGTCAATATTGCATACATGCAACATCACATCGTACACAAAGCGTTGTCATATATGTCATACATAAACAACGCATTTTATAGGCATTATTAACAACACTTATTCTTGTGATGTTGTATTGGATATACATAACAACACATTAGTAGAAAAGTGATGTTGTATTATTCATCAATATTCTCAAATAGCACCTTAATACAATAACGCAACACGCACATAGCATTGTTGTATTAAGAATATACAACATCATAGTATATAAAAAGCGTTGTTGTATTAATCCTTTACAACAGCGCATTCCAGGACTTCTCCTACAATTCGCTGTTGATTTGTAAAAATTAATACATGCATATACATTTATTAGTAGCACAGACATTCTCAACAACAAAGACATTTATACATTCTCAATAGCACAGACACATTAATACATACCACAAGTTTGTATTAACATCAATCCTATTATGTTTTGACAAAGTACATAAATGCAAATAAAAAAATTATGCAAATTACAAAGAAACAAAATTATACAAATTACAAACAATCAAAATTAAGCTATAATTATACAAAGACTACGTGCATTTAATTTTTTCATTTCTTTGATTGTTTTTGGCTTGTAAGATCATCCTTGTTTGGAGGAACATATTGATTCACCCAAAGCCATTCATTGTGATCATCTCTTGTATATA
>NC_032024.1:3123601-3125853 GCF_001865875.1 Lupinus angustifolius
CCAAGGTCTGAAATCCTCCTTTTAGTGTATATCCAAAAATGGTAGAATGATGAACACTTATATTCATTACTTAAACAATATTAAGGCCATAAAAGAGATTAGGTTGTCACACCCTAACCATTGGCGACTCTAATATTGAGTTAGTAATGAATGTAAGATCTTAACAAAAGCATACTTAACATGGCAAATAAACTAAGTAGTACAACTACTTCTTAGTTTATTTGTTAAGTGTTTGAGACAAGTAAATCCATCCTTGGGTTTGGACTGATTCTATGCTCCTTCTCTTTAAGTAGAAAGGCTAGAGAGATTCCTCAGACGAAAACCTACATACATCCGTTATGCCGACATGGCATGGATGGTGGAGCAAGGATTTCAGTTTCCACTTGAATTGGAGGTACAAGGGGTTGTACAATTTCTAGAGCTAAATGGCAACATATACCCATCTCTGGTTTGGGAGTTTTATACGAATTTTCAATATAAGGGTGGTGGTTACCGAGGCATGATGCAAGGGAGGTTGATTTTGTTGAATGATGATTTGTTTATGGCTGTTGGAGGCTTGGCGTGTGATGGTGGACCTCTTGGTGACTGTAATGATGAGAAATGGAGTGCGTATGACTCCACAGATTTGTACGAGTCATGCTTGAGAGGACCACATTATTTCATCCAAGGTGAGCTTACTAAAGTTGATTCGTTAATTGTGGAGAATAGGCTGCTGCATAATTTGATTGCTTACATTCTGGTTCAGCACAACACTAATCATGCGCAACCAACGGTGAATGATGTGAATATAATGTTTACTATAAATAAAGGTATTCTAATAAGATGGCCTGATGAGATTTTGAAGGTTCACTACACTAGAGTTGCAGTTCAACATTGCCTATCTTAGATGTATAATAGTGCTTTTTGTGCGCTTTCTGTTTGACCATAGTAGTATATTGTCATGATTAACAATGCTTCTAATATGTTGTTGTATTGCATATACAAAAATGCATCACACAAAAAGCGCTGTCAATATTGCATACATGCAACATCACATCGTACACAAAGCGTTGTCATATATGTCATACATAAACAACGCATTTTATAGGCATTATTAACAACACTTATTCTTGTGATGTTGTATTGGATATACATAACAACACATTAGTAGAAAAGTGATGTTGTATTATTCATCAATATTCTCAAATAGCACCTTAATACAATAACGCAACACGCACATAGCATTGTTGTATTAAGAATATACAACATCATAGTATATAAAAAGCGTTGTTGTATTAATCCTTTACAACAGCGCATTCCAGGACTTCTCCTACAATTCGCTGTTGATTTGTAAAAATTAATACATGCATATACATTTATTAGTAGCACAGACATTCTCAACAACAAAGACATTTATACATTCTCAATAGCACAGACACATTAATACATACCACAAGTTTGTATTAACATCAATCCTATTATGTTTTGACAAAGTACATAAATGCAAATAAAAAAATTATGCAAATTACAAAGAAACAAAATTATACAAATTACAAACAATCAAAATTAAGCTATAATTATACAAAGACTACGTGCATTTAATTTTTTCATTTCTTTGATTGTTTTTGGCTTGTAAGATCATCCTTGTTTGGAGGAACATATTGATTCACCCAAAGCCATTCATTGTGATCATCTCTTGTATATAAATCATCATTCGTAGTTGGTCTGCTCTCATATGGCTGATATGTCCCCCAAAAAAGGATCATCTTCATCAATATCTTCATATTCTTGGTCATCAATATTATTGACGAATATTTTGTTAGTTAAAAGAACAATGGACCATTTCATATCAACTGAGTCACTAACATAGAATCTTGTTGAGCTTGTGATTCTAGAATAAATGGCTCATCTATAAATCTTGGCCTATTAAGATCCACCTGCATGAACCCTAACTCATCAACTCGAAAACCATTGTTATTTTCAACCCACATACAATAAAAAACAGACATCCGAAACATTGTGTAATCCAATTCCCATATTTGTTCAATCATCCTAAAGTATGACATGTTCACATATATTGGGTTTCTGTCTTTTACACTTCACATGTATAAAGTTCGAGCAACAAGAGTCAGACTACTATTTTGCGTTTTACTTTGATTATCTTGTTTTTTCGTATAAAATGTGAACCCATTAATTAGGTAACCAATTTAGGATAAGACATGAATGCTTTGACCATTGGCGAACTATTTCAATCTTTCGGAAATTGAATGTGC
>NC_032024.1:3125953-3129378 GCF_001865875.1 Lupinus angustifolius
GAAGTAGAAATTACATAACCTTGTTCAAAAGAAAATGTTAGGAGCATGAGCCATCCATCCAAGGATTGGATGCTTTTGAGTTCCAAATGAGAGTACAAAATTGATTTTTGCATCTCATTTGCCTTCTCCTTTTCTCCTCTTGAATTCTAAACTAAAAATTACAAGACTTACTTGAAATAAAAACTCTAAACTAAGAAATGAAGAAAGAACACCGAAGAGAGATTCTTAGTGAGAGATTTCCTTCTTTCAAGTGTTTTTTTATCTTTTTTGGTGTGTTTTTGGTATATTTTGCTCGAAGGAAATGGTCTCCTATTTATAGGTCTCAATGCTAGACCGCTGAGCTGCTTAGCTGGACCACTAAGCAACTGACCAAACCCTTCAGCATGGGTTTGGTCCCTTGACCAAGTAGCTTAGTCACCTCCTTGTGCATGACTCATCAAAGCTAGTTGTGGGCTACGAGACCAGCTATTGTGAGCTACTTCTGAAAAGCCTATGGTGGAATACTTGAGGTGAGGTCATGGATGACTTAATGGTTTGCTTGATGGTTAAGTCAAGTCTGATGCACATCGCTCAACGCACCTGCTTCACCGCTAAGCTGCTTGTTCAGTAGCTTCTGACCGTGCTGACAGGGACGTGGCTTGGTGCTTGCTGATCTGGTCAGGAGTCTGGTTCTCCGCTGAGCTGCTTGGTTGGACTGCTGAGCTGCTTGTTCAGCAACTTGTTCTTGTGCCAAGCTCGTGTCTGATCGTGTCAAGCAGATTTCTGGTCGTGCCAGGTCTAGTCTGGTTCTAGGCTGAGCGTCTAAGCAGGTCCGCTCAGCTGCCTGGTTGAGCAGTAGAAAAGTGATGTTGTATTATTCATCAATATTCTCAAATAGCACCTTAATACAATAACGCAACACGCACATAGCATTGTTGTATTAAGAATATACAACATCATAGTATATAAAAAGCGTTGTTGTATTAATCCTTTACAACAGCGCATTCCAGGACTTCTCCTACAATTCGCTGTTGATTTGTAAAAATTAATACATGCATATACATTTATTAGTAGCACAGACATTCTCAATCAAGCTGGTGGCCTGGTCAGCTCAGTGGGGCTTGTTCCACGCTTAGCTTCCTGGTTGAACATCTTGATTTCTTGACTTTTTTGCTTTGTTGACCATGAGTCTTTTTTCTTCTTTCTTCATTTTAATTCCTACAAAATATATAAAAAGGATATACAAATACAAATATACTAAATTGTGATATTTTATATAAAAAGTACAGACACATTAATACATACCACAAGTTTGTATTAACATCAATCCTATTATGTTTTGACAAAGTACATAAATGCAAATAAAAAAATTATGCAAATTACAAAGAAACAAAATTATACAAATTACAAACAATCAAAATTAAGCTATAATTATACAAAGACTACGTGCATTTAATTTTTTCATTTCTTTGATTGTTTTTGGCTTGTAAGATCATCCTTGTTTGGAGGAACATATTGATTCCCCCAAAGCCATTCATTGTGATCATCTCTTGTATATAAATCATCATTCGTAGTTGGTCTGCTCTCATATGGCTGATATGTCCCCCAAAAAAGGATCATCTTCATCAATATCTTCATATTCTTGGTCATCAATATTATTGACGAATATTTTGTTAGTTAAAAGAACAATGGACCATTTCATATCAACTGAGTCACTAACATAGAATCTTGTTGAGCTTGTGATTCTAGAATAAATGGCTCATCTATAAATCTTGGCCTATTAAGATCCACCTGCATGAACCCTAACTCATCAACTCGAAAACCATTGTTATTTTCAACCCACATACAATAAAAAACAGACATCCGAAACATTGTGTAATCCAATTCCCATATTTGTTCAATCATCCTAAAGTATGACATGTTCACATATATTGGGTTTCTGTCTTTTACACTTCACATGTATAAAGTTCGAGCAACAAGAGTCAGACTACTATTTTGCGTTTTACTTTGATTATCTTGTTTTTTCGTATAAAATGTGAACCCATTAATTAGGTAACCAATTTAGGATAAGACATGAATGCTTTGACCATTGGCGAACTATTTCAATCTTTCGGAAATTGAATGTGCATTTATATTCTACTCCTCATCAATATGATTTTTTAGCCACTTTATGAAACATCAATTATGCTCTTTGGAAATCCAATTTTCATTCTTACGTGGGCAAGACTTCCTTAGCATATCCTTTTGTATTTCAACATATGGCTCAACCTTGTCGGCTTTATGTAAAACATGCAAGTGTTCTTGCTCTAATTCAGTTCTTGTTATAGTCAATATTTCATTCTTAGTAATACATTCACCAAATGTTTTTTTTGCATACCGAGACTTTGGAATGCCCATGAAATCACCATAGCTAAGGTATCCAATACAAAATTCTGGAGCTTCTTCAACAACATATCGCTCGACAATAAAATTTGGACCAATAAAGAAGGGAAAACGTACATTTCTACCCCTAGAAACTTATACTTTATCTAGGAAAGAGAAAATATAATTTTGTAAGTTTCTTCAGTGTGTTCAATTTTCAGAGGGGTACTTGTTGATAGCCGGTTTCTCGGTGTTTTATTGGGAGTTTTCTCCTCTCAACAAATCGTCCTGACAGCAGTGCCAATTTGTTGAAAGATTAATACTCTCATTTTCGTTATGTTCATTTTGTTTAATTAAGTAAGAGAACTCGGTTTTATTCTTTGTTCACCATCTCGGCTTTGTTGAAATAAATTCCAACGCCGATATAATGGTTTCAAGAATATTCCAGTTACAGCTTACTTCTTTAATAATCATGTAAATAAGTCATTCCTTCTTTGCCCTATCTCGGCTTTGTTAGAATAAATTCTAACACCGGTATAATGGTATCGAAGCAATTACCTATTACATAATTATTAAGTATCTTTGAATACCATCTCAGTTTTGTGGAATAAATTCCAACATCGGTTTAATGGTATTCTAATATATAAAAGTGATGAATAGTTAGTTGTTAGATATAAATAAATAGATAAATAACAAAAGAATGATAAATTTAGTGACCTTTATTTATTTACTCCCTTTCGGGTTCATTTTATTAACAAACCAAACTTCTTCCTTAAGTAATGTTGGTATTAAAGAATAAATAAAATGCGGAAAGTAAATAACAATAAATAAAAGTTAGTAAGTTAGCTTCATCACTTTTGTATATTAAAAGGTGTTTTCAACAAATAAATTTATTGATAACACTTTACTATTTTACAATTTACACCTCTTTCAAGATTCAATTGTAGTATAGTATACGGTTATGTCGAACCACAAGGAATTGCCTAATAAAATAAATCATGTAAACATGTCAAAGCACAAATAATGGTTTAAACATATTTTGATGGTTTTGAATTGAATTGAATATAAACAAGTAACAATAAACA
>NC_032024.1:3129478-3132176 GCF_001865875.1 Lupinus angustifolius
TTGAAATCATTTTTTAGGTGATCAATCTAAAAAGAGCATTAAGTACTTCTCAAACAAATAATATTAACCAAAGCACCAACTTGAATGATTAAAATCCAAACTTTTGTAAATTAAGAAGAAGTAGAAATTACATAACCTTGTTCAAAAGAAAATGTTAGGAGCATGAGCCATCCATCCAAGGATTGGATGCTTTTGAGTTCCAAATGAGAGTACAAAATTGATTTTTGCATCTCATTTGCCTTCTCCTTTTCTCCTCTTGAATTCTAAACTAAAAATTACAAGACTTACTTGAAATAAAAACTCTAAACTAAGAAATGAAGAAAGAACACCGAAGAGAGATTCTTAGTGAGAGATTTCCTTCTTTCAAGTGTTTTTTTATCTTTTTTGGTGTGTTTTTGGTATATTTTGCTCGAAGGAAATGGTCTCCTATTTATAGGTCTCAATGCTAGACCGCTGAGCTGCTTAGCTGGACCACTAAGCAACTGACCAAACCCTTCAGCATGGGTTTGGTCCCTTGACCAAGTAGCTTAGTCACCTCCTTGTGCATGACTCATCAAAGCTAGTTGTGGGCTACGAGACCAGCTATTGTGAGCTACTTCTGAAAAGCCTATGGTGGAATACTTGAGGTGAGGTCATGGATGACTTAATGGTTTGCTTGATGGTTAAGTCAAGTCTGATGCACATCGCTCAACGCACCTGCTTCACCGCTAAGCTGCTTGTTCAGTAGCTTCTGACCGTGCTGACAGGGACGTGGCTTGGTGCTTGCTGATCTGGTCAGGAGTCTGGTTCTCCGCTGAGCTGCTTGGTTGGACTGCTGAGCTGCTTGTTCAGCAACTTGTTCTTGTGCCAAGCTCGTGTCTGATCGTGTCAAGCAGATTTCTGGTCGTGCCAGGTCTAGTCTGGTTCTAGGCTGAGCGTCTAAGCAGGTCCGCTCAGCTGCCTGGTTGAGCAGTTTGGTCTCGGTCAAGCTGGTGGCCATATCAAGCTGGTGGCCTGGTCAGCTCAGTGGGGCTTGTTCCACGCTTAGCTTCCTGGTTGAACATCTTGATTTCTTGACTTTTTTGCTTTGTTGACCATGAGTCTTTTTTCTTCTTTCTTCATTTTAATTCCTACAAAATATATAAAAAGGATATACAAATACAAATATACTAAATTGTGATATTTTATATAAAAAGTATTGTTTTAAGTTGGGTTTTTCTCAATTATGCTTAAGATAAGTGCCATAAAAGTGTATGAATTTTAGGTATTTTTGGCACTTATCAGTACTTTTCAAACATTCGGATCCATATAACAATGAAAGACCTCAAGTTAAAATGTCTTAAGTGTCATGATTATCATGTACTCAAGTGGCATATCTTGCCTATTGGCATACAATCCATTTGACCTAAAAAAGTCTGAGGCACCATAACTAAATTATGTTTTTTCTTGACGACAATTTATAGAAAAGTGATTGGCCCTGAAAAATTATCTACATTGCAAAGCCAAATTATTTTAACTTTGAGTGAGCTTGGGATGTATTTCCCACCTTCTTTGTTTGCCAAAATGGTCCATCTAAGTATTTCTCTTGTTCAAGAGACACAACTGTGTGGTCCTTCCTATATGATATGAATGTACCCCTTCGAGTGTTATATGATGACATTGGAAGGGTATGTGAAAAACCAATCAAGACCAGAGGATTGTATTGTTGAGCGATATATTTTTTATGAAGCTGTTGAATTTTATAATGGATAACTCGTCGGTGTTGATTTCATAGGCACTTCAAAGTCTCGTTATGCAGAAAAAACATTTGGTGAAAGGATTATTGGAAAACAAATATTGACTATATTAAGAACATAATTGGATGAAACACACTTATATGTTTTACATAATGCCAATGAGGTTGATCCATATTTTGAAAGAAACAATGAGATGCTTAGAATTTCTAACCCAAGTAAGAATGAAAATTAGATTTCCAAAGAGCATAATTTGTATTTTATACAATGGCTAAGAAATCACATTGTTGAGGAGTTGAATATAAGTATTGCACATTCATTTTCCAAATGATTGAATGGTTAGCCAATGGTCTAAGTATTCAGGTCTTATCTTACATTGGTTACCTATTGTTGTGTGACTATTGTTGCTCAAACTATACATATGTCAAGTGCCAAGGATAGAAACCCAATATATGTGAATATGTCATATTTTGGGGTGATTGAATGAATATGGGAATTGGATTACACAATATTTCGGTTGCTAGTTTTTGGTTGTATGTTGGTTGATAACAACAATGACTTTCGAGTTGATGAGTTAAGGTTCATGAGCTAAGGTATCCAATACAAAATTCTGGAGCTTC
Source organism: Lupinus angustifolius (assembly GCF_001865875.1). Classification (NCBI taxonomy): domain Eukaryota; kingdom Viridiplantae; phylum Streptophyta; class Magnoliopsida; order Fabales; family Fabaceae; genus Lupinus; species Lupinus angustifolius. The sequence goes on from NC_032024.1 coordinate 3,131,811, forward strand.
TTCAACAACATATCGCTCGACAATAAAATTTGGACCAATAAAGAAGGGAAAACGTACATTTCTACCCCTAGAAACTTATACTTTATCTAGGAAAGAGAAAATATAATTTTGTAAGTTTCTTCAGTGTGTTCAATTTTCAGAGGGGTACTTGTTGATAGCCGGTTTCTCGGTGTTTTATTGGGAGTTTTCTCCTCTCAACAAATCGTCCTGACAGCAGTGCCAATTTGTTGAAAGATTAATACTCTCATTTTCGTTATGTTCATTTTGTTTAATTAAGTAAGAGAACTCGGTTTTATTCTTTGTTCACCATCTCGGCTTTGTTGAAATAAATTCCAACGCCGATATAATGGTTTCAAGAATATTCCA
>NC_032024.1:3132276-3164162 GCF_001865875.1 Lupinus angustifolius
TTGAAATCATTTTTTAGGTGATCAATCTAAAAAGAGCATTAAGTACTTCTCAAACAAATAATATTAACCAAAGCACCAACTTGAATGATTAAAATCCAAACTTTTGTAAATTAAGAAGAAGTAGAAATTACATAACCTTGTTCAAAAGAAAATGTTAGGAGCATGAGCCATCCATCCAAGGATTGGATGCTTTTGAGTTCCAAATGAGAGTACAAAATTGATTTTTGCATCTCATTTGCCTTCTCCTTTTCTCCTCTTGAATTCTAAACTAAAAATTACAAGACTTACTTGAAATAAAAACTCTAAACTAAGAAATGAAGAAAGAACACCGAAGAGAGATTCTTAGTGAGAGATTTCCTTCTTTCAAGTGTTTTTTTATCTTTTTTGGTGTGTTTTTGGTATATTTTGCTCGAAGGAAATGGTCTCCTATTTATAGGTCTCAATGCTAGACCGCTGAGCTGCTTAGCTGGACCACTAAGCAACTGACCAAACCCTTCAGCATGGGTTTGGTCCCTTGACCAAGTAGCTTAGTCACCTCCTTGTGCATGACTCATCAAAGCTAGTTGTGGGCTACGAGACCAGCTATTGTGAGCTACTTCTGAAAAGCCTATGGTGGAATACTTGAGGTGAGGTCATGGATGACTTAATGGTTTGCTTGATGGTTAAGTCAAGTCTGATGCACATCGCTCAACGCACCTGCTTCACCGCTAAGCTGCTTGTTCAGTAGCTTCTGACCGTGCTGACAGGGACGTGGCTTGGTGCTTGCTGATCTGGTCAGGAGTCTGGTTCTCCGCTGAGCTGCTTGGTTGGACTGCTGAGCTGCTTGTTCAGCAACTTGTTCTTGTGCCAAGCTCGTGTCTGATCGTGTCAAGCAGATTTCTGGTCGTGCCAGGTCTAGTCTGGTTCTAGGCTGAGCGTCTAAGCAGGTCCGCTCAGCTGCCTGGTTGAGCAGTTTGGTCTCGGTCAAGCTGGTGGCCATATCAAGCTGGTGGCCTGGTCAGCTCAGTGGGGCTTGTTCCACGCTTAGCTTCCTGGTTGAACATCTTGATTTCTTGACTTTTTTGCTTTGTTGACCATGAGTCTTTTTTCTTCTTTCTTCATTTTAATTCCTACAAAATATATAAAAAGGATATACAAATACAAATATACTAAATTGTGATATTTTATATAAAAAGTATTGTTTTAAGTTGGGTTTTTCTCAATTATGCTTAAGATAAGTGCCATAAAAGTGTATGAATTTTAGGTATTTTTGGCACTTATCAGTACTTTTCAAACATTCGGATCCATATAACAATGAAAGACCTCAAGTTAAAATGTCTTAAGTGTCATGATTATCATGTACTCAAGTGGCATATCTTGCCTATTGGCATACAATCCATTTGACCTAAAAAAGTCTGAGGCACCATAACTAAATTATGTTTTTTCTTGACGACAATTTATAGAAAAGTGATTGGCCCTGAAAAATTATCTACATTGCAAAGCCAAATTATTTTAACTTTGAGTGAGCTTGGGATGTATTTCCCACCTTCTTTGTTTGCCAAAATGGTCCATCTAAGTATTTCTCTTGTTCAAGAGACACAACTGTGTGGTCCTTCCTATATGATATGAATGTACCCCTTCGAGTGTTATATGATGACATTGGAAGGGTATGTGAAAAACCAATCAAGACCAGAGGATTGTATTGTTGAGCGATATATTTTTTATGAAGCTGTTGAATTTTATAATGGATAACTCGTCGGTGTTGATTTCATAGGCACTTCAAAGTCTCGTTATGCAGAAAAAACATTTGGTGAAAGGATTATTGGAAAACAAATATTGACTATATTAAGAACATAATTGGATGAAACACACTTATATGTTTTACATAATGCCAATGAGGTTGATCCATATTTTGAAAGAAACAATGAGATGCTTAGAATTTCTAACCCAAGTAAGAATGAAAATTAGATTTCCAAAGAGCATAATTTGTATTTTATACAATGGCTAAGAAATCACATTGTTGAGGAGTTGAATATAAGTATTGCACATTCATTTTCCAAATGATTGAATGGTTAGCCAATGGTCTAAGTATTCAGGTCTTATCTTACATTGGTTACCTATTGTTGTGTGACTATTGTTGCTCAAACTATACATATGTCAAGTGCCAAGGATAGAAACCCAATATATGTGAATATGTCATATTTTGGGGTGATTGAATGAATATGGGAATTGGATTACACAATATTTCGGTTGCTAGTTTTTGGTTGTATGTTGGTTGATAACAACAATGACTTTCGAGTTGATGAGTTAAGGTTCATGCAGGTGAATCTTAATAGGTCAAGATATAAAGATGAGTCATTTTCCTAGCATCACAAGCTCAACAAGTATTCTATGTTAGTGATCTAACTGATATGAAATGGTCAATTGTTATTTTGACTAATAAAATAATCGTTAATAATATTGATGATGAAGGACATGAAGATATAGATGTAGAAGATGATAATTTTTTTAGGATATCCCAATCGTGTGAGAGCAAAGAAACTAAAGATGATAGTATATATAGAAGAGATTATCACAATTATGGAATTTGGGTTAATCCATATGTTCTTCCAAACAAGGATAATATAAGCTTCAAACAATCAAAGAAAAGGAAAAAATAGATAAAAATGTGTTGATGGATGAATTTGTATAATTATCTCTTAATTTTTGTTTGTTTACAATTTGTACTAATATTATTTGTTCGTAATTTGTACTGTGATGGATGCATGTATTTGTAATTTTATATTACTGTATTCTTTGTCAAAACATAATTGCCATAATATTGTTTGATTGTAATGTGTTGCATTGATATTATTACAATCTTTTCGATATCTGATGTTAACAATATATATATAAATAAATATATTTGTGCGTGTTGTTGATGAATGTATATATGCAAATATTAACATGTGTACACCAATCAATAGTGTGTGTCAGGGGAGCTTTGCAAGCGTTGTTGTATATGAGCATTGTTGTATGTGTCACATACAACATCACTCTTTATAGCGAGCGCTATTATATGTGATACATACAAAAATGCTTTCTAGAAGGAGCATCGTTGTAGGTATCACATATAACATCATTCACTAGTGGGAGCACTGTTATAAATATAACATATAACAACGCTAACGTATGTGATGTTGAATCATACCTAACATTGTACCGTGCTCACATAGACAACACCCAAAATTGCTTTTGATTCCAAAAATTGAGGGCTTTGAAAAGTAACTATAGCATAATGATCACACTATATTGCAATCACATCAGATTGCATTTGGGCTGCATAGGAGTAGATTTGGGCCACATTGAATTGAAATTTATGATACAAAAATTCATGGTGCAATAACTGTAATCCATATTTCCATGACCATAAACTTAATAAGGAAGCAAAAAACACAGATTTAAACTTAAAATTTAGGACTCAACAAAACTGCAAACTCTGAACTATAAAAACCAGAAGCATACCACATTTATCAATCAAGTTTACTACAAATTTGGACTTCACATCCGGATCACTTAGGTTTAGATGAACCATATAACTTCCAGAAAATCTTAAAGTGGAGCCCATATTAAGCATTGTTTTTAAATGTACAGAGTAGACTAAAATTGTAAGCATAATAACAAAACAAGTATACAATCAATTATACGAATACATTATAATGCAATTCATTAATCTGTTAGAATCAAAATTTTATCAAGAAATATAGATTATTGGCTTTTAAATTGTAGACCATATCATTAACTATAATATTGCGGTTGTAGTGACTACCACAATCCCATCACACTACAATTGCAGTTTGATATCGAACCAAGATGACAATGACATGACCATGTGAGGTTGCAAAACTACCACATTGGACCACATGAAATTAAAAAAATATATTTTAATCGCAAACAAGTTCACATTACAACGGTTTACATAATGATTTTAATTGCAATAAAACTATGACCACAATTACAATACAAATTTAAGAAAAACACTAGGATTAATTAATGAAAATAATCACATAACCTCAGTTGTAAAACAAGACAAGAATTTCAGAATATGTGTTCTATTGAGGTCTCTAAGAAACTTGAGTGAAAAAATAACATGGCCATCTTCTTGTACATTACTTCACCTATGATCAACATGCGCTTCCTCCAGGTTTTCCATATTGATAATGAAAAAAATAGTTCAGGTAGTTCCCATTGAGATACTATGATACTCTAGATAAGGTGTGTCTATTATAGTATCATTAGATTTAGAGTAATTTCTATCTGTTAAGGTTAAATTCTTCAACAAAGAAGGCACACAAAGTTTCAATGTTTTTCAATCCATAGTAATAAATGTTAGATACAATGTTTTAAGAACTGGGCAGCTTGAGAAAAGCGTATTAATAGCTTGATCCATATAATCTATTTCAAAATACAGGATGTTGAGAGAAGGTAGAGAAACTAATGAAAGTTGTTCCAAAAACATGGAATCAATGAATGTCAATGAGACGAGTCCACTACAAGTGAAAATGCTACTAGGTACAAAGAAGATTATAAGAAGATCTACACCATAGGAATAGTCATATTGGAGGTTAATGTTGAATATCTCTAGGTATGGTCTAGTGGTAGCTTTGATGCACATAATCATGGAACAAGCCATAGTTTCTAAAAACATTGATGTGAGACAGAAGGTATTTTCTAAAGGTATTTTCAAATATCCTAGAAGATATTTGCATATCATGATATCTTTACTATGTCTTTGATTTAACTAAGAGTATCCAATAATATCTCTTAGGATTGACATGATTTTATCTTATTGTTTATGATTTTAGTTTTTCTTATCCTAATATAATCATTCACAATACTATCAATGCAATTTACTATATTGAGGGAAACATAGACTTTTTGGCAGTTGGTTTTCGAGCTGTTAGAAGTCATGAAAGAAATAGGTTTTGTTGTTTCAAAACTTCTCGACAAAGATGAATATCTTAGTATTATTTTTGGACAACAGAGAGTGCAGGTTTAAATTATTTCTAGTGTGAAGAACGATACTATGTTTGCTCCACATACCATATAAAGAGATCAACAAAATGGCATGGCAACGGCTTGATGAATTTCAATGAGCAAATGATGATAAAATGGAATAGAAGAAAAACCCAATTCTTCTTCCTCTTCTTCTTATTATTCAACTATTCTAATTTTTATTTCTCATGGTAGGTCTAGATAGACCCTCTTCATCTAAATTTTATTCCTCTTGTTTTTCTTCTTTCTTTTCATTTTCTCCTCATTTTCCTTCTCAACAATCTCATTGTGATTGTTCATCTTCTCTCTTCCTTAAAATATCATTCATTTTTTTCATTTATTTTCACCACTCGAAAATTCAATTCAATTCATTCTCAATTTCAATTTAATCTTCTTTCTTTCTCTCTTGTTAAGAAGAAATTGTTCATCCTTCACTTTCTCTTTCAATTCAATTTATTATTGTTATTCACCTTCTGCATATGATGGTTAAGCTTGAATGTAGCGTCTTCTATTGACAGTTAAGCATTGTTTGCTTCTATCACGAATAGTTGAGCATTGTCGTCTTTATCTTCTTCAATTTCTTTTGCCGAGAGCAAGCAAATCTCATCATTGATTAATCCCTTTTAGGTTTCATGAACAGTGACAACCGCTTGAAGCTATGTTTGGAAGAGTCCATTATGAACGTAAGCTTCAGATAATTAATAAATAAGGATACAATCAAACAAGAAAAATGGAAGTTAAATTTAGACAAATAGATATACTAATTAATAAAACAAATTTAGTTGTCTAATATCAAAGTTTCATCTTCAGGGATGGCTGCTAATGAAATTTTTGCCATGGGATCAAAACTCATTTATACAATAATTCTATAATTACATCAAGCTATTCCTTTGTCTGAAATAAAGTTTAACCATTACAATATTTGGAACTATGAATCGAACACATATTTGGATCAAATTATTATAGGCATCGATCTTAAATCGACAAGAGATTTTCAAAGCCTTTCCTAAAACTTGGTGCATGTATGTCTTAGCAAACTAGATATTTTGCACAATCCAACCAATCTCTTCCCCTTATATTTCTCACTCATTTGTTTCATTAAGACACGTGTTTCCCATAACATGGAAGCATATAACATAAAAGACCTCATCCATTGTTATTGACCACGCGGGATTGTTCCACTCAGTGGCCCCGAATTTACTTTTTCTTCTAGCCTAAATAAATATCTCATATCTATTAGGTCGTGCATTAATGTGTGCATCAAATTCATGTATTTCCCTCCACGTCTCATATAAACAAGTAGTGCATCTTAATTAGATTCATCATGAAACATTATGAAGTTACAATCAAATGATCGACTCCTATATTCATGTGTGATAAAATGTATAATATCATCCACCTAAAGAAGATATCACGCACTGAAGAATTTTTCCATATTCTTGATGAGCTTCTAATTTTTTATCAAATCGGGACTAAGATTTTAATTATTCTTTCCCATGATTAACGAATAGCATTTTTTTATTTTAAACTTTATATAGTCTAGTAATTTTGGACCAATATTCTATAATTATTCTCATTCTTATTCTTAAGAGTCAACATATTGATAACCTTCCACTCTCAGTGATAAAACTTTGAACTTGTTAAGTTTAATTTGCAAAGTTTTCTTGTATACTATGTGTGCATATGTGTTGACAATAATAGTCCCACATATGTTAACATTACAAGGTAATCACCAATTTTTTTGTCTAAAAAGAAATGACTTCTAAGTGACTGAATCATCAAACTATCCTATACTTCGGCCAATCACTTGTTTTGGGCCATATTTTTCATAGTTTAACTTTTTTGTTTTCTTCCTCTTTGTGGGCTACTCCTCGTGGTTTATTTTGTATAGACAAATATTCAAGTACAATAGTAAATGAGGTAACTATATTCCATTACTTCTTATTATTTCTAGTATTTCTTTATTTAAATCATTTATTATATTGTGATGCATTTACTTTATTACTCTATTTTATTTGCTAATTTAAATTTTATCTAAATTTGTGTATTTCTTAAGTATCAATTTTTTAATAAGTTTCTAGTTATCTCTATTTTGGTACATAGGAATTTATTTTGCAATATGATACAAATATTTTAAATCAATTTTTATAACAACTAAAATGAAGTCATCCCCATAGAATTGCGAAAGTGAAATCCTACACTTCCGTGATTCATGTTTTTAAAAATTATTATTGTTCAAATATTCATCAAGTAATCACATTAAAGAGGGTATAACATAGTATCAAGTATATCATAGTGAAGTAAAAACTTAATTATAAATTTGTCAATATTGTATAAATAAACATATTTTAACATTATTAAATTTATGTACCAAAATAAAGGATCATAGTTGCTTTGTATAAGTTCATTTTATTAGTTTAGAGTAATAATATTTTATACTAAAGAAAGATGTATAGATCCATTTTGATTAATGGTATATATATATACACTTCATTTTATCTATATTATTTAAGATAGTGGAAGTAATGGAATATGTTTGATGTATTAGGTTTTATCAACAACTTCAAATCAGACTGGGTTGTGGTGTTCACAATAAGGCAAATGTGGAACCATTATGCTCATAAGTTTAATTATCTATAAATTTTAAGTTTAAATAGCTATTAAATTCATAATCATTACGCATTTTAGTTCCTCAAGTTTTTGACGTTACCTACTTAGATCCTAATAAATTTAAATTCCGATTTCGGTACCAAAATTTTGTAATGTAGAGCCTCGTTAGTCCTTCTATCTTAACTCACCTAGTAATGTTTCTCAAATTTGGATACAGGAAGGGTTAATCATTCTAGAATTTGGGTACAACTAACGAACATGTTTATCGAAAAGGCCCGAAATGATATTTTGTGAATGGATGTCTTCTTCACTATCAAGGAATATAGGAAAGCCAAACAATATTATTTAGGAAGTAGATCCAAAAATAAAGAAAGGGAAGATGTACCCAAAGAAGAGGTGGATGACACAGAGTAGAAAAAGGAAAGCAAGTATGAGGTTTTGTTATATACAAGCTGAAATCGTCCTAAGGAATGAATAAGATCCAGATTTAAATCTCTGAGTGCTTATTTTATATTTATTTATTAAAAACATTTAGTGAATGGATATTTCTGTATGTGTTAAGACAAATTATGAAGCTTTTCTTGTTTTTGATGTACACTGGTGGGGCTGCACTTTTGATTTTATAGTTTGGAGTTTCCTTCAAGACTAATTTCAGATGCATGTGAAATGTGAACTTGTATGAAATGTCAATTAGTTAGTGTAGTTTTTACGAGTCAATAATGATATTCATCAACATTTAAGCTCATTCGAATGGAGGAGTCTATCTTTGTTTTTCTAGTTGCTGTGTATCTCACAACCCACCACTCTTTTGATATCATCTTCCATTAATTGAATAGTTTATGCCTTAGATTTATTGTGATTGTGTGTCATTATTCAACATTTTGACTATTAATTGATAATGATGAGTTTATTCATAATTTTTGGTATTACTCTATTATTGAGCATTTGAGTTTTGTCATATTATTTATATAATAGTTGCATTCCTTTAATGTCATTCGTCTTAGGTAACACTTTCTTTAATATGGTACTATCTTTAATAATGATTTGGGTGAAGAAAATGATTTAGGGTTAATATGGTGTTATAGAAATTTTGAGAGACTAAAGTGAGTGTTTTTTCTTGGAGTCGGTGAGAGGAAAGAAGATTATACAAAATAACATTGTCTTGTTTCCTAATTTTTAAATTTAAAACATCATCGTTTCACTGAGTTGCCAAAATTTGTCAGCTCGAAATCACCATGTGTGGCCATGTCAGCACTTAACATGTCATGTGATCAACTCTATTAATATTAAAACATGGGTGAAGATGGAAGAACTAATGTGGTTCTGTGTTGCAAAAATGGGGACTAAAATGGTAAGTTAAATTTATTAAGAACTAAGTCGGTAATGTTGAAACACTTAGAGGAACTAAAATGAGTGATTACTATTGATATATCTATATTATGATAAGTTGAACTTTCCACAAGCAATTTTAGGATAAGGAATGTTGTGCTAATGGTACTAGTGCCATTAATGATAGTTTCTAACGGTACTAGTGCCATTAATGATAGTTTCTATCGGTATCTACTTTCTATTATTATTACTTGTCTAGTTTTCCAAAGCCAAGTTAGCATCTAATGCTATTTTGAAACTCAGGAAGTCCTTGCTATCATCTAAAATTTAGAGATTATATGTATTTTACTTTAAATTAGCATCTTCTTTTGTTTTACACGTAATGCCTATTTAGTTGCTCATTGTAGAATCTCCAAAATTTCATATTTTACTTCGTCTAGAGCTTACTAATATGTTTGTAGACTCATAATTGTTTGCAGCATAAGTCTCTGATGCCGTGCATTGACTATCATACTTCTAATATAAAGACTCAAAGCTACCAAGTCCCAACTTGTTAATGTTGAATCCAAACTCAATAAAGTTGTATTTTACTTATGAAGATGGTTGTGATGTTAAATCATCAAAATAAGCACATATAATCATTATGATAGTGTCTTATCTCCCATTGATGAGTTATGTTAGTAGTGAATTCCTTTCTCATCGATGATTATTCTCCTTGTAATTATAACATTGTGTTCTTTTCCACCGACATTCATTCTCGTGGTGACTTTTCTCATAGTGACGAGTTATGTTAGTAATCACTTTTTTCTCATCAATAATCATTCCGATGGTAATTATATCGGTGATTTCTTTTCTTACCGACAATCATTTTTGTGGTCTCTTTTCTCACAATGATGAATTATATTAACATTGACTTTTTTGTGGAGCCCATATGAGTATTCTATTATTTTTATTCGTAAATGAATTATGTGTAACAAACTTAAAGTTTACTATGTTTGCGCTTGAGGGGGGTGTTAGATAATATTTGGATAGAAAGAATATTATCTTATCTAGGATTTAGTTACTTTTATTTTATTTTATTTTATCTATAATTTATGTTTATATTGTTAACTATTATTTTGGTCTTTATTATCCTATCATTATAATATATTTTCCCTATATAATTGGTTGGATTGTTTCGTCTTTAGTTTTGTCAATGTTTATCATCTTAAATTTATGCACTAGCCACCAACCATTTTTAAAGGAAATATATAATTTATTTAAAATAAACATATTTATTTTGACACCAATTTCTTGAAATGTATACGTTTATTATGATAGTTGATGAACAATATATTACACATCATTCATAACATTAATTTAACATGACTGATGATTCTTGGTGCTTAATTGACTTCGTTTCCATGGTTTAGTGTTTTAGACTTTATTAGACTAATATTCCTAAAATGAGTTAATTTGGGATTATTTGGCTTGATTAAATTTATTATCATTTTCAGATCATATTTTGCACAAGTGGCATTTTGGGCATTATGAAAGTGGAGGATATGTGTTGAAGTGAAGATTGTATTTTTGTTTTGAAAATTTTTATTTGTAAATCCGATTTTAGTTTAGGACCCATTGTTTAGGGCCCATTTTCGGTTTTACTCTTTGTAAAAGAGGGTACCTGAATTCCACTCACACACTTTACTTTTCCCTCATTTTGAAACACAAGTCATTTTCATTTTCCCCTCTTTTTTCTCTTCTAGGGTTTCACTTCTTCTTCAATTTTCATTTTTGGTTTGTTCTTCCATTGCCATGAAAGGCTAAATTTCTAGACTAAGTTCCTTTGGTAATGTATCATAACTCTTGAGGTTTTTTTATTAATGTATTTTCGGTTTCTTTATTGTTGATTTCTTCTATCATATTTATGAATATGGGTTGCTTAATTCCATTGCTTAGAAACTGGTTGGTTGAGTTTATCTTCGCTTAGTTGATTTACTCTCTAGTGCATGAATGCTTAGTTCGTGTGAATTTGTTAATTGTTTCAGACTTATGTTGATTTCGCTTAGTTAGAGGTTTAGGTTTTGGAACTTTGAATTGATTATCGCTTAGTTAATTGATTCTCAACAAATTCGGAAGTTAATGGTTGGAATGTGAAAATAATCTTTTGAAACCGAGGATTGAGTTGTGAGCAAACGAACCAAAGGGATTTAGTCATTTTATCACATTGCTTATTTACAACTATTTCCGAAAATAATTTATGTTCATACAATCCAACAACAAAAAAACCTCTTGTGTGTGTGAGTATAAGGTGTTTGAAGCTTTGCTTGTAAGGTCATCCTTGGGAAACGACCTAGGACTCACTTCCTAGTACTACAGTTTTAATTATTATATTATTTGAATCGGGTACGACCTCGATCAATAGTTTGATGGAAGTTAACATTTTTCAAAACATTCACTTCAGACTAACTACTGTTGAAAGTGTCTTTTCACTTTCGACATTGGTTAATCAGTAATAAAATTTAAGGACTCAGAAGACAAGTGGGTTTGACAAAAAAATCCGAATACATTTTATATCTCTCATATTACAGTCCTAACCTTCCCTAAGCGAATTGAAGGTTGTGATGAATTGTCCTTAATTGAGAACTTGAGATAGAGAGGTATTTCTTGGACGATGATGGAGCTACCATGGACTGGGACAGACCACACTGCCCTTAGACAAACCATGCCACTGTGATAGGGTGATAGGCTGTGTTATCGTGGATTGTGTCTTGTCGTGTCGGCAAGACTCACATTGATGAGAGAATGAGACAATGAGCAACATATCTACAAACTTTGAGCATCTCAATGGAAAATACAAATTTCATTCTTATTTGGGCCGAACATTATTTTATAATTTATTATACATTCTTGTTAATTAAGAATAACATCTATCTTTTATCAATAATGATAAATATTATTCTTATTCTTATTTGGATCTCACAAGGATTATGATTTAAAGATGTCTTCGATCCTGCAAGGATTATAATTTAAAGATGCCTTCTTTTCATGTCGAGTTAGAACTTTAAAGTTAAAGTATTATATATGTATGAGTTATAATTAAATATGTTAGGATGAGTTGGAAATATACTTGAACCCGATCTAATACTTTTAGGATCAAGTGCTAAAATTGCAAGTCAACTAACCAAACAATAATCTAATGACAATTGCGATGAAATTAGTTCGAACTGACATGTATCACTATTATAAAATGAGAGGTATGAAAGTAGAACCATGCTTTGGGAAGCAATCTTTTTTTGAAATTAGACATGCACATCTTCAATTTCATGATCAATTGATCATACATATATTTAGATCATAAATAAGGATACATCTAGATAAGAAAAGTTGAAGTTAAATTTAGAGAATTAGATATACTCATTAATAAAACAAATATATTTGTGTAATATCAAATTTTCATGTTAAGGGAGGGTTACACATGAATTTTATATCACGCGATCAAGAGTCCTATGTACGAGAATTCTACAATTACATGGACCAATTCTTCTTCCCTAAATAATGTATAACCATTACAATATTTTGATTTGAATTGAACATATAGTTGGATCAAATTATTATTGGCCCATGTCTTAAATCGAAGAGAGAATTTCCAAAGGCTTTCCTAAAACTCAGTACATGTAGGTCTGAGAAAACTAGATGTTTTACGCAATACAACCAATCACTTCCCCCTATATTTTCTGAGTCATCCATTTCATTCAGAAACATCTTCCCCATAACATAATAAACCTCCTCCACTATAGTTGATGAAGCTATGTTGTTCAACTCTATAGCCCTTCCCTTATTTTTTCTTCTAGGTAAAATAAATAGCTTATGACTATTTTGTCCTGCAATGTGTGCATCAATGTGTTCTAAGGACTAGTAGGTGGTGGCAATGTGTGCATCTTAATTAGATTCATCATGAAACATTTTGAAATTACCACACAATGATCGACTCTTATGTTCATGTGTGTTTAAATGTAGTCGTACATTTCATACCATTAGATAGTCCATAATGATATTTATAACTTCGTCCTCCTACAAAAAATATCATCCACGTGAAGAATATTTCGAGATTCTTGAAGCTTCCAATTTTTTATTAACTCAAGACTAAGATTTATATTCTTCTTTACAATGAGTAACGAATTGCAATTTTAATTTTATACAATATTCAGTTAAGCTATTACGGAATCATATTAAACTTCCGATTTTTATTCTCAAGATTCAAAATTATTAATAACGTCCCACCTATTGGTGATGAAACTTTGAAATTTTGAAGTTTTATTTGGCATGTTTTCTTGTATACTATGAATGTATGTGAGTTGTGAATAATAGTCCCACATAGGTTAATTTTAAAAAAACAATCTCATTTTATTGGTATAAAAGGTAATGACTTCTAAGTGATTGAATCATCAAAACTATCTTACACTTTGGCCAATCACTTATTTTGGGCCAAGTTTTTCCTAGTTTAATATTTTTATTTGGTTTCTCTTTGAGGGCTTCTCCTTGGTGGTTTATTTTGTATAGAAAAATATACAAGTTCAATAATAGGTAACTATATTCCACCATTTCTTCTTATTTCTACCATTTCTTTATTTAAATGACTTACTATATTGTGATGTATTTTCTATTTTACTCTATTTTATATGTGAATTTAATATTTATCTGAAATTGTTTATTTCATAGGTTACGTATTTTAATAAGTTTCTAATGGATTTTATTTTAGGACATAAAAATATATTTTGCAATATGATAATGATATTGTAAGTAAAGTTTTACAACAATTAAAATGAAGTCATCCCCATAGTAATGTGATTCATATTTTCAAAAATTAATATTTTCAAATATTCATCATGTAAATATTCAAATTAAAAAGGGTGTACTATAATATCAAGTAATACAAAATGAATTAAGAACTTAATTATTTTAAAATTTTAATTAAAAATTTGTCAATAATGTATAAATTGCATGTTTTAACTTTATTAACTTCAGAATAAATATCGAATAATAAAAAGTGACAGTAGCTTGTATAAGTTCATTTTTGTGGTTCAAAGGATTAATATTTCGTAATGAAGAAAGATTTTTTACTTAAAAAAGATGTATAGATTCATTTAGTTTATTGTTTTATATATACTTCATTTTATTTATATTTTTCAAGAAAGTGGAATAATGGAATATATCTCTTGTACTAGGCTTTATCATCAACTAGGAATTCTATCTTGATGCATTTGTTACTCAGTGTAGTGGTGTTACAACTATTGGTTTTCAACTCAGGCACAATAAGGTAAAATGTGGAACCATTGTTCTAGTAAGTTTAATCATCTATTAAATTTAAGTATAATTATATATAAAAATGAATAACTCTCATTTCAGTCCCTCAATTTTTCATGTTACTAACTTAGTTCTTAATAAATATAAATTACCATTTTGGTCCAATTGTTTTTCAAACCAGAACCACATCAACCCTTCATTCTTCATCTGTTTGTTAATGTTAATGGAGTTGATCCAGTGGCACGTTAAGTGCTGACATGACTACTTGTGGTGATTCCATGCTCGAAAGTTATCATGCTCCTACGTATATATAGATCCAATAGAGAAATCAAGACTACATAGTTCTGGTTTGAAAATGATTAAATTAGTTCAGTTGACTTTTGTTGATTTGGAAAATATCGATGAATTTAGTGGAGTTGATTTTAATTGATTTTGCAATATTTATAATATATCATTGTTTTAATTCAATGGAACTAATACCTTAGAGACGGTGTCTTCCCATTTTTAGAGAAGTTTGAGATGACTCGAACTATGACCTTACTATAAAAAATCCGCATAATTCATTAAGTGATAAGATAGTTTTGAATTATTTTATATTAAATTAATAGCTTTGAGGCGTAGACCTTTTTCCCATTTTCCCATTTTCAGAGAAATTAGAGATGACTCGAATCATGACCTTACTATAAAAATCCATAAAATGCATTTAGGAGATAAAATCATGTTTAATTATTTTTTTATATGGAACTAATAACTTAGAAGCAGTATTGGTCATAGACTTTCTTCCCATAAAATTTGTTATTTAGTCACACTTTGTAACATTATATTATATGTAATGATAATTAGGACTCATGTTAGTTTTGTGGCCTATTGTTATTTCCTAACGGTTTTGCAAACATAAATAAATAAACAAATCAATAAATTAATATAAAGTTGAGAAAATAACAAACTTGATGGTGTAGGTCGTGAGGAAGCTAAGAAAACATGGCTTTTGTGAGGTGTAAAGATTTGGACAAAGAAGTATGTGGGGCCTTCTAGGTGACTTGCCAAAAAACTTATGTGTAGCTGCTGGACTTTTTAACAACATGCGAATGAGTTCTTTAATTGTATGAGCCAGAGAAACACACAACTCCTTTAGTTGTGGGTAACATCTTCTACATCTTAGTCGTAAACCTCTTCCATATCTTTCCCTGATGGAGATAGTAGCATTTCTTTGCTCCAGTGGAACGAAACACATGGGATATCCACCAAGAGGCTGGTTCATATGCATAAATTGTGGCCCCAAGTTTGGAAAAGAGAACATTTTGGGGATGACCCATGTTTTGTTGTGCATGGCTTACTCGTGAAGCAGTGGTGGCTATAGTGATTGTTGGCTTTGTTATTGGTATGGAAAGTGGTGTCTGAAACTCGTCCATTGTAGGAATGAAAGAAGTGACGTTTTAAGGTTTTTTTGTTTAGTAAAGTGAGAGTGAAAGTTTATGAAGGTAGTATAAAAAGGGGTTGAGGCAATGGAACAAACACAAGATTTAAGGTGAGCAAGACAAATACTTCAAAATAAATTGGTAAGAAGGAACATTAAGATGAGAATTGAGAATATGAAAGATACTCCATTCTGTGATACCATGGGATATAACAATATCAAGAGGAATATTTCATTTGATCCATTTGAGGTAGAGATGTTGAAGTGGGTGACATGGATTAAAGTGGAAGCCAAGTAAGAACCCTATAAAATCAAAGATGGTGGGACCATATGTGGACTGCCAAAAAAAAAAGAGAATCCCCCATTTCATTATGCCTTAGACTTTTTTAATAGAAGATACATAGTACTTCTACCTGAAGATGGGATATGCCACAAACTCATAGCAACCAAATATAGTTATAAAGTTGACTCTTTTTCTTTTTTGTAACCGTGTGACATTAAGAAGATGAAGTAGATAACATCTTCTCCATCTCCCCCTTCTCTTTTTGTAACAGTTTAAGATTAAATGACACTCTTCTCTTTCCTCTAGAAAGTTTCCCCTCAAGATTAATATAAGTGTGGCATGTACATGTCAGAGAAAATGTGCCATCTAGTGATGAAAATGAATGGTTTTTGAGTGTTTTTTTTGTAAACCTCCTTCAGCTCCTTTTTAAATGAGAGCATATAAATATAACTCTATGCTCTTTAATTGCAAATGAATATCCGGGAAAATGGAGTGAATAACTTATAACGTATAGATATTTGAGTCCAAAGAACCCATATTCTAACTTTCACATTATTTATATAATAACTTTGTAACTTTTAAACTATTATGAATTAAAACAAAAATATAACCGATAATGGTTTATTAAATTTCCGAAGCCGAAAATTAATAAATTAGAAGAAACTATTAATAATTAATTGATCGTTAGTTATGACTCGAATAAATAAATGGTTCTACGACATAAAAGTGCTCTATTCCAATTTGATGTTGTGTTTTTTGATGAAATTTGTGTACTCTTGGTTTTGTAAGTAGGCCGGACAAAATTTAGTTTTCACACTAGTTTTAACAACTTAGAAGAATGACATCATTTCCAATTCTTTTTAAAAACATTAAACCTTAAACGACATTGCTATGTATCATATTCTTCCCCTTCACTAGCTCCAACAAAAACATATTTTAGCACCGCAAGATTTCTGTAGGTATCACATTTGTCCCTAGTGATAAACACAAAATTTTGAACCCTAAATCGTGTATCTTCACCTCAGATTTTCACCCCCAAATAATTTTAGTTCTCTTAAGGATAATTTGAATATAGCAAGGGTTAATGCTTTTGGAATTTACAAACATAATTGTAATCGCGAACTATGATCGGTACAACTGAGGAACACGTTGATGGAAAAGGCTCGAAATGATATTCATAAAAAACTAGATGTGTGGAGGTTTTCTTCATTATTAAGGAATTTAGAGAAACCAGAGAATATTATTTCAAAGACAAAGTCGAAAATAAAGAAAAGGAAGATCTTCCCATAAAAGAGGTAGGATATCAGGTATGAGATTTTGTTTAGTAGAAGCTAAAACCATCCTAAGGAATGAATAAGAGTTAAATTTGAATCTCTGAGTTTTAATTCTATATTTGTATTCATTAAAAACAATTAGTGGATGATTTTTTAAGCATTTTTTAATACCAATTATGAAGCTTTTGTTGTTTTTGATGTACATTGGTGGGGCTACACTTTTAATTTTACTATTTGGAGTTTCCTTCAACACTAATTTCAGCTACATGTGAAGTACGAACATGTCTGAAATACTAACTAGTTAGTAGTTTTTATCAGTCACTAATAATATTCAATAGCATTTAAGGTCATTGATAGTTTTTATAACATAATAATTTAACCATTACAAGTTATATGTTGCAAGTAAAATATTTATATTAATAAATATATTATGTTTACTATAATATATATAATAATTAATATATACTTTAATTAGTAAACCATTGTTTGAGTTATATGTTAGTTAAGGATCCAAACTTGATAATTGTTTATAACATAGTTAGTCATTTAACCATTATACCATTACAAGTTATATGTTGTAAATAATAATATTTATATTAATAAATATATTATGTTTACTATAATATATACAGTGATGGATCTTGATTCAATGTTTAGGGGACACCAATATTTAAATATAATTGATAATTAAGATTAACTGAGTAATAAAAAAATATGAAGAAATATACATAATTTTTTCAAAGTTTCAAAATAACATATTAATTCTAAATAACAATAAAAGTTATATGTTGTAAATAATAATATTTATATTAATAATTATATTATTTTTACTATAATATATAGAGTGATGGATCTTGATGCAATGTTTAGGGGACAACAATATTTAAATATAATTGATAATTAAGATTAACTGAGTAATAAAAAGAAATATACATAATTTTTCCAAAGTTTCAAAATAACATATTAATTCTAAATAACAATAACAAATAATTAAATACGTTTAAAAAATTTACATTCATTTGGAATGTCTTAAAGTTAGAAATACGTGATTTTATTTGTATTGATAAAGTTAGAAATGTGATTGTTATGGTTGTTTTTGATATATGCAAGTTTTGGGGGTCGCCAAAACCGTATTGTGACCACTACTACATCAATCACATTTTTCCATAATTATTTGAACCATCAATGTTTTGGACAGTTCTTAAACCACTACTTCAACCATAGTTTAAAATCTCGTTTCCCACTATCTTGATGTGCAAATAGCAATTTTGAAATATTATTATTAGTATAAGACAGTAAGAGAGTCAGCCTCTCTGCCACAATATGATGGCTTCATAATGATCAAGAGGCCATTGGTTCAAAAATCATGGGAATAGTCTTTCATTGCATGTAGGATAAAGCTGCATAAATGGACAACACTAAAATGCGAAATGGATGTTAGTTCGTTTCAAAGTGAACTATGTTTTAGTCATTAGACTAAAAACTATGTTAACCGGTTACTATTTCGGCATTTTCAGAAGTCGTGACTCCAATGTATGTTTTCTGTATAGAAGTGTGAACACTCAATTTTGTCCAGCCCAAAAAATATTTTCAATAAAATAACAAATAAAAATGAGATAAATGTTTTTGTGCATTTTCTAAGGAAAAATGATACTTTTTAAATGTCCTAAACCAAAAAATAATTTAAATTCGGACTTCAATTAATGAATCGAATTTTGAAAATTATAAGCCATAAGGATAAAATCAGATTTTGAAAACCTGAGATTCTTATCTTGATTGATAGGTTTAACAACCATTGCATCCAATTGCACATTTGAAAAATGGGTTATGTAACAACTTGATTGTGTTGCTTAAATATAGAGCATTGATTGATTGTGTAACAATTTGTATTAAAGGGTGGTAAAATATTATTCTTGAATTTGAATTAAACAAAAATCAAATTTTACCCCTTAACATTCTTAATTGAATTAATTGGGAGATTCACACCATATTAGCACATGTTCAAATTCATTGCTATAAATAGTAGTCTAGATGCATTTACACAATACACAAGAACACCACACCAAAAAAAACAAAAAATATCCAACAAAGGAAAAAGAGAAGTGTAGCTCGGTCGCGTGATACGGTGAGAGAAGTTCCCGCCAGTCTCCAGTCAACACATCAGCATGAAGTAAGCTTCTTTGACCTTGTCCCAATGAATGTAATGGGGACACATTTTGGCTACTTGCATCATGCTACCACTGCACTTAGACCTATGTGCAATATCATTTTAGGCCATGTATATTTTTCTTCCTCTATATCTTTATGTTGAAACACTGCTCCCGTTCATTTTTTTACTAAATCCCCTTTATGTGCATTACATATCCTAATAAATAATAGTGATAGTTATAAACTCTAATGAACAAAATAAATTACCGTGTGACATATAGTGTGAGGCATCAACATGTTGGTATTAGTATATTAGCTTTCTCTGCATATATAACAACTAAAGCCCATTTTTAAATCTATTTGTTCACTATTGACTGGATTCAATTACGGTTTTTTTGTACGTTTTCATCTACTGTTGTTTGTGGGAAATAAAAGAATTAATAGGTTGAGGGGAGAGATGAAGAGAGAGAGACTCTGCTAGGGTTCCAAAGTTCCTGGATCATTAACCAATGGCCGTGTGTGCTCTGAAACCTCTGATTCCATGGAATTTTCTCGGTGGACTTGAAGATTCCAATATTAAGGTTATGAATGATAAAGCTTCAACTTCACCAAAGCCCTCCTTCGCTCAAGCACTAAAAGGGGACAATGACCTTAACATTTCTCAGTTGCCACTTCCCTGCATCAAGGGTGATGCAATTGCCATCAAGATCCCTGAAGCGGACTACCAAGCTGGATTGCAGAGGTGTAAAACCCATCTGCATGGTCGTCTCATTCTAGCCAGAGGGGACCAACTGAAGTTCAACGAACTCAAGGATAAACTCCTGAAGGTATGGAACATGGTCAGAAAATGGAGTGTCATCTCCTTAGGCAAAGGATTTTATGATTTCTCTTTCGCATCTATAGAGGATATGAGAAGGATTTGTGTCGTTGACTCTTGGAACCTAAAACCTGGGATACTGAGATTAGCCTTATGGACCCCTGATTTCAACCATGCTCTTCAAAAAGTCACACATGCGCAATGTTGGGTCAAAATTCTAGGTCTCCCCCAAGAATATTGGAGTCCGAGAATTATTTTTTCAATAGCTGGAGGGATTGGAACTCCCATTTCGTTGGATGTGGCAACAAAATCTAGATCTTTTGGTCACTTTGCCAGAATCTTGATTGACATCAATCTTAAAAATTCTTTGCCATATCAAATTCTGGTTGAACGGGAAGGTTTCGCCTTCTTCGTCTCTATTGAATATGATAATCGACCAGCCTTTTGTTCAGGTTGCCAAGCAATAGGTCATGCTATATCGCAGTGCAGAAGATCTAAAAAGGAGGCCCTAGTTAATCCTAAACCTGCTACTAGGAAAGGCAAGGTTCAGGTTACAAAGACTCAATTAGGCCCAATAGTTCATGACCTCGTCGTAAACCTGGAAATTGATAAATCTGATGGTCTTAACATTGAAGGAATTGAGCGAGTGGGCTATGTGGCGGAGAGGGCTCCTTCTGGCTCTATGTCGAACAAGGATCTGGAGGAATTTGCAATGGAGGATTCTGTTGAGGTGGTTGCGGATTCGCACCCCCTAGTGCAAGGGGCTCTAAACTTGGAGATTCCTTCAAGCTCTCCGCCTCAGGAGGAAAATTTCACTATTCAGTCCATTGAGGATATTGAAAATCCCAGAGCAGCAACTGATTTGAAGCTAGTTGGGAGGCTTTGGGCGGATGATAGAGAGGAGGAGGATGAGGTGGATCTAGTGCAGGACTCTTTCACTGAAGTTCTCACGAAATCTCAGAAGAAAAGATTGAGGAAGGGAAGCACTCATTCTAAAGTGCATTATACCCGTAAGGGGGGTGTTTTAAACTCTGCTCAATGATAGTGGTGTATTGGAATTGCAGGGGTATTGGCAATGTCAAAACAAGACTAGTCCTCAAGAAGTTTTGTGTTGCTCATAAGCCAGACTTGGTGTTCTTATTTGAGCCTTGGATAAAAGCTGAGGATATTAAAGCTAACTTCTGGGCTGCTCTTGATCTTAAGTTTTTTGTTAGTAATAACAGGTTTCCTTTGCTCCCTAATCTCTGGGGTCTTTGTGGAATTGATATTGACCCTACTGTAATTCTATCTTCTTCTCAGCACATTTCTATTTCATTATGTTTGGAGGGAAAGTTGGTTTTTATGAGTGCTATATATGCTCACACTGATTATATTCAAAGGAGATCCTTATGGTCAGAGTTATCTGTCCTTATGTTGGCTAATCCTGCGCCTTGGTGTTGCATAGGGGACTTCAATGTGGTTTTGGGTGCTTCTGAATGTAGGGGGGGCTTACTTGCCTGCGAAGTTGCCTATGGATGAGTTTAAGGCTTTCTCTGATGAGTCCCAGTTAATTCACCTAATAACTAGGGGTGCTGCTTTCACCTGGACAAATAGAAGAAGAGGCAGAGCTCTCACTGAAAAGAGATTAGATAGAAGTTTGTGCAATGATGGGTGGATTGCTTCTTGGAGTCAAGTTTCCTACATCACTCTCCCTAGAATCTCTTCTGATCACCATCCCCTGCTTCTTAGCTCTTCTGATGTTTCAGTTAAAAGGCCTAATCACTTCAGGTTTCACAGCATGTGGCTTAATCATTGGGATTGCAAAAGAGTTGTTTCTGAGGTTTGGCAATTGAGCTTAATTGGCTGCCCTATGTTTATCCTTGCTCATAAGCTCAAGATTCTCAAAAGGTAGCTAATTCTCTGGAACTCAAATGTCTTTGGAAACTTGCACTTAAATGTGAAAAATGCTTTGGATGCTGTCAAGGTTATTCAGCATAATATTAATTGTCTAGGTCCCAATCCTGATCTTCTTGAGGAGGAGTTTGGGGCTCAAAAGGCTCTTGTGCAAGCCTTGATGGTGGAGGAGGATTTCTGGAGAGAAAAGGCTAAGCTCTCGTGGCATACTAGGGGTGATAGAAACAACAAATTCTTTCATAAGGTGGCTCAGATTAGACAAAAGTCCAAGGCTTTAACTGCTCTAAAAGATGGTGACATAATTCTATCTTCTCAGGAGGAAATTGCTAACCATGCTCTGCTTTACTTCTATGATTTATATGCTTCTGATAATGCCTCTACCCCTAATTCTTTAATTGCCTCTGTCATTCCTGCTCTAGTTAGTGAGGAGGACAATTGCATGCTCTCCAGTTTGCCTTCTTCAATGGTATGAGAGGTGAGGGGGCTCTTGGGCCAGATGGATTTGGTGGTTGCTTTTACCAGGCTTTTTGGGAGATAGTTGGTCCTCTGGTTTGTGAGGCTGTCCTTCAATTCTTCAGAATGGGTTGGATTTTGCCTAATCTTAATTCTAACTCTGTGGTGCTAATCCCTAAATTCCCTGGTGTTGTAAGAATTGAAGATTTCAGGCCTATAGCTTTGGCCAATTTCCAGCTAAAAATAATCACCAAGGTAATGGCTGATAGATTAGCCTTGATTGCTCCAAAAGTCATCTCTATTCAGCAGAGAGGTTTTATTCGTGATAGGCAAATTCATGAATGCATCTGCATTGCCTCTGAAGCCATTAATCTTTTAGATTACAAGTCTTTTGGAGGGAACATTACTATTAAGCTTGATATAAGGAAGGCCTTTGATACAGTGGATTGGTGCTTTCTGTTGGACACTCTTAAAAGTTTTGGTTTCAATGACAAGTTTGTAAATTGGGTTAAGATCATTCTCCACTATGCTAGGCTCTCCATCAATGTGAATGGTCATTCTGTGGGGTACTTTCAATGCAAAAGGGGGGTTAGGCAGGTTGACCCTCTATCCCCCCTGCTTTTCTGCCTTGCTGAGGAGGTTTTTAGTAGGGGAATTTCCAGGATGGTGCATCAGGGCCTTATCTCCCCTTTCACTGGTCCCTCTAACTTGGTCATCCCAAGCCATGTCCTTTATGTTGATGATATTTGAATTTTTTGCAGAGGGTTAAAAAGAAGTCTGCTGGCTTTAAATAGCTTGATTCATGTCTATGCCCAAGCCTCTAGTCAAGTGGTTAACTTGACCAAGTGCAAGTTCTATACTGGTCATGTCTCTCCCAGGAAGACTGCTAAGTTTGTTGATATCCTTGGCTTCTCTGCTGGTAGCCTTCCCTTTAACTACCTGGGTGTCCCTATATTCCAAGGAAAGCTTAAGAAGATCCACTTGCAAGCAATTGCTGATAGAATCATCCTCAAGCTGTCCTCTTGGAAGGGTTCCCTTCTCTCATTGATGGGCAGGGTGGAACTAGTTAGATCAATCATCCAAAGCATGTTAACATATAGCTTTCACGTGTACTCTTGGCCTGCCTCTTTGCTCTCTTTTCTTGACAAGTGCATCAGAAATTTTGTTTGGTCTGGTGACATTTCAGTTAGGAAAGTGGTAACAGTCTCTTGGCATGTAGTTTGCTCCTCTTACAAGTCTGGTGGCTTGGGGTTGAAATCCCTAAAGACCCTAAATCAGGCAGCTCTTCTTAAGTTGGCTTGGGAGATGGCTTCTTCTGATCAAGAGTGGGCTATTTTCTATAGGCAAAGATTCAAAGCTAGGCTCAAAGCTAATTCCTATGTTAAATCTTCAATTTGGCCTGGGATCAGAAAAAATTGGCCTACTGTTTTGAAGAACTCTGTTTGGATAGTTGGGAATGGCATGAATTTCAACTACTGGTGTGACAAATGGCTTTCTACTCCTTTAGTTGACTCCCTGAGCATCCCCTCTTCTATGCACAATTCTCTCATGGCCTCTGTGGCTGATTTCACTCTTCATTCTAAGTGGATTATTCCTAAGCCTATTGCTGAAAAATTTCCTAACATTGCTAGAGAAATAACAAGTATTGGTATTTCTCTTCACCCTGATGTGTTAGTCTGGGAGGGCTCTAATGATGGGCAATTATCCCTCAAAGATGCCTTCTTGTTCTTAGCTTTGCCTTCTAATCCTAGGAACTGGTGCAGAATGATATGGTCAGACTTTATCCCTCCCTCTAAATCATTCACCACTTGGAGGTTGTTACATAGAAGAATGCCAACTGATGATCAACTTCAAACTAGGGGCTGCAATTTGGCTTCTATGTGTAGCCTTTGCAAGAGCAATTCAGAAACCTCTAATCACTTATTCCTGGAGTGTTATTTTGCTATTCTTCTGTGGCAATGGCTTAGCTCAATCCTGCAGACGAATTTTAATATTTCCTCTATGGAAACTATCCTCTCTAACTGTAACCAGCAGAGAAGCCCTCTTTTAAAAGGGGTGGTGGTGGCTGCCATTATTCACACTGTCAACACAATCTGGTTTTGTAGAAACAATGCTAGATTTGAAGATTAAGATCCATAGACCAGGCTAAGATTAAGATCCAACTTGCTATCTCTATATCAAGAACCTCTTCTAAGCTTTGTGCTAATCACTCTCTGCAGGATTTCTTTTTGCTAAGATCTTTAAATGTTTCGATCAATTACAATTTAGCTCCTAAAATAATTGAGGTCTTGTGGGTTGCCCCGATTCTTGGCTGGACAAAGGTGAATACTGATGGGGCTTCTCATGGTGCACCTGGCCCTTCAGGGGGTGGGGGCATTTACCGTGATAATGATGGTGCCTTCCTAGGGGGGTTTTCTTCCTACTACAGCATTCAGGACTCTTTGTATGCTGAGCTTCTGGCTGTAATTTCTGCAATTGAGATGGCCCATAGGAAAGGTTGGTTGGCTCTGTGGTTGGAATGTGACTCGGCTATGGTGGTTGATATCTTCAACGGCAATTTTCAGGTGCCTTGGAAGCTGCTTAATAGTTGGTATCGGTGTAAGGCTTTCCTGTCCTCCATGACATTCAAAGTCTCACACATATATAGGGAAGGAAACTCTTGTGCCGACAAGCTTGCTTCTTTTGGCATTTTTTCTAAGGTTGATTGAAGGTGGGATCAAGCTCCTTCCTTAATTAGGCAGGACATTCATAGGGAGAAGCTTGGCCTTCCTAGCTTTAGATGCAATAACTTGTTTTAATTATCTGCTCTTTGGTTGTGTTGTGATACTGGTTCTTTCTTAATATATTCCCTGGTGCTTTGCACCTAGTCTTCAAAAAAAAAATCTACTGTTGTTTGTGAAGTCATGCATAAAAAAAGCTATGAGTCTTTGTTTTTTTTAATTATATGTGTAGATAAAGTTAGAAATGTGTTGATCCTATTTGTATTGATAAAGTTAGAAATGTGATGGTTATAGATGTTGTTGATATATGGCGGTTTTTGGGGTCATCGAAACCGTATTGTGACCACTACTACAATCACGGTTTAAAACCTTGTTTTTCACTATCTTAATGTGCAAATATTAATGTTGAAGTATTATTATTAGTGTAAGATAGTGTAATAGAGTCAGCCTTTCTGTAATAATATGGTTGCTTCATAATGATCAAGGGGTCATTGGTTCCAGAATCATGGGCACAATCTTTCATCACTTGTAGGATAAGGCAACATAAATGGCCAACCTATAATGCAAACTAGATGTTAGTTTGCTTCCAAGTGAACTATGTTTTAGTCGTTGGATTAAAAATGTGGTAATTTGTTATCGTTTCAGCATTTTTAGAAGTCGTGAATCCAATGTACATCTTCTGGGTGTGTTATTTATATTTTTTAGAAGTCAGATTTCCAATGTACGACTTCTGGGTGTGTTATTTTTAAAATATAGAAGTTTTTATTTCAATTAACGACTTTTGAGTTTGCTATTTTCGGAGTGTAGAAGTCGTGATTTGCTTTAACGACTTCTACAAGTAGTTTAAAATCATTCACTAGAAGTCGGATTTTAGCATACCGACTTCTAAACTTGCAAACCGTTTCCTCTCAGAACTCGTAGATTGGGATCACGACTTTTACAAAACTTGGTAATCAGTCACAAATTTAACAAATGAGATTAACGACTACTCAATCTAATGGCTAATAATGTAGTTCGTGTGGATGCAAACTAACTGCAAGTTAGTCCTTGCATGCATAAATATATCATCTTTAGACTCCACTAAGTGAAATCCCGTGTACTAGGTCACTCTATTATTATTATCAGTGGAATGTGCATTCTGATTGACTTGTTAACACTTGCTTAATAAATTTTATAGCACTTATTAATAGCTATGGCCTATGTACTGAATTTATGTGTTGCAAAGTTTCCTTGTCATGAGAGTATTTCTAAGAAACATCAAGGTTGGTGTAATTTACTCTTCTATTATTAAATCTTGGGAAAAAAACACTTGAAGTTCTCAACTCCTGTAAACCTTATCCTATTAAAAAAGTTGCAATCACAAAATGATAATTAAAATTTTCAAGGATAACAATACAATTTTAGAGTATCATGAGAAAGTAACTAAGTCAAAGAAATCTTTGAAACCTTTTGACTAAGAAATCGTGTAATTCCATCACATACAATGGTTAAATGTGGTGACATATATTTAAGAATTGCAACAACTACTTTCGCAAAGCAAATTACACAACTAAGAGAGCTTTGATAATAAAATCCATTGAGCCAAACAAAATAGAAACCTCAGTCAAAATTAAGCACACACTTACTAAAGCCCTTTGGTATAATAGACAAATCTATGAGAATATAATATTTCTTCTCTTCTCTTAACTTAATGAAATATACTTACTACTTTTCATTGTATTCAAGACAAGTCCTTCTTGTAGAATATATGCAATAAATATCTGCTCATTTGTAAATTCATTATATCCTAAAAAATTGATAGTTACCATGTGTGATCTAAGACACTGGGAAACATTGCTTGGCCGTTTCTTACTTTCTGCTTATAGCAAATTTTTCGGTCTACAAAGGACAAGATTGCTCATAAAAATGGACACAAAAAATACTTATAAAAACTTAATTTAGGATTCAACAAACCTGAAAACTCTAAACTATAAGAATTTGAAGCATACCGCATTTATCAACCAAGTTTACTAGAAATTTAGACTTGACATACGGAACACTTAACCCTACATGAATCAAATACTGAAATTTAGGAAAATCTTGAATTGGAGAGTAAGCATTGTTCTTAAAAGTAAAGAATAGACAAAAAAAAAATGTATCTAAAATAACAACACAAGTAGTCAATTAAGTATACCTCATAATGTAATTAATTATTTTGTTAACCAACATTTCATCCAGATATACAGATTATGGTCTTTTAAAGTATGGACCATATCGGCTATAAATAGTCTTGGTATTCAAAATTGATAAAGTGAGCACTAAGATACTTTGGTTGTGTCATACTATGTAGAGAAACTGATTCCATATAACAACAAACATGATTTCTGCATAAATCATGGCAAGCAAGAACATATCTTGAGCAAATGTGGAAAAAAAACTAATGAACCTCATTAATTGCCAACTTCAAAATTTTAAGTTAAGAAATTAGATTTAGAATGGAGTCATAAGGTGGTCTGATGGTGAAGAGAATGGTCGTAAGGAATGGAGAGCAGGAGGTTGTGGGTTTGAGTCCCACCATCAACAAAAAATGGAAGTTATAAGGGGGTTTGATGGTAGGGTGAAGGAGGTTGAGGGTGAAGTTTCACCCACAACAAAATACTACAATACTAAAAACTAACATACTAACAATTTCCGATAAAAAAAAAAAAGAAATTATATTTAGAAACCTCTCCATTCCTTGGAAGGAAAGTGTTGTGAAAACAATAAAGAAAGGAGCAAAATACAATTACAAATATGTATCTTTTTTTTACAATAAGGTAACACTTGTACCCTTCAAACTAGCACATCACAAGCATCTACAAAAGATTATTTCTCAGCAACAACTTTATTGACTTTGGATTCAACATCGAACGCATATCTTTTGTCTCGTATTCATCATGTCTCTCTGTCCCGGACCAATCAGAGTTTGTCAACCAATAAAAAATGATATTTCATTTAATTTTATTTTACGAAAGTAATTAGTAGCCGGCAAATAGGAGTAAGAATTACAACATACGATGTCACAAACAAGTATAGAAAATAAGTTTAATCGTCTTAGTAGGGAATTGCTTTAAAATATAGTCTTTCAACTATTTACTATTTTTAGGTCAATTTTGTTTGGGTTGTTTGTTGTGTAATACAAACAGTTCGAATGTACTTTATAGAATGATAAATATAGTAGGGGTTGGAGTTCGCACTCACTCTTTGTTCACACTCTGATTAATTGTTTTATACCACTTAGAATGATCGATCCACAAAACACATCAATTTGACTAACTGCTAATGTCTTAGTCAGTTAATCACTTCTGCAAGAAAGTCCTATGCCTAGTAACTTTGATACATGAGAATAAGAAATATGACTTACAACAACATGCTCCTATGTCTAGTGATTCATGCATGTAAGTTGAGTAAAATATGAACCACCTCAATCATGCTAGCCGCTAATCTCTTGGTACATGCTAGAACTTTATAATAAGTAGATACATGTCTACTAATTATAAAGATAAAATTCAGTTTTACGAACCTTCAAACACATTCTATATCTAGTAACACATGCTATTCGGTTTTAGAGTTATAAAATCACAATTTTAGTTCTATGTCTAGATACCAAAAAGTGACATACATTCAATGACAACTACTACAAGTCTATGTCTGGAAAATGCAATATTTGTTGAGTAAAGTAAGTTCAAAATAATGCATAAATACTTAAGCAAATATTCTGAGTTCATGCAAAAATTGATCAAAAGCATGCATTCATTTGTTGGTTATGAAAAATACACTTCTTGCACGAAATGAATTATCGGGTCTCGCTACAATATAACATATGTATATCAATTTTAGAGTAATTATTCATTTTAGTCCATCAAGTTGTTTGAAATTAGCAACTTATTCTCTAACTAATTTAAATTATCATATTCATCTACCATGTTAGTCCTAATGTATTTATATGTAGAGTCTTGACGTTGCCAAACATGACAATTCCCCGTTGGCAAATTTTGTCAACCAAGTGAAATGACGTTGTTTCGATTTAAAAAACATAAAGGAAAAAATGATGTTTTTTGTGTTATCTTTTTCCCTCTCACAGGCTCCAAGAAACAATACCCAATTTATTCTCTCGGTATTTCTATAAGTACCATATTAGTCTCTAGTAGTAAATACAAAATTTTGAACTCTAAATCATTTTCTTCACCCCACATCTTCATTAAAGAATGACATAAAAGGAATGCAATTGTTGTATAAATAATACGACAAAACTCAAATGTTCAACAACAGAATAATACTGAAAATATGAACAAACTTGTGATTAACAATCAAGAGTCATAGGTTCATACTTCATAGGAAGCTAAAATTAGTCTTGAAGGAAACTCCGAACAGTGAAATTAAAAGTACAGCTCCACCAATGTACATCAAAAACAACAAAAGCTTCATAATTGGTCTAAATAGATACTGAACAATTCATTCACTAAATTTTGTTAATAAATAAAAATATAAAATAAAAATCAAAGATTCAAATCTGGCTCTTATTCATTTCTTAGGATGGTTTCAGTTTTATAAAACAAAGCCTCAGACCTGCTTTCCTTTTTCTACTTTGCATTTGCACCTCTTTTCTGGGAGCATTTTTCCTTTCTTTATTTTTGGCTCTGTCTTCCACAATAGTATTCATTAAATTTTCTAAATTCCTTGATAAAGAAGAAGAACTCCATTCACCAGTCTATTTATGAATACCATTTCGAGCCTTTTCCATAAACATGTTCCGAAGTTGTACTTGGGATAGTTCCTAACTAGCATTGTGTTTGCAAATTCCTGAAGCATTAACCCTTCCTGTATCCAAATTATCCTTCTAAGATATGAATATTTTGGGGGTCAAGATCTGATAAGTGCCAAAAATACCTAATTTTCATACACTTTTCGTGACACTTAGCCAATGTAATTCATGCAAAACCACCTTAGTTCAACACTTTTTAGATAAATTGTCATAGTTTGAATGTATATTTTGTCCACCTCTTTTCCAAATCTTTGTATGAAGTTTTTCTAGGAAAAATCAAAGAGAGGGAAAAAAAGTAATAATCAAGCAAGGAGGTGTCCACATAAGCCACTTTTGATGCACACATGGCAACCTAAGTGCTTGGCCAAAAGCATGGACCAAAAACATGAAGTTGCTCACTAAGCAGCCTATCGTGGACTAATAGGACCACCCAGCTAAACTGACACCAACTTGACTCGGTCAGACACAAGCTTAACATGGTCAGACTCAAGCCTGGTACAAGCCAACCTGCTGAAGTAGCCAGCTCCGCATTCACCTAGACCGTCCAACCTGGAACCACACACCTGCCCACTACAGGACAAGCTGCTCAAGCAACAGCTACAAGGTGCCACCCAAGCAGCCCGACGGGTTGGACCCAACAACTTGTCAACCTAACATGGCTACCAAGCAAAGATGGCATCATGCATGACTTCACTTGCAAGGCCTCTAAGATCTTTTCACAATAGCTCATAATAGACTGATCAAGTAGCTCACAAATAGCTTTGGTGAGTCAACAACAAGCAGCTGACTAAGTTGTTGGGCTAAGGATCATACCCATGCTGAAGGGTTTGGTGCGCCTAACATGGACCAAGAGGGCCAAGCGGTGACCTAGTTGCCTATAAATAGAGGCCACTTTCACCATTCCAAAAGGACTTCTATTCTTCACTTATTCTCTCAAAAACACTTCTCTATAGAATTCTTGTATTTTGGGGCCACAGTTCCAAGCTAGTTCTTAGGTAAATTTTGTAATTTCTCTTAGATTTCAAGAGGGGAAAGGAGTTGGAAAATGTGATATAAAAGTTAATTTTGTAATCTCATTTGCTTCCAAAAGCATCTCATCCTTGGATAGATGGCTAATGCTCCTACACATTGATTTTGATTATGGTGTAATGTTATTTCTTTTTTTCATTTGTAACATCTTTTGATTTTTAATATATATTCAAGTTATTGCTTTTGGTTAATTATGATTCTTGAAGAAGTTCTTAATGCGGTTTTAGCTTGATCACCTAAAACTTGATTTAAAGATCCAAAATACTTCTTCTTAAGATATTGACAAGTGAACTAAAAAGCATAATCTACACTTTAGTTCACCTGCCATATCAAAGCATCTATTTTAAGCAACTTGTGTTCAAGGCTAAATAAAGTTAGCGTAGCCTGAAGTAGGGTGTGACAACCTACTACGACGAGTGGCCATTTATTATTATTTAGTGTATTATATAAGGTATGAAAATCATCTTTCTGCAACTAACATTTATTATATGTCATTTACTTTTCTACAACTAATATTTATTTATTGCATTATTCTTTATACCAACCCTTCGAAAGAAGAGATACAGTTAACTACTAACTTTATTCTTTCGTTCATTTTATTATTCTTTGATAACAACCTTTCATGAGAAATGATATGGTTAACTTAATAAAATTAGACTAATATTTCTGGTATGGTTAAAAGGAACCCGAGAAGGGAGTTAATAAATAAAGTTTCGCGTTACTCAAAATTAATTAAATAACTTGCAACAACTCGAATTAACCTTTCAACAAAGTGACACATTTGTTGTTGAGGAGGGAATTCATGTTGTGGAAATATGCTTTCATAGATAT
>NC_032024.1:3164262-3167787 GCF_001865875.1 Lupinus angustifolius
AAATGAGAGAATGGGGTGGGGTATTTATAGGAGAGCCTCACCCTCATCAAATCATAAAATTTAATGCAAGGTAAGTAGATTTAGAATAGCATAGGTAATGTGTCTAATTGTGGTGGAGTGAGAGGATTTGTTGAGTGATTTTGGGGATTTTGGGGGTAGTAAATCAAGGCATTAATGAGTGAAATCTATAAGATTTAGTAGGTAAATTTTGTGAAGTGACTCATGCGACGCGATGACTTCGACGAAACGCACCCGAGTAAAACCATGCTCGAGTAGCCAAAAATGACCGCCCGATTTTACTTTACGGTTGGAACTTTGAATTTCGGCATTCCGAGTGAAAATATTTTAGAAAATAGTTATGGACCAAATCAGGGTCTATCTTGACTCGGAATGTGATTACGAAGGCAACGACGCGATTGGAATTCGATTCTGAGTTACAGAACTCAAAAACCACTTTTTGAGCCGTACCGGGTGAGATTCGGCCCCGACAGTGGTCCAAAACCGACTGTCTCCAAAACTCATGAACATTTACCACTAAGTTGGAAATAGAATTAAAAGACTAAAACTCAACTAGAGTTTCGTCTAATTCTTTACCGAAAATTCCCAGAAATTCAGTTTCGAAAATATAATTAATAACTCAAGCGAGACATCTCTCGCCCAAGAGAGAGAGTTCCACGGGCTCATTAAAATCCTGGGCGTTCTCGCCCAAGCGAGGCCCTTACTCGCCCAAGCGAGGCTGGCTCGCCCAAACGAGATTCTGTCGTCCAGGCGAGGTAATTCCAGAATCAAAATTTCCCCTCGCCCAGTCCTCGCCCAAGCAAGACTGTGCTTGCCCAGGGGAGAGTTTCTCGCCCAAGAGACAGGGACTTGGACATAATACCAATTTTGCCCTTTTCGACAACCGAAACACATTTAAACATGGTTTTTCAAACACTTGCACACAGAAAAGTTCCCATCTTTAGGGTCACTAAACACTACTATCTTATTAAAGCAGGTCAATATCATATGGTTCCTAGATAAACATTCCATTCCTATAGACAAAGCTAAACGATTGACAACATCCACGTATAAGAACGAATGGGTCCCACCCAAATCGAACAGCACAGATAAAGCACGATGTGTTCTCTCTCACCTGAGTGTGTCGGATCACAAGGTTCTCTGTTTGCAGGTGAGCTTACTTGATTTGATCTCCTCTCAAACTCTTCATTACGCCAAAATCACGTTAATTAGTTAACTGACGATAATTATTATACTTGTGAAATAACTTTTTACACCTGATATGACCCGGTTGGTTACAGTGAAATCACACTGTGCACTTGAAACCATAGTGCCTTTTGTTGCACTTTGCACACCAGGGGTGTGTGGGGTTGTTATTGTTCCCACCCGATGGACTCACTCGACTGTTGTTGTTGCTAGTGCTATTATTGTTGTTCCCTTGTTGGAAGTCCCTATTGTTGTAAGGCTTGATATTACTCGGTTGACTCCCATAGGATGAAGCGTAAGGTTTCTGGTTGTGGTTGAAGGATCTTCCCCTTCCAAACCCTTGTCCAGAGTGCCTCTGAGGACCGTAGGAACTTGCAGGTTGTACGACACTCTCCAATGTCGCATTCCTCACCTCATCGCTCTCTTCATAGAGCCTGCATCTATTAGCTGCGATCATCACCGTCATGAAATCCAAGTTAGCGGTTCCTCTTCCAGCCATCTGAATCGGTGACCATTAGACTAGGTGAGATACTCTTCCTCACCAAACTTATCCCATGGTCTTACTCCGATCAAACAATCACACAATCAATCAATCAGACAAGCAACTAACAAACAAAGTCACACAAGAAAGCATGTAAGGCCATGCCCAAGGCCATGCCCAAGGCCATGCCCAAGGCCGATTAGGAAAGAGCTGCTCTGATACCATGTTGTAATGCCCCGAAAAATACTCTCCATCTATCGCCCGGTGAACACCCACCAGTTTTCAGCTTCCTTGGATAACATGTAGGTCGCGTAAGTGACCTTCTGCTCATCGGTGCACATGAGTGCTCGGAAGATTTTCTCCAGCTCTTGGATCCATTCATATGCAGCCTCAGGTGCAAATCCTCCCTCGAACTTCGGGGGTTTTCTACGACAGAACTCATCCAGACTCCTATACTGAGTCGATCCTTGACTCGACTGGGTTTGTTGTTGTTGGTTTAGCTTATGTAAGTTAGTGTTTACACCCTGAATAGCTGCGGTCGTCGCCGCCATCAAATCTAGGTTAGCGGTTCCTCTTCCAGCCATCTGAATTTGTGACCATTAGACTAGGTGAAATACTCTTCCTCGCCAAACTTATCCCATGGTCATACTCCGATCAAACAATCACACAATCTTTATACCGGAATTATGTCGTAATCCATGGATATACACTAGGCTAGTTCCTAGGAAAGAGAGGTGGGTCGTAAAGACACCCTTAAATACCAAAACGCCCCGAAAAATACTCTTTATTTATTACACGGAAAAATGAGTCAATTTTTTTTTCAATTGATGACATAAAATTGTTTCCTTTTAAAACCTTTCTTTTCCGGGACATCACTTGAAGTAACATATAACGCGGAAATCAAAACCGGTTACCTAACGGTAACTGCAATGATTTAAGTCAATTTAAACAAAATCAATACTTCTGAAGTAAATCTTACCATTTTAAAGTAAGTTCACTTAACTAAGATTCAACATTTTTAATCACAGTCATAGTCAGTTCATACGGACTATGTTAGTAAAGGCGGAAACTACATCGCCACTAATATATACAAAATCCAAAGAAACGCAGCCCCCCACCAAAAACAAAAGGGGACATCGACTGGCCCACAAGTTGACTCAAAAGATTCAGGGAATGTTGGACCCCTCACTCGGGTCCTCCTCCTTTTCCGAGTCAGACACGAGGTCAATCACCTCCACCGAGCTCACTACATATACGAGCTCGACGACCTCGTCCTCCTTCTCCTCTTCCTCCACTTCATTATGCTATAACCCAGCGGCATAATTCGGAGGGGATGACATTCTCACAACCGGAGCCTTCTTGCAGGGACCTCCCCCAAGACCACTGCTCCTCTTGGCTCTACTGGATGGCGGAGCATCCAAACAATCTTGCCACATCCTATAACTGTGGGAGGGAACAGCGCCATCACTCCTGACTAGCGAGTATCAAAGTCCAACCTCTAGAGACATTAGCCTCTTTGGCGGCAAAGTGAAGGAAGCGTCAATATGGGTGTCGGCTTTAAACATAATACTTTCTAAAAATAAAAAAAATTGTAACAACAACTTATCAAGATCATAAACTTTCAAGAATAAAATACAAACTTTTTCCTAAACACATTAAAGGCCCACACCATGTGCAACAACAAACCGCAGGGGCCTGTGTATGTATATCTGTGCCTGTCACTAGCCCATTGTCCCATCAGGGACATTGTGAAGTGATAACCTCGAATGTGAGTGCTGTTGTCGGCCATCTACATAGCAAATATATACAGAACAAGAACAATACAGCAGAGAGAGTAAGAC
>NC_032024.1:3167887-3168829 GCF_001865875.1 Lupinus angustifolius
AATATATCACATTATAACTCATCAGTTGTTCTCGTAAACAATTATCCAATCCACATGAGTAATATAACCAAACTCATCAATTGTTCTCATAAACAATTATCTAATCAACCTATGTAAGGTAAGCAACACTTATTCCCAACAATATCATAATTCACCATTTATCAATATATAATTCATCGGCAAGATATCATGACTATAATTAAATAACACAGAAATGAAGATCATACTCCAAATAATATAATACACATATATTATCTATAACCGACATCATAACCCACCATTTATCAATATAAACAATAATGTATCAACATACATTTCATAAACAAATATCATAACCATAAGTAATGATATGTCAATAAGGTTAATGATGCATGATGTTTGTAACTCAAATGTGGGAATCCACTTCCACACATGCAATATATGTATGATATGTCATGATCATCCACCTTACACCAATATCCTCCCAATAACCTAGTCAGAAATAAATCAAGAGTACAGGTCCAATACCAAGCCACTTTGTACGCACCTAAAATAACATATCCTCGCAAGGAATTAAAAATAGATCGATAGGTTCCCTCAGGAACAGTCCTCCCTGGACCTAGGTCGTACAAACGCTTTCTGTGCATCCCTCTCATTGTTCCAGATTGCATTCAGGGGTTGTTAGAGATCGTCTAGTTTGGCGTGTGAGAATTGTCCGATCCAACAGGATGTCCTCTCTCAAGAATACAAGGGACTCACCTCACATAGACTCTCCCTCAAGACATTGTTGATGAATCACCGTCCAACAACGTCGTCCCTCTCAGCATCACGGTGCTCTAAGGCATCCCGTCAATTTCCTCTCCACTACTCCATTAGTAACCATATGCATATGAATACTAACCGCAGTTAGATGATTAAATCTTTTAATCATTATTTACCATGCTCGGCCCACCTTAAGTCATC
>NC_032024.1:3168929-3169559 GCF_001865875.1 Lupinus angustifolius
GAGATACATTCCACCACTACGACCATTGTTGAATACCCTGGACGGTCCCAGACCAAGCCTCTTACGATCAGCCGATCTCGCTACGTGGTATCCCGGGTTCCTTTCTGGGCAGTGCCCTAATTCACATCATAACTCAAAGGGTAACGTCCCTACCACTACGACTATCGCTGAATCACCCTGGACGGTCTTAGACCAAGCCACTTATGGTCAGACGATCTCGCTCCATGGTATCACATATCCTTTTCTCGGCATCGCCCTAAATCATACATACTTCTCGGAATACTTCTCGGAATACTTCTCGGAATACTTCTCACTTCATTACATTTTTCTGATAGTTCATAAATCTTATTTTTTGTAAATAAAACATTTTTACTAAAACTAACCTTTTAAAATAAGATCATTAAGCTAGACTTATCATTTTTAAATTAAGTTAATTTAAACAAAATTAATACTTTGAAATCAATACTTTTTAAGTAAATCTTACCATTTTAAAGTAAGTTCACTTAACTAAGATTCAACATTTTTAAATCATTTTACCATCTAAGACTTCCTAACACTTTAAGTTTATAAAGTCAAGACTTTTAGGTAAATCTCATTATTTCAAGTATACTACTAAAACAAATTTTCATG
>NC_032024.1:3169659-3202954 GCF_001865875.1 Lupinus angustifolius
ATATGCTAAACCACTTTTAAAACATAATACTTTCTTAAAATAATACATTTTTAACAACAACTTATCAACATCATAAACTTTCAAGAATAAAATACAAACTTTTTCCTAAACACATTAAAGGTTCCTTTGATGTTAAAATCATCACCTTTAAACATATTCAAATACTAATAATAATTTCTAATATTTGCCAACAAAAAATTCATCTAACTTTGTCCAAAGATATAGTTTTTCCATCTAAGAACAAGGAAGAAATTTCAAGATTTACAAAAGTCAAAAACTACATAAAGGTTCATATGATTTTATTATCATCCCCATTAGTTATGCCTTCCTAAAATACTTAAATAAAAAATATAAACTCTACTTTATGAACAACATAATAAAAGCTCATAACTTTCTATGAAGTATGAGAAGAAGATGAAGAAGAGAAAATAAAAGACTACCTTAGTTTGTATAGGAAATTTAGTGTAAAAATGAGAGAATGAGGTGAGGTATTTATAGGAGAGCCTCACCCTCATCAAATCAGAAAATTTAATGCAAAGTAAGTAGATTTAGAATAGCATATTAAGTATATTTAGACTAGCATACGTGATGTGTCTAATGGTGGTGGAGTGAGAGGATTTGTTGAGTGATTTAGGGGATTTTGGGGAAGAAAATCAAGGCATTAATGAGTGAAATCTATAAGATTTAGTAGGTAGATTCTGTGAAGTGACTCATGCGACGCGATGACTTCGACGAAACGCGCGCGATTAAAACTATGCTCGAGTAGCCAAAAATGATCGCCCGATTTTACTTTACGGTTGGAACTTTGAATTTCGGCATTCCGAGTGAAAATATTTTAGAAAATAGTTATGGACCAACTCAGGGTCTATCTTGACTTGGAATGCGATTATGAAGCCAACGGCGTGATCAGAATTCGATTCCGAGTTATGGAACTCAAAAATCATGAAACTTTACTACCGAGTTGAAAATAGAATTACAAGACTAAAACTCAACAAGAGTTTCGTCTAATTCTTTACCGAAAATTCCCAGAAATTCATTTTCGAAAATATAATTAATAAAAATATTAATAAAAACATATATTTTCAAGGTAGTAAAATTTGTGGTGTTACATAAAAGTGTTTGAAAAAGTATATGTTTAGGGGAAATTCGTAGGCTTGGCTTCTTGAAAAGGAAAAGTGAAAAACATTTTTCAATCTCTTTACAAAAACAACAAAAGTTGTCCAAAAAATAGAAAAACAAAAAGAGGTTGGAAAATACAATGAAAAAGCCAAGGTTCAAAAGCTAAAAGGTTGGGAAAAAAATTATGGAAAAAGCAGAGTGAAGTGCTTCATTGAGAAAAGTTTTTAAAATATAAAAAATAAAAAAATTCTTGCTCTCTTGAAATAAATTTGCTTATCCAAGAAGAACCGTGATTTTTTCAAGCCTAGCCTCATTACAACCGGGTGTCGGCCCGAACATGATGGAAGCATCTCGTATGTAGAATGTACACGATTGGTAATAAGAGGATGAGGTGGATCATAATTCACAAGTCCTTAGTGATCATTGATTGAAAATGCAATTTTAAGAGAATAGGTGAGACAAAGAACAAGTACCAATTACTACATATAAATGGTTGAAAATTGAGTGAAATACTTACATCCCTTGAAAAGTTCTATTTTCAAACTTGAGTGTACAAGGAAACGCTTTTTGATTGAAAATTATTTGTTTTGGTTTTGTGACACATTTTTTGATGAACATAAGCATAAGATTTACTTTTGAAGCATTATGTGTAAAATTCATAAATCATGAAAAATCTCATTGAAAATATTTGAGCATGCTTAAGCAAAGTTTGAAATCATATCAATCTAATCTTAAAAGTTAGCCATAAACAATTCAGATGTGCTTTGCCATTTGTTTGAGGATAAACAAATTCTTAAGTTGGGGGAGTTGATAAGTGCCTAATTTTCATACACTTTTCATGACACTTATCCTATGTAATTCATGCAAAACCAACTGAATTCAACACTATTTAGATTGTCATAGTTTGATTGTATATTTTGTCCACCTCTTTTCCAAATCATTGGTTGAAGTTTTTCTAGGAAAAATAGAAGAGGAGAAAAAATTAGAAAAATAGTCAAGCAAGGAGGTGTCCACATAAGCCACTTTTGTTGCACATATAGCAAGTTAAGTGCTTGGCCAAAAACATGGACCAAAAACATGAAGATGCTCACTAAGCAGCCTAGCATTGACTAATAGGATTGCCCAACTGACCTGCAACAACATGACTCGGTTAGACACAAGCTTGACACGGTCAGACTCAACCCTGGAATAAGACAACCTGCTAAAGCAACCAAATCAACGTGCATCTAGACTGCCCAACCTGGAACCACAGACCTAGACAGAACAAGACAAGCTACTCAAGAAGGTAGCTGAGCAGTGCCACTCAAGCAGCCAGGCGGGTTGGACCCAACAAGTGGTCAAGTTGACTTAGCCACCAAGCAATGATGGCATCAAGCATAACCTCACTTGACAAGGCCTCTGAACAATTTTCGGAATAGCCCACAATACCCTGAATAAGTAGCTCACAAGTAGGTTTGGTGAGTCAACAACAAGTAGTTAACTAAGCTGTTTGTCTAAGAACCAAACCCATGCTTAAGGGTTTGGTGCGTCTAGCATGGACTAAGAGGGTCATGCGGTGATATAGTTGCCAATAAATAGAGGCCCTCTTTCACCATTCAAAAAGGACTACCATTCTTCACTTTTCTCTCAAAAACACTTTTCCCTGGAACTCTTGTATTTTGGGGCCACAGTTCCAAGCTAGTTCTTAGGTAAATTTTGTAATTTTCTTACAATTCAAGAGGAGAAAGGAGTTGGCAAATGTGATACAAAATTTAATTTTGTAATCTCATTTGGTTCCAAAAGCATTTCATCCTTGGATTGATGGCTAATGCTCCTACACATTGATTTGGATTATGGTGTAATGTTATTTGTTTTCTACATTTGTAAGATCTTTTAATTTCAATATTTATTCAAGTTATTACTTTTGGTTAATTTTGATTCTTTAAGAAGTTCTTAATGCGGTTTTAGCTTGATCACCTAAATCTTGATTTAAAGATCCAAAATGCTTCTTCTTAAGTTATTGACAAGCGAACTAAAAAGTATAATATACACCTTAGTTCACTTGCCATATCAAAACATCTATTTTAAGCAACTTATGTTCAAGGCTAAATAAAGTTAACAGAGCCTAAAGTAAGTGTGACAACCTACTCCGACGAGTGGATATTTATTATTATTTAGCGTATTACATAAGGTTTGAAAGTCATATTTCCATAAGGACACTAGATGTGGGATTTAGACTTGGTGTTCGGAATTAACCAAAGTATAACTCATAACTAGTCTAATGCTTTCAAAATTATTTGAGTCTTGAAATAATTCTACATTTTAAACCAATTTTCTCCTCAAGAATTTGTGAATATTAGTTTATGCTTCTTTACTTTGTTAGTCTTTTATGCAACATAACACAAAATCCTCAAAAAAAGTTGTTAATCATTACTTTTGTTATAATATGCCTATATGATTTTCTTCTAATGCAATTTCCTTTGGTTCGAGATAACCCTATACTAAACTATAATTTAATCTTGAAAGAGATGCGAGTGTAAAATAGTAAAGTGTTAACTTATAAATTTTATTTGTTGATTAAAGACTCGTAAAATCACAAGTTCAAACCATTTTATGGTTTGTAACATTGTACATAGGAATAATATGCAAAAGGTATAATTTAATCAATTGATTGTTACTTAGACAATAAAGAGTGATGAATTAATAATTTAACCACTAACATTTACTTTCTGTTGTATATTTTCCGTAACTAACTTTTACTTTTTGTCATTCACTTTTCCGCGACTAACATTTATTTTATGTCATTTACTTTTCTGCAAGTAACATTTATTTATTGTTGTATTCTTTTATTCTTTATACCAACACTTCGAAAGAAGTGGTACGGTTAACTGCTAACTTTATTCTTTTGTTCATTTTATTATTGTTTGATATCAACCTTTCGAAAGAAATGGAATGGTTAACTTAATAAAATGAGATCGACCTTTATGGTATGGTTAAAAGGAACCCGAAAAGAGAGTAAATAAATAAAGTCACTAATTAAATAAAGTTGGTAATCACTCATCACTCAAAATTAATTAAATAACTTGCAACAACTCGAAAAGGTAATTTAAAATTATTAGGGGACTAAGTTGGTAGGGTCAAAATAAACTTGAGAGACTGAAATGAGTAATTACTCTCATTTATATACATAATTAAACGTAAATTTTATAGATAATTAAACTTACAAGCATATTGGTTCCACATTTGCCTTATTGTGTATGAGTTGAAAATTAACGGTTGAAACACCACTACATAGTTTAGAAAATGCATCAAAGATAGAATTCATAGTTGATGATAAATCTAGTACAAGAAATATATTCCATTATTTCCACTTTCTTGAATAATGTAGATAAAATGAAGTATATACATAAACCAAATATCTAAATGGATCTATATATCTTTCTTTAGTACAAAGTATTACTCCTCTGAACTATAAAAATGACCTTATACAAACTACTATCAATCTTTATTATTTTTCAATTTATTATAGTTTTAATAATGTTAAAAAATGTTAATTTATAAAATATTGACAGATTTTTAATTAAGATTTGAAAATAATTAAGTTTTTACTTTCTTTTAACAAAAAGGACACATTTTTTATTTCCACAAAATAGAAAATAAGCAACAATATATATTATTATAATTATATATATATATATATATATATTTTAATTATATATTTTTATTTTATAATTAGAAACTACCATATTTTTATTTAATGTAATTGAATATTCAATTTTCATATATCTCATTTTGTACAATTATAATACTTTTGTTTATTGGATATAATTTAAATTATATTTTTTTGTTTTTATTATAATGTTCAATTTAAGGTGAGAGAGATAATTTCAACATGCAATTAATGTTTTTGTTCATGATTATTTTTTTCCGAAATTAGAAATACAAAGGGCAAAATAGGAAAATAGAAACTATATCATGATGGTATTTAAATCATATTTTAACTTCATATATAGTATAGATATATTCAATATTACGTCACGTCCTTTTTATTGTGATTACTTACTTGATGAATATTTGAAGAATAATAATTTTTGAAAAGATGGAAGCTGTTACTATGGGATTTTGCTCTTCCTTTTCTACATGGATGACTTTATTTTAGTTGTTGTAAAAAATGGCTTACAATATCTTTATCATGTTGCAAAATGGATTATTACGTACAAAAATAAAAACAAATATAAACTTAGTAAAAAATGTAAATTATGAAATAAACAAATTCACATGAAATTTAAATTGACAAATTAAATGGAGTAATATAGTAAATGTATCACAATATAATAAATCATATAAATAAATAAATGCTAGAAATTAGAATAAGTGATGGAAATTAGTTACCTCACTTATTATTGAACTTGAATGTTTTTCAATACAAAATAAACCGCGAGGAGCAGCCTTCAAAGAGTAACCAAATAAAAAAGTTAAACTTCAAAAACTTTAGCCCAAAACAGGTGATTGGCTGAGTATAGAATGATTTGATATCCCTTAGAAGTCACTTCTTTTTATACCCATAAAATGAGACTACCTTTTAAAATTAACCTATGTAGGACTATTATTTGCAACACATATATACATAGTATACAAGAAAACTGAGCAAATTAGACTTAACAAGTTCAAAGTTTCAATGTTGATAGTATGAGGTTATTAATATGTTGACTATTGAGAATGACAATCCAAAGTTTAATGTAATGCAGTTTTATCCTATGAGGAATAAGCCTAGAATATTTGTCCATAATAGCTTGATTGAATGTTGTATGTATAAAATGAAAAGTGCCATATTAGTCCAAAACAAGTGATGGATGCATGTATTTTTAATTTTATCTTACTGTACTCTTTGCCAAAACATAATTATTATGATATTGTTTGATTATAAGGTGTTGCATTGATATTAATACAATCTTTTTGATATCTGATATTAAAAATATATCTAACTAAATATAGTTGTGTGTGTTGTTGATGAATATATATATATCCATATATTAATGTGTACAACAATCAATAGTGTGTGCTAGGGGAGCTTTGCAAGCGCTATTGTATATGAGCATTGTTGTATGTGTCACATACAACATCACTCCTTATAGCGAGCACTATAATCTGTGATACGTACAAAAATGCTTCCTAGAAGGAGCGTTATTGTAGGTATCACATATAACATCGTTCACTAGATGGAGCACTGTTATAAATATAACATATAACAACGCTCACGTATGTGATATTGAATCATAGCTAACATTATACCGTGCTCACATAGATAGTACCCAAAATTGCTTTTGATTCCAAAAATTGAGCGCATTGAAAAGTAACTCTAGCGTGACTGATCACACTGTAAGACAATCACATCAGATTGCATTTGGGCTGTAATAACTACATCTGTAACCACAATCACAACCTCAATTTCAATCAATGGCAAGTACTTTACAATTACATTGTACAATATGTAGCAGTTGACACTTCACAACATAAGTTCAAGGCTACGTTCCTTAACTACAATAAATAAAGTACAAAAAACAAAAAAAACAAAAAAAAAACAAAAAAAAAAAACTACAATAAATAAAGTATGAAGATTAGCCAGTAGTGGACTATATGAAGATTGTCTCATGTAGTGGGTAATATGTTCTGCTTAACATATAAAGGTAGAGAAGTGGAAAGTATGTTCTTGGTATCAGTATGCTTGACCAAAGAAATTGCTAGAAAAGATAATGAACATTCTATTTTTATACTAAGAAAATCGGTAACCAAAAATATAAAAGACTATCAGAATATAATTTCATAATTGAATGCAAATGCCATAATGCCACACACATCAATCATTTTCTTTTCCATAAACTCCAGAAAAATATTTCGAAATTGAGATTGTATCCTCTATGAATTTTTTATTTCCTAGAACATCATATTAACTTATATAAACTGACAATTTTATACCAC
The DNA here is from genome assembly GCF_001865875.1 of Lupinus angustifolius. NCBI lineage: Eukaryota > Viridiplantae > Streptophyta > Magnoliopsida > Fabales > Fabaceae > Lupinus > Lupinus angustifolius. Next base: position 3,176,737 of record NC_032024.1, read on the forward strand.
CAAAAAACAATGTTGACTCATCAAAGAAAATACCAATGCTCTTAATTCTCAAATATATATATTTGATAGTGATTATAAAATTACAATAGCAACAAAGAAAGCTCTCCCCTACTATTTCAAATTGTCGACCATATAATGTGATGCGGCCGCTATATTTTAGTTGCAATGACTTTCACGACTGCATCGCACTGCATAGAGCTTTGATAACACCATAGATTTTGTTAGAGTTGATACCTTAAGGAAATACAAACAGGTCAGTCAAAATTAAGCACACACCTATTGGAGCCCCTTGGTATACTCGACAAGTGTTTTGTATAAGATGTTTTTTCTCTAAACTTAATGAAGCAGCAGTATGAATTTTCATTGGTTTCAAAACTAGTCCTTCTTGTATTGTAAATGCAATAAATATTGTCTCATTTAATTTGTAAAGTCATGATATCCTCGAAACGCAATACTTATCAGGTGTGATCTAAGACACTGGGAAACATTTTGGAAGTCTCTTACTTTCTATATATAGTTACTTTTTTTGTAAATAAAGGATAATATTACTCAAAAAAATGGCAGCAAAAAACATACATTTAAACTTAAAATTTAGGACTCAACAAAACTGCAAACTCTGAACTATAAAAACCAGAAGCATACCACATTTATCAATCAAGTTTACTACAAATTTGGACTTCACATCCGGATCACTTAGCTTTAGACGATGGACCATATAACATTCAAAAAATTCTAAAGTGGAGCCCATATTAAGCATTTTTTTAAAAGTAAAGAGTAGACTGTAAGCATAATAACAAAGATAGTTTGGTATAGATTAAAGATTTTTTAGAGGTAATTGAAAAATGGATAAAGTAATACTCTATGCTTAGTGTATGACCGAACATAGCTTTGATGTCACTAATAGTATTTAAGGAAATGGAAGATTATAGTGGTGAAAATAGAAGTGGAGACTTAGACAATACAAAAATTTAATTAGATTACAATCACTAATAGTTGGCTTTTAGAGCTACACGACAACACAAGGTCTAGAACAACTTACAATGATTTGCTTCTTACTTATAAGCTTTCTACAACACCTATGTCTAGGTAGTTCCATAAATTTCTAGTATATATTTTTCTCAATATTTCTAGATACTTCTATGATTATTTTACTAAGTACCTAGGATAGAATCTACTAGATGTTTAGGATAAATCTAGATATTAGGATAGAACATCATCACTTGTTTCTACACATGCGTAGAAACTTTTAGAAAATGTTCATCAATATTTTAACAAAAATAAGTCATTTTTAAAGAATGCATGCCATAATTGCCTACTCAACTACGAAGCATTGATATCCTCCATATTCAATAATTCTCAAATCTGATCTAAAGATACTTTGGAACATTGATTGCTTATATATGTAAGAAATTTATAACCAACTAGTGAGAAAAAGGGTTGTAGAACAAAGTCTAGAATGGATATTGTATTTCAGAGAACTATCAAGGGGTGGTGTAATTTACTCTTCTATTATTAAATATTAGTATAACCCTATTCTGGCAATTCTCAACTCTTGGAAAGCTTATCCCTATTTAAAATTTTGCAATGACAAAACCATAATTACAAATTTCAAGGATGACAATCCAATTTTACATTATCATGAGAAAATACCCATATCAAAGAAATCCTACAAAATTTTCATCAACGGACGTGCATGTAAAAGTGGATAAATTTGGTGACATGCATTCAGAAATATGCAACATCTGCTTGCGCAAAGCAAACACAACTTAGGGAGCTTCCATGATAAACTCTAATGAGCCAAACAAAATTGAGTTGGTTAGAGTTAATACCTTAAGGAAACCCATCTACCTTAGTCAAAATTGAGTACATACTTATTGGAGTGCCTTGCTATAAGAGACAAGTCTCTGAAAATATGATATTTTCCTTCAAACTTAATGAAGTATCAATACGAATTTTCATTGTCTTAAAAGCAAGTCCTTCTTACATTTCTGATGACTTGTGCATGTTTTTCTAGAGATTTTAACACTTCCCATTGTTGCTTAATTTCTTGAGTTAGAATCATTTCCTATATTGGAGAGGGATTTTGTATTTTTGCTTTAAGTAGTTTTGAAGGGTAAAAATATTATCTTACCATAAAAAAGATATATGTAACGTTGCATTTTGCTTTTACTTTATTTATCACAACACTTTCCTCTCGAGTACTAGAGAGGATTCTAACTTTAATTATTTAACTTCAAATTTTGAAGTTGGCAATTAACTTTGGTATATTTTCCACATTTGTTCTTGTTATGTTCTTTCTTTGCATGTATTATGAAGAAATCATGTTTGTTGTTATATGAAATCAGTTTCTCTCATCTGCATAGTTGAACACAATCAAACTATCTTTAGTGCTTACTTTATCAATTTTGAATATCAAGACTTTGGGAATGAGAAGTCATTTATTGTGTATATTCTACAAACGTGATTTTTTTTAAGACCATGAAAACTCATCTCTACTACCTCTTGTCTTTTACCAAAACAAATGTTACTTTTCTTCTTTTTAATGAGAATAAAGTATCTCCTTATATTAGGAGATAATTAATCTCCTTAAAATCAGTTATCATTTGATATGTGTCTTATTTTTTCTTTTTATAATGTATTTTAAAATGAAAACTTCTAGAGAGACAAAAAATAAGACACTTGTCTAACAATAAGTAGATTAAGGAAATAAGTTATATCATGGTATAAAGAGACACCTTATTCTCTTTGTTAATATTATATGGTTGTTCCTTAATTAATAATCTTAATGAGAACAACACAAAATAGACTTATGTTGTTCCTTAACTATAGCAATGTTTATTTTTGACTATGTATGACCAATATTATTGAAACCAAAAAAATTAGACTCATGGTGTTCCATACTTAGAGGCGTGTTTATTTTTAACAATGTATTTGCGGATTATAGTCCAAGGAAAAAATAATAAATCGAATTTCTTAAATATGATGAGTGAATAAATTTTCTCAATCATTCAAAAACAACTAAATTTGTGACATATCTAAAATTGCAAAACCATAATATGTTTCTAAGAAATTTGTAAACTACTTAAATCATCAAAATAAGTACTTATAATCATTATGGTAATATCTTATTCCCATTGATGAACTATGTTAGTAATGAATTTTTTCGCATCGATGATTATTCTCATGGTGATTATATCACCGTGTTCTCTTCCATTGACATTTTTGTCATGTCTTTTCTCCTATTGACGAGTCATGTTAGTAATCACTTTTTATTATCAATGATCATTCCGATGGTAATTATATCGGTGACTTCTTTTCTCACCGACAATCATTTTGGTGATCCCTTTTCTCATAGTGGGGAATTATATTAACATTGATTTCTTTATACACCTACAGTCATTCTGATGTTGCTTATATCTACAGGTTTTATAATTCACAACACTTTTCAACCATATTTTGTGGAGCCCATATAATTATTCTTTTATTTTCATTCTTAAATGAATTATGTGTAACAAGCTTAAAGTTTACTAAGTTTGATCTTGAGGGGAGTGTTAGACGATATTTGGATTCAATGAATAATATAATCTAAGATTTAGTTACTTTCATTTTATTTGATTTTATCTATAATTTATGTGTATCTTATTGATTATTATTTGTGTTTTTATTATCTTATCCCTAAGTTAATTGAAGGTTGCGACGAGCAGGTCAAAATAGAGAACTTGAGATAGAGAGATAGTTCATGGATGACGATGGAGCTACCATGGACTGGGACGAACCACACCGCCATGAGACAAACCATGCCACCGTGATAAGGTGATAGCGGGGTTGTCATGGACTGTGTGTCCTCGTTTCGGCAAGACTCATATTGACATGAGAATGAGACAATTAGCAACAAATTTACAAACTTTGAACATCTCCATCGGAGAATACAAATTTCATATTTATTTGGGTCACACATTATTTTATAATTTATTATACATTTCTGTAAATGAAGAATAACATCTATATTTTTACGCAATGATAGATATTATTCTTATTCTTATTTGAATCTCATAAGGATTATGATTTAAAGATGTCTTCCTTTCGGGTCAAGTTAGAACTTTAATGTTAAAGTCTTATGTATGTATTAGTAATCATTAAATATGTTACGATAAATTTAAGTATACTTGAACCTGATGTAATATTTTTGTAGGATCATATGCTAATATTGCAAGTCAAGTAACCAAATGGTAATCCAATGACAATTGCGACCAAATTTGGTGGATGTGACATATATCACTATTATTCAATGAGAGATATAAAGATAGAATCATTCTTGAGGAAGCAACCTTTTTTCTGAAATTAGACATGCACATTTTCAATTTCATGATCAATTGATCATAAATATATATAGGGAGTTATTCAAGTGAAGAATAGGTCTCATATAAAATTTGTAAGAACAATAAATCTGTGTCTTACAACCAATTATGGATGATTATGATTAAAAGTTAGTTATTGGTTACATGATAGTCATGTGCAGGAATTTTTCAATATTGATCATTCAAATAAGATCCAATGGTCCATATTAAATGTTCTCATTTCTCACAATAGTGTATTGTTCTCACATGAGTCGCTCCCTATATATATATATATATTTAGATAAAAAGTAAGGATACATTCAAACAAGAAAAATGGAAGTTAAATTTTGAGAATTATATATACTCATTAATAAAAGAAATATATTTGTGTAATATCAAATTTTCATCTTAAAGGATGGTTACACATGAATTTTATGTCATGAAATCAAGAGTCCTATATACTAGAATTTAGGATTGAATCACCAAACTATCTTACACTTTGGCCAATCACTTATTTCGGGCCAAATTTTTCCTAATTTAACTTTTTTATTTGGTGTCTCTTCCAGGGCTGCTCCTTGGTGGTTAATTTTGTATAGAAAAAAATTAAAGTTCAATAATAATCCAATTAACTATATTCATCATTTCTTCTTATTTCTATCATTTCTTTTTTATTTATATGATTTATAATATTGTCATAATATTTAGTTTTTTACTCTATTTTATATGTGAATTTAATATTTATCTAAAATTGTTTATTTCACAAGTTATGTTTTTTATAAGTTTCTAATGGATTCTATTTTGGTCCTAAAAAATCAATTTCGCAATATGATAAAAATATTTTAAACAATTTTTTACAACATTTTGCCTAACCATGACCCCAATGTAGCTTACCAATGAGTTGCCACCCTTTGAGTTTAATGATTGGCCTTTTGAGTTCCATTGAACTTCTATCTTCATATCCTTACTTTTTTCCCGAATGACACTCTTCATGGAAGACATTTCACGTGGAGTTCGTTTTTGAGCAATGATTTGCTTGTTTTGTGGAGTCGGTTTAGTTTCGTCACCACTGTGAGAACCATGATCACCACTTTGTGAAGGCATTGATGAAGTTTATTGAGGGTTTATGTGAGTATGAGGGTTTATGAGAGTATGAGGGTTTATGAGAGTATGAGGGTTTTCTTCGAGAATGATGTTTCTTTTCGATTAAGTTTGAGAGCGTTGAGGGAACTGATTCATCTTCTAGATATTTAAACTGTAGTAACAATTCAACAATGCTTTTTGTAGATGGCATTGTTAATAAGACACCTTCAACAATGCATATTAACAGTAGCGCTGTTGTATTGACAAAGTGGCGCATAACCACTCAACCATTAATATTTCATGAAATGAAAAGACCCGTAACGACTCAACCATTAATATTTTTATATTTAAAATGTATAAATCAACAGTACATAATTAAGAAAGTGTTGTTAGTTTGTAATATTCACCAGCGCATATTTAAGGATGTGATGTGGAATAGATGTACACTAACATCGTTTTCTATAACATATGTTGTTAAACATAACTCATTCAAGTAAGCACTACCGTTATTGATGTTCAACAACGTTGTTTCAAGAATGCTTTGTTGAAGTTACCAATATTGACAACGCTTTCTTTAATATGCGTTGTTGATGTTCTTCTTACTTGTTTTCAATAGCGTCGTTCAAATTTGCGGTGTTGAATGGTCGTTGTTAATTATGATATTTGGCGTAGTTGTTATGTATGACATGGCATCGTCTTCCTCGAGACTACTAGCATATGAGATATTTATCTCCTGTGTCATTGATCCTCTTGGGATTAACACTTCTAGTATGGGGATTATTGTTGAGAATCCTAGAGAGCATATGGTCAATGAGAATCTCATTCACAAGATGAGTATTTACAATTATGGAGGTGAACAGATGTATCAAGAGGTCCATAGGAATACTATTAATTTGGATATACCTGATGAGGAAGAAGGTGGTGAGAAAGGTGAACAAAACCAAGAGCAACAAAATGACAGGGCTTCTAATATGCCTCATGGATCTTCATTTGGTTTGGCTCATCTGGATGCCATGGAACAATGCATGAATGATCTTTATTAGGTCTTAAGATGTTTACTTAGAAAGAGTATAGATTAGGATGAACCCTAAAGGAAGTCTAACAAGCTAAACTCAATCATAACTAAAATGAGACTTACATGCATACATACATGATTTACATGCACATGCATAAATACATGATCATATGATTTTGATACAATTAAAAAGAGTTTTAAATCATACATCATTCAAAGGCATGCATCATACTTTTACAAATCATGTAGGAGGATCAGATCACATTGAAATAACTTTTAGAAAAACCTTTTATCGATTAAGAGTTATTTTAATCGAATAAGCATTGAAATCTTGGGAACCTATTAATCGATTAAGTATGAGTTTAATTGATTAAGGGTTGTTACAATTTCTTGGTTTCTTGTATTTTAAAGAATCGTTAATTGATTTAATTTAGTGATAATCGATTATATACAGCAGGAAACAAAATTGTATTTTAACCCAAGTTTTTCATATTGCTTCATAACATACATATCATTGAGGTTAGAACACACACGGAAAATAGAGAGTTTTCACAAAGATATGAAAATCATTGCTCTTTCACTTTCATATCTTTAGAGAGATTTTCAAAGTGTTCTGTTGAAAAAGAGAGAAAAGGGAGAATCTTTAGAAATATTTACAAAGAGCTTAATTGTCATATCTTTTGTAAAGGAACCTGGCATCTCGCATTTTTTATATTCTGAGTTGTAACAATTGCAGAAGGGTTCGTAGATTCTAGATGAGTGAATATTCTGTACACATAGTTGCATCAATAATTTGAAAGATTTAGATAAGGCGTAAACATATTCTCTTGGTGTGTTTAGTATCACCATTTATAGAGAATTGGTTTCGGAAATCCTATATGTGGTTAGGTATTAGTGATTGTCTTTACAAGGAAAGAAGTCCTGGGTAGAGTGAGAAAGCAGTTTGGGCTAGAATCGTGAACGGTGTGATATCCTAGTAGGCGAGTTGAGTGGTTAAACTGAGTTTAGGGCTCAACGGATCCAACAAGGAAGTTCTTGTGTGTTGTATTGGAAATGTGTATCTAAGAAACAATTGATTTCCAATATTGAAGAAAAATCTCCCTAGATCAGGAGGGGAGGCCTGAATGTAGTTTGCAAGTGGACCTACAAACCAACCAGGATAAAAGCCATGTCTCATTCTTCTTAACCTTTAACTCTTTACATTTTCGTATTACATGATTTACTTAACTTGACAAACATATCATTTTGATTCTGAGTTATTTGCATAATTTGTTCTGTGCATTTACTGTTCTTAATCATCTTTAAAAGTGCATATACAAAGTGCATATAAGTGCATCCAGACAAGGACGACTCTAAAAGACAAAAACAATCAAAGAAAAGGAAAAAATAGATGCAAGTAGCCTTTGTATAATTTTGATTGTTTGTAATTTGTATAATAATGTTTCTTTCTAATTTGTGTAATTTTTTTATTTGTAATTATGTACTCTGTCAAAACATAATTGACATGATATTCATTGTTTGTATTTTGTATTGTGTTGATCTTTAATAAAACAAACTTCTGGCCTGTATTAATGTGTCTGTGCTGTTGAGAATGTTTGTTCTGCCAATAAATGTATATGCAGGTATTAATTTATACAAATCAATAGCAAATTCTAGCGGAAGCCCTCTCATGCGTTGTTGTAAAGGATAACTACAACAATGCTTTTTATAGAAAGCGATGTGGTACACTATCAATACAACAACGTTATGCATGTGATGCGTAGTTGTATTAAGGTGTTGTTTGAGAAAATTAAGAATAATACAACAACACTTTCTGTTATTAGGCTCTTAAATATATGAACTTTAACAGCGCAGGTAGAAGCGTTGTTAATAAGACCTATAAAATGCACTGTTTATTTAAGACTATATCATAGTGCTTTGTGGACGATGCGTTGTTGTATTGATCCACTATATGACAGTGCTCTGTGGACGAGGTGCTATTGTATTGATGCATTATATGGCAGCACTTTGTGGATGATGCGCTATCATATTGATGCACTATAGGATAGTGCTTTTTATATGGTGCGATGTGGTATATAATCAATACAACAACGTTTGTGCAACGCTGTTAATGACGACCATATACTACTCCGGTCTAACAGAAAGTTCCCAAAAGCGTTGTTATACATCTAAATTAAGCGTTGTTTAACAGAAACTCTGGCATAGTGATGGCTTAGACTTAGGTTGCCTTCCCCTAAAATGTGACAATACTAGTGCTATAAATTTCACAAGGAAACCAGTAATGTGTTCTAGAACCAAACACATAGATATAAGACATCACTTCCTTAGGGACCACGTTCAAAAGAAAGATGTGACTGTAGATTTTGTTGATACTCGTGACCAACTAGCAAATATATATACTAAACCTTTGGCAAAGGAACCTTTCTATAAAATTAGATGAGAATTAGGCATACTTGATGAAGCTTACTTATCTTTAATGCTTATATATGATTATATGTTTCCTTCATTGTGTTTATCCATCTGTGTAATCGATTACCTTAGGTTGTTGCTTGAAATCTGGGAATTTTATATGTGGAGTAGTCAATTACTCACTTTGAGTAACCGATTACTCAAACCAGTATTTAACTATCTGTCCCCATTTTTCAGACACTTCACCTTCTTCCTCAAACCCCTCTTTTCGTGTCTACCCATTCTTGCCTCTAAAAAGTTAATCTTTAATCCGATTTTAGTGATTATTGAGTCATTTCATATCACATTTTCAATTTTAAGCACTTCTATTCCATAAATTTCATGTTTAGTGGCCAAAATAAAAAATCCCCATATCTCTCAAACACTCAAAACCTATTTTTTCAAAACTTCAATCAATTGCTTCATCATTAAAAGCTAAGAAGCAATGTACAAGTATATCTCAAAAGAAGCAAGACACTTCATCTTCTGAGGCTAATCCTCTGCATTTGGCACGACTTCTCGTCAATGATGAACAATGCAAAGTCTTCTCAAAGCATTTTCTTGGACGCTCAATCTTTGCTCCTAAGTATGGTAATTTAAGTAACTTTGAGTTCGAAGATTTCTATTTCCCTATTCTACTTAGGCAACAAGATCCTTTTGATTTATGTGAGGAATCAAATTCCTACTATCCTGAACTTGTTAAAGTATTTTACTGCAATTTGAACTTTAGGAAAACTCGTTTAACATCCTCTGTGAAATAAAAAGTAATTGTTTTAGATGTTAAAACCTTCACTTCAACAAGCTTTTATATACTCTCACAAGGTAGCATAAAAGATTTTGGTCTTTCATGTGAATGGGATAATTATGATAGAAAAGAGTTCTATTACTCTATGTGTATATTCTCTACACGGGAAATTGAAATGTGTAAGCAACATGCTTTAGGTGAAACTATAAAGAATAGAGATATCCTTGTTGTAGGAAATCTCCATCTCGAAGATCGCTTGCTTCATTAATTTCTTAGCTATGTCATTCTTCCAAAAATTTCAAATCATTCTCAAATTAATGACAAGGAACTACAATTGATGTATGCAATCAATTGGGTTGTGACAGTAATAAGACAAATGTGGTCTGTGCGAGAAACTCACAGCCCCTTGCCTTATGCAATCTTCATAACCAACATACTTTAGCATTTTGGTGTATTCACTGCTGGTGAGTCCAAAATCACACTTGGTGCACGTGATTGTAAGATCGATGTGGATGTGATCCACAAAATGGGTTTATTTCGAGATCCAATTGCTAGAATCTATAAGCATCAAATGATAGAAAGGTTGCACCTGCTTATCCAACTACAAATGTCTTTGTTAACCCTCCAGATAATCAACCTTCTGAATTTCATGCTGAGTCATCCTCATCTGCTGCCATGCCTACCAATCACATGATCATGGACGCTACATCTCTAATCGGATGGATGTTGTTGATGCTTAGAATCAACAAGTCCAATTGGAGCTTCAAAGTCTATCGTATAAGATCAATAGGATGGATCTTGATGACGATAGCACTAAGCCTGAGTCTTAGAATATTTGTTGTCTAGGATTTCTAGATCTAAGTAACACGTTAATGTGACTAAGTAGCAACTTACCAGAGCTAAGTAACAGGTTACATGAGTGAGAAACAAGTTACCCAACAAAATGTGAACAGCGTAATCGATTACTTCCTTTGATTATAAGGTTATAGTATATTTGAGTAACCGATTACACATTAGGGTAATCAATTACTCAGTTGGACAGAATGTTTGAGTAATTTATTACACCCTTTGAGTAACCGATTATACAGTGTGATAATCAATTGCTCAGTTTGACAGAATGTTTGGATAATCGATTACGTCAATGCTGTAATCGATTACTGAGAGATGTTACACTAGATTTTTAGATTCAATCTGCAAAGCTTTCACCCCAAACGAAATGGTATCATTCCAATCAATTCCTACCTTTTCATAGAGGTGTTATGACAGATTGGAAAGCCTATTTAAAGGCAGTGAAACTCATAATACATGATAAGTGCCAAAAATGCCTAAATGTCATACACTTTTTAAGTGCCACTCAACATGTCCATAATAAGGTTTATACCCTTCTCTAAGTATTAAACTACACACTATAACACTTATGAGTCATACGATGACAAGTAGAAATTACACAAATGTCATGCCACATTTATAAACCCATGGGAGTCCAATTGCCTACAATTTTACTGGACATGTGATAAGTGCCAAAAATGCCTAAAATTCATATACTTTTTATGGCACTTATCCTTGGCAAAATTGAGAAAACCAACTTAATTCAACACTTTTTGGGTAAAATGTCACAATCTTGTATACATGCTTTGTATATTTATTTTTTTATTATATTTTATAGGATTTAGGTGGAAAAGAGAAGAAATAATTATGTACAAGCAAAATGCTCAAAATAGGCCAACATGATCCACACATGACATGCTTAAGCTTGACGTGGCAAGCTATGTGCTTAGCCTTAAGCATGATTCAACAAAATTTGGCCTATGTGGAAAGCATGGAGTCAACATGAAGCTGCTCACCAAGAAGCCTAGCTGACCTGGACACCAACCTAGCACGGTCAGATCAACTTGGCACACTCAGAACACAAGTCTAGCACAAGCCAACCTGCTCAAGCAGGCAGCTTAGTGTAGCACCTTGACCGCCCAACTTGGATCCACATACCATGCGCAGCAAGCACCAAGCCACATCACCATCAGCACAGTCAAAGATGTTGAAGCAGGCAGGTTAGTGGTGCCACATATGTGCTTGGCGGTGTGCACTCAACAAGTTGGTCAAGTTGACTTAGCCACCAAGCAACCATGACTTCATGCATGACCTCACTCCAAGTAGCCTCCATAGGCTTCTTAGAGGTAGCTCACAATAGTTGGGCAAGTAGCTCACAATAGCTTGGGTGACTCAGCCCATGACTAAGCTGTTTGGCCAAGTGACGAAACCCATGTTGAAGGGTTTGGTCAGCAGCTTAGCGGTGGAGGAGAGCAGCTTGGCGGTGGCAGAAAACTCCTATAAATAGGAGGCACTTAATTCCATTCAAATTCATTCATACACATTCCATTTTTCACACATACTCTCTCAAATCCAAAATTCTCTCTTCTTCTACACTTTCTTCTTTGTAATATCTTGGAGAATTTCTACTCCAAAGTAGTTTAGGTAAGTTTATTTTGTAGTTTCTACTTAGTTGCTTAATCCAAGAGGAGAAGGAGTAATCAAACGAGATGTAAAAATTCATTTTGCAATCTCATTTGTGCATGGTAAAGTGTCTTAAATCTTTGGATTAAGATGGTTAATGCGCCTAAGTTTATGTTGAATTTTGGTCACTAATATTTCTTGTAATTTCTTGTTTCATTATGTTGGATTTTGTTTTAAGTTATTACTTTGGCAATTTCAAGTCTTTAGAAAGTGCTTAATACAGTTTTAGCTTGATCACCTAAAATTTTATTTCAAGATCGATAATGCTTCCTTTTAAAGTCTTGACAAATGAACTAAAAAGTAGGAATACAACTTAGTTCATTTGCCAAATCAAAGCATCCATTTTAAGCAACTTGTAATCAAGGCTAAACAATGTTTATAGAGCGTGAAATAAGGCGTGACAACTTATTTCGTCGAGTGGAAGTTTTCTATTCATTAGTATATTTTGCAAGGTTTGAAAATCACGTTTTCTCGTCGGGGGACTAGGGAAAATTTTATGAACTGATGTTTAGAATAACCAAAGTATAACATATAACTTTTATAAACACTTTTCATAGAAACATGTTAAGAAATATTTCCATCATTCAAACTAAATTATCTCCTCAAGAATTTGCGCATATTAGTTGTTTATGTTTATTTATTTACTTGTTAAAATTTCATAAACAAAATGAAACCAAAAATATGTTCAAACTTTATTAGTGATATAACATATTTATAATAATGTTCTACTAGGCAATTCCTTGTGGTTCGACATAACCCTAAACTATACTACAGTTGAATCTTGAAAGAGATGCAAATGTAAAATAGTAAAGTGTTAACTTATACATTTTATTTGTTGACAAAGAAAGAAACCTTCATTTAATTCATAAATTGTATCTTCGTGAAAAGGAAAAATAAACAGTCATCATGAGTGATCTAACCACTAACTTTTATTTTCTGTCATTTATTTTCCGCAAGTAACATTTATTTCCTGTCATTTAAATTCTGCAAATAACATTTATTTATTGCTTTATTTATTTATTCTTTAACAACCTTCGATAAGGAAGTAGTTCGGTTAATAAAGGAAAACGAAAATAAATATCATTCATTATCACTTATGTTAATTTACTAAATTCATACCATTATATCGGTGTTGGAATTAATCCAACAGAGCATATATGATATGAATTGTTAATAATTCAATAAAACTAAGTTTTTTATTAAAAGAACATTCTTGAAATCATTATACCAGCGTTGGAATTTATTCAAACAAAGCCGAGATGAGTAGCAAAGAATCAACATGTCATTAAATAAATTAATCAAAAACTTGCCTTACCTAACAAGAAACTCACATACACAATCTAAAATTTTTTAAACACTTTTTCTGCAACATGTTCTTAACTTTCATATTAAATTTTCTAAAGTTTCTTTAAGTGTGGTTTCAGAGTTTTTCAAGCCCTTTGAGAATTATTACTAAGTTTATAAAGAGTTATCGGATTGCAAGAGATCATAGTGTTCAAATATTGTAAAGGAAATCATTGACATTGTTAAAGTTTTCTTCATTCAAATTGTTGAAATACTCTTATTCACAAGGGTGTAATAAGAAAGGGGATAGAGGTACTGGGAAATGTTAGGTATCAGTGGACAGAACACACCTAGAAGGGGGGTTGAATAGGTGTCGCGGTTACCAATTACTGCTTTTTGCACCGAATCCCTATTCTGGAAAAAGCCCCAGTTAATCGATTAACACTCTGTCTTAATCAATTAAATCACAGAAAATAACAAGTTGCTGAATGGCTTATTGCACAGCCACTCACCGATAATCAGATACATATAAAGCAAATATATTTGAACATAATTAAACTCAATATAGCAAAGTTACAATATCCAAATTATCACCCAAAATTAGGCAATATTACAACTTGAAAAGTAAAGAGATTAAGGATAGAAAAAGCCTGCAACAAGAAATTTTATCCTAGTTCATTCGCGGGTCCACTTGCAAACTACATCCATGCCTCCCCTTCTGATCTCGGGAGATTTTATTTACTAATATTGAAATGAATGTATTGTTACATGCACAATTTCAATACAAAAACATAGACGCTCCCTTCTTGAATCCAAGAACCCACTTTCTTGGCTTGACTCACCTAATCTCCTAAGAAAACCTTTCTTACGATCTAGTCCCAACCAAGAAAACGTTCTAAACTCAAGACCTCTAAGTCTTGGTGAAGACTCATTGAGTCTCTTAGGTGGTAAGACACCAAGAGACGACTTCCCTTATTACAATACAAAAATAGTACAAAAAACATAGTATTATCAAGCACAGTGTAGCTCAAAATATCACAATTGAAACTCAGCTAAAAACCCTATACAAGACTCACAAGTAAACATGAATATGTATGAGTTAATTGATGTGCAGAAACAGATAATTTCTATCCTAGAATTATTCTAAAGAAATGCAAGAATCATGCAAGAAAAGATAGAAAATGTTAACACATTAATCACATGAATTGGATGACAATTAAACCCTAAACATGATACTATCTCACAAGGCATTTCACTCTGCCTAAATTACACAATTGACAATGATAAATATGCAACTAGCAATTCTAAAAATGAATGATATGATGTATGGTCCATGACCTAAAAACACAGTTTATATAGAAAACCTTTCTAAGACCCAATTAATCGATTAAGTGTCATGTTAATCGATTAACGAGCTATTGAGAATAACTGTTTTCAGGTTTTCAGTTATCTGTTAAAACCGAATTCACGTTAATCGATTAACACCTTCCTTAATCGATTAACTGTCATATTTTTTAGCTAAATTATAAAATGGTAAACTACCTATATGTTATGCTTATCAACTATACATGTTTTACCAATATATTATGTCTAAGATGCACAAATAACATGTATGATTAATGCATGAACATATAATAATCTAGATGGCATGCTCATGTAAATGATTTGATTATTTTTAAGACTTGTGAGAATTGCACATAGGTTTACCTAACCTAGACTCAATATCTAAGATACACATCTAAGGCTCTAAAAGTGACTCTTGTATGAACCTAGTCTAGATATGAGATCCTTGAGTCCATGACATGTTGATTTGTTGAGTCATCTTCAAGCTTTTAATAAATCCTTCTCTTCATCAAAACATAGGCAATCTAATAGTGGAACACTTTAACACTTTGCACTTTCAATCTCCCCCTTTTTGATGATGACAAACTCCACACCAGATCTTGTTTTGATGCATAGCTTGATGATGGTTATTGAATGCATGGTTGTTAATTTCAAAGTTAAAGTGCATAGCTGGACAACGGAAGTTGAATATTCACATCCTGCAAATTCACATCAAACAACAAAGCAACCTTTCTCCCCCTTTTGACATTATCGAAAAGATAAATGAATCAATCTCGTCAAAAGTAATCCAGAGCATGCTAGTTTATAGCTTCAAAATTTATAAGTGGCCTGAAAACCTGATCAACTTGGTGGACAAAGGCATGAGAAATTTTATATGGTCTGGTGATGTGGGGGTGAGGAAGTTGGTAATTGTGGCTTGGAGCAAAGTTTATTCTTCTCAAAAGGAGGGAGGGCTTGGAATTAGATCAATAAAAAATTCCCCTGATCTGGCACTCAAAGCTTAAGGCTAAGGTGGCTGATTTTGTCCTAGACTCAAAATGGTTAATTCCAGGACCTTTGTTAAGAGGATTTCCTAATGTTGCAACAAACATCTCTCAAATTTCTAGGCACAATGGCTTCGACAGATTTGTCTGGAAGAATTCCTATGAGGGTGACCTCACTTCCAAAATAGCTTATGATCATGTTAAAACCAAGAACACCACTATCGACTGGTGGAGTTTAATCTGGTCCCTGAGTATCCCTCCTTCAAAATCATTCATTACCTGGAGGCTAATGTTGGGGAGGTTGCCGACAGAGGAGAACCTCAAAATGAGAGGTATGGTCATAGCCTCAAAGTGCAGTTTATGCAATGCTTTTCAGGAAGACTCTGCTCACCTCTTCTTCCAGTGTCAGTTTGCTATGGCTATTTGGGATTGGTTCCAATTCACCTTCTCAATAAACACAGCAAACCTTTCTCTAGGCCACAGGATTATGCACTGCAGCAAGCAATTCTCAAACCAATCCAAGGACATCTACATTGCCTGTGTGGTGCACACCATTGCCACTATCTGGTTTTGCAGAAACAAAAAGAGATTCAATGATTACACCATCTCAATCACTCAGGCTATCTCTAAGATTAAGAGAGAAACTTCTCTCTCTGTCATTCATTCTAAGTCTAAGTCCATCTCTTGTAATGTTGATGAGCTAATGCTTCTCAGAAAATTCCAAACCCCTTTAAGGCTAAGCAAGGCTCCGAGAATTGTGGAAGTTGTCTGGGAGAGGCCTATGCAGGGGTGGATAAAAGCTAATACAGACGCGCTGCTAGAGGCTACCCCGGGTTGGCTGGTGCTAGTGGAATTTTCACAAATGATCTTGGGGAGTGCATAGGCTGCTTTGCACAGTTTATTGATTCTCAAGTTGCTATTTATGCTGAAGTTTTCGCTGCCATATACGCTGTGAACTGGGCTTTTAAGAAGGGTTGGAACAACTTGTGGCTTGAATGTGACTCAACAACAGTGGTGGAAATTTTTAGCCACAAATCATAACCCCCTTCGAAGATTAGCAATGCATGGGAACAATGCAAAATCAAGTTATTATCAATGAATTTTCATATTTCGCACATCTTTAGAGAGGGAAATTATTGTGCCGATAAGTTAGCCAATTATGCAATTCATTCTAGACACAATTCTTCTTGGAACAACTCTCCTACTTTTATAAAGGAGGAGTACAATAGAAATAGACTAGGCCTACCTAGCTCTAGGTTTAACAATATGTAATTTGATCTCCATTCGTCTATTCTAATATATTTGGGTGTAGTTGCACCTTTGATTAAAAAAATATATGGTGGCTACGCTTATAGCTTCTTCTATGGACAGTTAAGCATTGTTTGCTTCTGTCATGAATACCTGAGCATTGTTGTCTTCATCTTCTTCAATCTCTTTTGCCGAGAGCATACAAAGTTCATCATTGATCAATCCATTTTAAGTTTCATCAACATTGACAATCACTTGAAGCTATGTTTGGCAGAGTCCATTATGAAATTAAGCTTTAAAAAATTAATAAATTTCATTCCCATTTTGGTACCCAATTTTTGCAATGTAGAACCACCTTAGTCCTTCTGTCTTCATTTGTCTATTAATCATTATATAGTTTACAAACATAAGGGTAATCAGGAACTATCTCGGGTAGAACTGACAAACATTTGTTGGAAAAAGCCCAAAATGATATTTGGTAAATGGATGTTTTCTTATTTATCAAGGAAATTATAAAAGCCAAAGAATACTATTGTAGAGGACAAATCCAAAAATATAGAAAGGGAAGATGTGCAGAGGTGGATGACACAAAGTAGAAAAGGGAAAATAGATTTGGGGTTTTGTTCTATACAAGCTGAAATCATCCTAAGGAATGAATAACATCCATATTTGAATTTCTGTGTTTTTATTTCATATTTAATTACTAAAAACATATAGTGAATGATTTTTTCTGCATTTTTTGAAACCAATTATGAATCTTTTCTTGTTTTTGATGTACATTAGTGGGGCTGCACTTTTGGTTTTATAGTTTGGTATCTCCTTTAAGACAAATTTCAGCTACATGTGAAGTGTGAACCTTACTGAAATATCAATTAGTTAGTGAAGATTTTATGAGTCAATAATAATATTCTACAACATGTAAGCCCATTCGAATGGACGAGTCAATCTTTGTTTTTCTAGTTGCTGTGTGTTCCACAACCAACCACATTTGTTGACATCATCTTCCTTGATTAATTGCTTAGTTTATGCCTTAGATTTATTGATTGTGTATCAACATTTAACATTTTGACTATTAATTCTTAATGATGAGTTTATTAATAATTTTTTGTATTATTCTATTGTTGATCATTTGAGTTTTGTAGTATTATTTATATAATAATTACATTCCTTTAATCTCAGTAGTCACACTTTCTTTAATATGGTACTTTCTTTAATCAAGATTTAGGGTGAATAAAATAATTTAGGGTTCAAAATTTTGTGTTTACAATTAGGAACTATTATGGTATTACATAAATTTTGAGAGATTAAAATGAGTGTTTTTTCTTAGAGCCGGTGAGAAAGAAGAAGATGACACAAAATAACATGGTTTTGTTTCTTAATTTTTTTAATTCAAAACAACATCGTTTTGCTAAGTTGCAAAAATTTATCAGCTTGAAATCACCATGTCTGGCCATGCCAACAGATAACATGTTACGTTATCAACTCTGTTAACGTTAAAACACTGGTGAGGATGGAAGAATTAATGTGGTTCTATGTTGCAAACATTCAGAACCAAAGTGGTAATTTAAATCTATTATGGGCTAAGTTGGTAACGTCAAAAAACTCAAGGGACTAAAATTAGTGATTACTATTGATATATCTATGTTATGATAAGTTGAACTTTCCACAAGCAATTTTAGACTGAACATTATTATTAGTTCTCTACAACAATGAGTATGTTGTTCTAATGGGACACATACGATTAATGATAACATCTAATGGTGTTTTGTAATTCAAGAAGACCTTGCTATCCACTCAAATTTATAGATTATATGTATTTTACTTAAAGTTAGCATCTTCTTTTGTTTTACTTCCTCTATAGCTTACTTTCATGTGCATAGACTCATAATTGTTTGCAGCACAAGACTCTGATGTCGCGCATTGACGACCATACTTCTAATATAAAGACTCAAAGCTACCAAGTCCCAACTTGTTAATGTTGAATCCAAACTCAATAAAGTTGTATTGTACTTTTGAAGATGCTTGTGATGTGCTAGGTTCCTTCTTGCATTTGTGATGACTTGTGCAGATTTTTCTAGTTTTAAAAACTTCCCATTGTTGCTTAATCATCCTGTACTGGAGAGGGATGGTGTTTTTGCTTTAAGTTTTGAAGGGTAAAAATATCATCTTACTTTAAAAAAGATATATGTATCATTGTATTATGTTTTTTCTTTATTTTTTCACAACACTTCCATCTCGAGTGCTAGAGAGGATTCTCACTCTAATTGTTTAACTTCAAAATTTGAAGTTGGTAATTAACATTAGTTTATTATCCACATTTGTTCTAGCTTTGCAAGTATTATGAAGAAATCATGTTTGTTGTTATATGGAATAAGTTGCTCTCATCTGTATAGTTGGACACAATCAAAGTATCTTAGTGCTCACTTTATCAATTTTGAATATCAAGACTTTAGGAATGAGAAGACATTTATTGTCTATATTCTACAAACATGATTTCTTTAAGACCTTGAAAACTCATCTCCTAGAAGTAATCCCTCTCGTCTTTAAAATAAATTCTACTTACCAAAACAAATGTTAATTTTCTTGTATTTTTAATATTATATTGTTTTTCCTTAAATTACAATCTTATTGAGAACAACACAAAATAGACTTATGTTGTTCCTTAACTATACCCATGTTTATATTTGACTATTTATTAACAATATTATTGAAACAAATAAATTCAACTCATGTTGTTCCTTAATTAGACATGTGTTTATTTTTAACCATGTATTTGCGGATTCTAGTGGAAGTAAAAAATAACAAATAGAATTTCATAAATATGATGAGCCGATAACTTTTCTCAATCATTTAAAAACAAGTAAAATTGTGACATATCTAAAATTCCAAAACCATAATATATTTCTAAGAAATTTTTAAAATTCTTAAATCATCAAAATAAGCACTTATAATCATTATGGTAGTATATTATCTCCAATGGAAAATTACGTTAGTAGTGAATTCTTTTCTCATGAATGATTATTTTTGTGGTGATTATATTATTGTGTTCTGTTACTGACATTCATTCTCGTGGTGCCTTTTCTCCTATTGACGAGTTATGTTAGCAATCACTTTTTTTTTATCAATGATCATTCCGATAGTAACTATATCAGTGATTTCTTTTCTCACTGACAATCATTTTGGTGGTCCCTTTTCACACATTGATGAATTTTATTAACATTGATTTCTTTATGCACCAATAGTCATTCTTATGCTAATTATATGTAGAGGTTTTATAATTCACAACACCTTTCAACTATCTTTTGTAGAGCCCATATACTTATTCTATTATTTACATTCTTAAATGAATGGTGTATAACAAGCTTAAAGTTTACTAAGTGTGAGCTTGAGTGGAGTGTTAGATGATATTTGGATTGAACGAATATTATTTTATCTAGGATTTAGTTACTTTCATTTTATTTTATCTATAATTTATGTTTATCTTATTAATTATTATTTCAGTCGTTATTACCATACTCTTGTAATATATTTTGCCTATATAATTGTTTGGATTGGTTCATCTTTGAGTTTGGTCAATGTTTATCATCTTCAATTTATGCACTAGCCCCAACCATTTTTAAATGCAATATATAATTTATTTAAAAAAAAACATATTTATTTCGATACCAATTTGTCGAAATGTATACTTCTATTACGATAGTCATTTAATGGAAGTTAACCTTTTTCAAAACTTTCACTTCATACCAATTACTATTGAAAGTGTCTTTTTACTTTCAATAGTGGTTAATCAATAATAAAATGTAAGAACTCAGAAGATAGTCAGGTTTGACAAAAAAGTATGAATACATTTTTTGTCTCTCACATTACAATCTTAACCTTCCCTAAGCGAGTTGAAGGTTGTGACGAGCTGGTCTGAATAAATTACTTGAGATATAGAGATAGTTCATGGATGATGATGGAGATACCATGGACTAGGACGGACCATACCACCATGAGACAAACCATGCCACCGTGATAGGATGGCAGACTGTGTTGGCATGGACTGCGTGTCGCCGTGTCGGTAAGACTCACATTGACGAGAGAATGAGACAATGAGCAACAAAGCTACAAAATTTGAGCATCTTGAAAGGAGAATACAAATTCCATTCTTATTTGGGACACATATTATTTTCCAATTTATTATACATTCCTATAAATTAAGAGTAATATCTACCTTTTGTCAATAATGATAAATTTTATTCTTATTATTATTTGGATCCCACATGGATTATGATTTAAAGATGCCTTCCTTTCATCATTAAATATGTTAGGATGAGTTTGAATATACTAGAACCTGATCTAATATTTTTGTAGGATCATATGCTAATATTACAATTCAACTAACCCAAGGATAATCCAATGACAATTGCAATAAAATTAGGTCGATCTGACTTGTCTCACTATTATATAATGAGAGATATGAAGGTAGAACCATGCTTAGGGAAGCAATCTTTTCTGAAATTAGACATGCACATCTTCAATTTCATGATCAATTAATCATATATATATATATATATATAGATCATAAATAAGGATACATCCAAACAAGAAAAATGGAAGTTAAATTTAGAGAATTAGATATATTCATTAATAAAATAAATATATTTGTGTGATATCAAATTTTCATCTAGGGGATGGTACACATGAATTTCATGTCATGAGATCAATAGTCCTATACTAGAATTCTATAATTACATGGACCAATTCCTCTGCCCTAAATAATGTTTAACCATTACAATATTTAGATCTGAGTTAACCATTACAATATTTAGATCTGAGTTGAACTTACATTTGGATCAAATTATTATAGCCCCTATCTTAAATCAAAGTGAGAATTTCCAAAGGCTTTCCTAAAGCTCAAGGCATGTGGATCTTAGAAAACTAGATATTTTACACAATCCAACCAATCACTTCCCCTATATTTCCTCGGTCATCCATTTCATTCAAAAACATTTTCCCCATAACATAAAAAACCTCCACCACTATAGTTGATCAAGCTATATATGTTGTTCAACTCCATGGTGCTTACTATATTTTTTCATCTAGTCTAAATAAATCACATAGGACTATTATGTCATGCAACGTGTGCATCAATTTTTTCTAAGGGCTATTAGGTTTTGCGGTGTGGGAATTTAATTAGATTCATCATGAACCATTTTGAAATTACTATGAACTGATAGACTCTTATGTTCATGTGTGTTAAAATGTAGTCATACATTTCGTACCATTGCATAGTCCATAATGATATATATAACATAATCCTCCTACAAAAAATACCATCCACATGAAGAATATTTCGAGATTCTTGAAAGATCGGCTCTGTGACTTAGGACAAGGTGAACTTGATTTCTACCTCTCCCAATAGATTTGGAGTCGCCACTAAGTTTTTGCGGTTAAAATGTTGAAAACTCTTTATTGTACCCAATTTGGATAATTTTGGTGTTTGAATAGAGACTCTGAGCTCTAGAGTCGATTATGGATCGGGGAAAGTATTAGCACCTCGTCCGCCCATATTAAAACTGTTCCATCGCCAATAACATGGACTTTTATTAGCACCTCGTCCGCCCGTATTATAACTGTTCCATCGCCAATAACATGGACTTTTAAACCCTTGAAATATTATTTATTAAAAATTCAATGACTATAGACAAATGTTTATTTTTTTATTTTTGTGCGAGACAATATATTACCATGCTCCTACATATCCTAACATGCAATAGGGAAATCAAGACTATGTAGTTCTGGTTTGAAAATGATTAGATTAGTGATAAGTGTCGAAAATAACTAATTTTCATACACTTCTCATGACACTTATCCTATGTAATTCATGCAAAACCAACTTAATTCAATAATTTTTAGATAAATTGTCATAGTTTGATTGTATATTGTGTCCACCTGTTTTCCAAATCTTTGTGTGAAGTTTTTCTAGGAAAAATCAAAGAGAAGAAAAAATCATAAAAATAGTCAAGCAAGGAGGTGTCCAAATAAGACACTTTTGATGCATACATGGCAAGCTAAGTGCTTAGCCAAAAGCATGTACCAAAAACAAGAAGTTGCTCACTAAGCAGCTTGAAATGGACAAACAGGACCGCCCAACTAACATGCCACCAACTTGACTCGATCAGACACAAGCTTGACATGGTCAGATTCAAGCTTGACACAAGCCAACCTGATGAAGTAGGCAACTCAACATGCACCTGGACCGCCAGCCTAGAACCACACACCTGGATAGAGCAGGACAAGCTGCTCAAGCAGGCAGTTGAGCGGTGCCACCCAAGCACCTAGGCGGCCTGGACCCAGCAGGTGTTCAACTTGAATTGGACACCAAGCAATGATGGCATCATGCATGACCTCAATTGACAAGGCCTCTGAGCACTTTTTAGTATAACCCACAATAGCCTAGTAAAGTAGCACACAAGTAGCTTCGGCGAGTCAACAACAAGTAGCTGACTAAGCATGTTGGCTACGGACCCAGCCCATACTGAAGGGTTTTGTGTGCCTAGCGTGGACCAAGAGGGCAAGGCGGTGACCTGGTTGCCTACAAATAGAGGCTCTCTTTCATCATTCAAGAAGGACTTCCATTCTTGACTTCTCTAAAAAACACTTATGTCTAGAATTCTTGTATTTTGGGGCCACAGTTCCAAGCTAGTTCTTAGGTAAATTTTGTAATATTCTCTTAGAATTCAAGAGGATAAAGGAGTTGGAAAATGTGATGCAAAAGTTAATTTTGTAATCTCATTTAGTTCCAAAAGCATCTCATCCTTGCATAGATGGCTAATGCTCCTACATATTGATTTGGATTATGGGGTAATGTTATTTGTTTTCTTCATACGTAACATCTTTGATTTCAATATATATTCAAGTTATTAGTTTTGTTTAATTTTGATTCTTTAACAAGTTCTTATTGCAGTTTTAGCTTGATCACCTAAAACTTGATTTTATGATCCAAAATGCTTTTTCATAAGTTATTGACAAGTGACTAAATGAAAGTGCAAAGTGCCAAGATAGCACTATTAGCTTGCATATGTTTTGATGAAGACAAAGGAATTAGTGAAAGCTTAAAGATAACTCAACAAATCAACATGCCAAAGATTCAAGAGCTTCATGTCTAAACTAGAGTCTTAGATATGTGTCTTAGTTATTGAGTCTAGGTTAGTAAACCTAGATGCAAATCTCACAAGTTCTAAAAACTATCATATCATTTAGATTATTATATGTTCATGCATTAACTATACATATTATTTGTGCATTTTAGGTATAACATAATGGTAAAATATGTATAGTTGATAAGCATAACATATAGGTAGTTTACCATTTAATCTCATAACTGAAAATATGTCAGTTAATCGATTAAGCAAAGCTTTAATAACGTGAAAACAATTTTAATCAGTTTCAACAGATAACTGAAAAACATAATTCAGTTATTCTAAACAACTCATTAATCGATTTAAATGGCACTTAATCGATTAATTGAGCATAAAATAGCTTTTCTATACAAACCGTGATTTTACACTATGCTTAAAACAATTCATTCATTCAATTTTAGAATTGATAAGTTGTATATTTTCGTGCTCATTGTATGTCATATAGGCAGCGAAAATTGCATGTGACAATAGTGAGAGATGGTATCATGCTTAGAGATTAAAATGCCATCCATTGCATGTGATTAAATGTGTTCATCATTCTATCTTTTGTTGCAGGATTCTTTCATTTCTTTTAGATATTTCTTAGGGTAAAAATTACATGTTCTTCATGATTCTGATCTTATACATATTCTTGATAATTTGTGAGATTTGTATAGGGTTTATAGCTTGTTTTTAATTGTAATATTTGAGCTATTTTATGCTCCACATTACTCTACTTTTTTGTTGTGATTTTTGTAACAAGGAAAGTCGTCTCTTGGTGTCATACCACCAACGAGATACAGATATTTTTTGTATCATTTCTGTATAATCGGTGAGTGGTTGTGCAATCGAGCCATTCTGCAACTGTCTGTTCAGTGCGACTTAATCGATTAAGGCAACCCTTTAATCGATTAACTGGGTGATTTTCTAGAATAGGGCTTTGGTGCGAATGGTAGTATTTGGGAACCGCGACACCTATTCAACCCCCCTTCTAGGTGTATTATGTCACTAATACCTAACAAGTGGTATCAGAGCTAGTACGACGTGCTAGCTCAATCGTATACGCGTGATCCTTAAAGGAAAATAAATGGGTTCCACCAACCCCTTTGGTAGTGATGGAACATCCATTAACTACCCTCCCGTATTCAGTGGCGAAGGATATGCCAACGAGAAAGTCCGCATCAAAATCTTTATAGAACCCATTGACTCGGATATTTGGGAATCCGTAGTCAACGGGCCCTTCGTTCCACAACATTTAGTGGACGATGAACCGAAAGAAAAACCTAAAAGTCTATGGATCGATGATGATGTAAAAAGGTTCAATATAACCTACGTGCTAAAAACATCATCGCATCGACCCTATCCTATGATGAGTTCTTTCGGGTTTCGCAATGCCAAAGCGCCAAAGAAATGTGGGACACATTACATGTGACTCATGAAGGCACTAGAGAAGTCAAGCATGCCAGGTTGAATGCCCTAACACACGAGTATGAGTTGTTTTGTATGTTAACAAGTGAATCCATCGGTGATAGGCAAAAACGATTCACTCATATAGTTAACCATTTAGTTGCTCCAGATAAATATTTTACCAAAGGAGAACTTACTAACAAAGTTTTACGTTGTCTTGACAGGAGATGGCTACCAAAAGTAATAGTTATTATGGAATCAAAGGATCTTGACTCCATGCCTTTGGCGACATTGTTCGGAAAACTTCAAGAGCACGAAATAGAGCTTGGACGCCTGACTATGCACGAAGAATCAAATCACAAAAAGAAAAGTATATCTCTCAAGGCAACAATGTCTCAATCCACAAAAGAGAGAGAATAAGATGAATCTGATTCAGATGTAGACGAAGAAACTTTGAGCCTTCTCGTACACAAATTCGGGAAATCTAAAGAAAGGAGGTTTCAAACATTTCCAGAAGAAAGAAGCGCGGGAGTCGACCAGAAAAGGCAAGAATAAAGAGCGCTTCACTTGCCACGAATGTGGTAAGCCATGACATATGAGGTTCCAATGTCCTACTTACCTCAAGAAGGTTGATTCAGATAAGAGCACTCCTC
>NC_032024.1:3203054-3206576 GCF_001865875.1 Lupinus angustifolius
AGAGGAGGACACGACATCGAGCACCTCAGATGAAGAGGAGACAACCAAGCTATGATTAATGACCAGAACAGATGATGCTTGTTGCTCATATTCAAAAGAGGTAAATAGCAAGTTATATTCTGACACCTCATCTACTTCATCTGATGATTGACCTCCTTATGAGGATATGTACATTTCTTATGTCGAATTTCATGATGAATTAAAGAAATTAGCTAGGATTAATTCTGATAGAAAAAGAGTAATCCTTCTAAAGGAACAAAAAATAGTTTCATTACAGAAATAATTAGATGAAATAAAACTAGAAAATGAAACATTAGATCTAATCTAATTTTGTAATGCATGCAATTTCTCTAATGATAATTTATGTCAATCAATTGTCTGTGATTCTTGCGAGACTTTGAAAAATGAAAATTTGAGACTTAATGAAAAGCTCGCAAAACTCACAGAGAGTCAAACCATGTTAGACACTATGCCTAGCCAAACTAGAAATGTTGGTGACCATACCGGACTAGGATATATTCCCCCTACGCGTAGGAGAAGACCATATAGGAGACCTATTAATCGGTCTCATAAGAAATATTTTAATAAGAAGGGTCCTAAATGATTTTATTGTGGCACACATGGCCACACTTCCTACTCTTGTTACATTAGAAAATATGGTATACCTAGTGGCATGTATGTCTAGATGAAAAAGGGAGATGACTCCCTAGTTACTAATAGAAAATGATCCAATATAACTTGGGTACTTGAAAAAGGAAAGTGATCTATGTTTTGTAGGTATGTCTATGAGCACATGGACAACATTGGTATCTTCATAGTGGATGCTCGAGACATATGACGGGTTATAGATCAAAATTCCTAGATCTATCCTTGAAAGAAAATGGGTTTGTCACGTATGGAGACAACAACAAAGGAAAGATACTTGGTACCACAATGATTGGCAACTCAAATCAAGCAGTGATCGAGAATGTGCTATATGTCGAAGGTCTGGAACACAATCTCTTGAGTATCAGCTAACTATGCGATAAAGGTAATCGTGTATCTTTTGATTCTGAATTTGGAGGATGTCACTACTCTATTTTCAAAATGTTTTATGTCTAGAGAGGGTGACATATGCCGTTGGCATAGGTGCATCGCTCATATTCATGTAAAGCATCTAGGTAAATTGTCTAAATATAATTTGGTTGATGGGCTACCAAAACTTGATTTTAAAACTCGGGAAACTTGTGCTACTTGTAAGAAATGTAAACAAGTTAAAAACTCTTTTTCTAAAAAGAATGTGATATCCACAACAAGACCCTTGGAGCTTCTCCTTATGGATTTGTATGGACCATTACAGGTTATGAGTTTTGGTGGTAGGTTTTATGCTTTAGTCCAAGAGCGATGCATTCAAGTCTTTCAAAAACCTTGCCAAACAAATTCAAAATAAGTTTAACCATAAGATAATATATATTCGATCCGATCATGGTGGCGAATTTGCAAACCATCAATTTGGAAAATTTTGTGATAAATATGTAAGAACAGGATTGCAACTAAGAGGGGGGTGAATCAGTTGACTTAAAATTATAATAACGTTTTCTGCAAAATGTAAGAGTTAATGTGCAGCGGATAATATTGCAGAAAATAAACAAGTATAAAGTAAAGAGGGAAGGGAAAGAGAGTACACAAGTATTTTATACTAGTTCACCTTCTTGTCCACCGAAGGCTACGTCCAGTACTCTTGCAACACAAGAGATTTTCCACTAAATATTATGAGTTGTAATTACAATATCTCACCCCGAGATCTCTCTGTACCTTACACACACACTAATATTTATACCCTTGGAAAACACCTTTCCAAGTAACTCTATCCCCTTTCTATTCACACCCCGTGAATGAAAGTTATTACAATGAATGAAGAATTTTAATGATGGCTTTGGATTGCCTTTACAAGTATGCAATATAATAACACTTGCAATCCAATCAACTCTCTTTATATGCTTAGTAATAATGCTCTTTAAGTTTATAAAAATTTGAAACACTTTACTTCAAGCAACTCAGAAAAATAGCTTTGAAAGTTTGAGTTCAAGTTGCTTAGAAGTGCAGAAAATTATTTCAGAAAAGTGTAAAAATAGTTGTGAGAAAAGTGTGAAAGAGTTGTTCAAAGAGTTGTTTTCATTGTGAATTCTAATGCCTTTAAATAGGCTTTCCAATCACCCATTCTGCCTTTATGAAAGAGTAGAATTTTTTTGGAATGAAGGCATTTCGTTTGGGATGAAAACTCGAGTTTCAAATCTGAAAAACTGATGTAACAACACTCAGTAATCGATTACAGCATTGAGTAATCGATTACCCAAATGTTATGTCCAACAGTGAATTTAAAATTCACTTACAGTAATCGATTACAGCAATTTGAGTAATCTGTTACTCAGTAATCTATTACTCAAATACAGTAATCTGTTACTCAGTAATCTGTTACTTAAATACTGTAATGGATTACTCTGATCAGTTTTAAGTTGGATAACTCTTTTTCTCACACATGTAACTTGTTACTTGAATGAAGTAACCTGTTACACATCATCTCAAAAAATGTTTTAAGTATTTCTAAAGTGTTTCATTTCTTCTTTCAAAATGGTTTGAGCATTACTACTTTGCCTAACTAAGAGTTTTAGGATAGAAGTACCTATAGAGACTTAATCTAATTTTCTTGACGCTTTAGTCTTCTTTGTCTTCATAAGTATTCTTCCTTTTCTTCTTTTTGGTGATGTTGGTGTCTTCATCAAAACCGTGCCGAGGTGAGAAGCAAAGATCTTCTTCACAATCTCCCCCTTTTTGATGATGACAAACCAATATCTTCTTGACAGTGTAGTTTTCTGAATTTTCTGAGAGTAGCATACTTTGTGATATATCTTGGCTTGTCTTGAGTATGCTCCCCTATCTTTTATGCTCCCCCTTTCATTTGGAGTTAAGTGCCTGGAATAAATTTTGACAGAAAATACACTCTCCCAACTTTTCTCCCCCTTTTGACTTCATCAAAAAGTAGAAAAGCAAAGAGATTCCAGCACAATATATAGCATACAAACACTTTATATAATCAAAATATATCAATATGATAGCATATATTCATGTAAAGATATAGATAAGTATTGCAATGCATAAGTAAGATGTTTCAATCAAATATCCAGGAATGGAACAATAAAGCACAAAACATCATAAAGTAACTTGTCCAGGAATATGCAGCAATAACTTAAAAATGAAAGTGCGCATGTCAAGAGGAGTACTTTGGAAAGCTTTCTCACTATATGTTTTGGTTTTGATGAGGACAACTTGTGTTTATAAGAGCTTGAAGATCATCAACAAATCAACGTGCTTAAGTCTCAAGATTGGTATTAGACTTAGACTAGTAATTAGTTTAGGTTGAGTCTAAGGCTTAGGTAAACTCAACACATGTCTCATATGCATAAAACTTTAAAAAAATTTAGTTTTGAGATATGTCATTTATAATATGTTCATGCATCACATAAATACATGTAATCTGTGCAT
>NC_032024.1:3206676-3208282 GCF_001865875.1 Lupinus angustifolius
AACTGGGCTGCAGAAGTGATTCTTTATAAACTGCGTTTTCAGAATTGAAGCCATAACTTGCATGTTGCATTTTTTAGAGTTAGAGCATATTTCGTGTTAATTGTTGCATCTATATGACATTGCATTTGTGAGATTAGAAAAGAGAGAATTCTATGCTTTAGGATTGAGAGGCATTTCATGTTTAATTTCTCATCATTTCATCTCACATGTTCATGCATTCATTGATGTTTTTGTGAAGATTTTGTATTCTGTAAAATCTTTTTTTAACTAATGCATTATCATGTTATATGAGACTTGTGTTAGAGTTTTAGAGTAAGGTCTTAATTGTTAAATTTGAGCATTGTAATTGCTTTAGATTACTCTATGTTTTTGTTGTAAAAAATGTTGTAACTTTGGGAATCTCAAGGTGTCTTACCACCAATGTGATTGTGTTGTATCTTCATTACCATCCAAGCTTATATTCGTTTCAATCTCGGTTGATTGTCGTGCAAGAAACCGAATCTGTTTGTGTAATCTGAGCTATTTTAATCGATTAAATTGCTTTCGTTAATCGATTATTTATATTCTGTTAATCGATTAAGCTGGGGTTATTTCAACATTATTTGTTGTTTTCAGAAAAGCGGATACTCTGACCGCTACACCTATTCAACCCCCCCCCCCTTTCTAGGTGTATTTTAGTCACTGATACCTAACAAAAAACATCATAAATGTGTCCGGGATTTGAAAATAATACGTCCATGGAAGTATTCTTCAAACACTCATTTACTAGAAGTCTTGTCAAATCTAGAGGGTTACACTCCAAAGATGTCGTTCCTTGGCTCCTTTGAGAGGTATTGGAGCGTTGTTTCTTTGATCTAGAAGAAGAAGCCATGGATTTGGGATTTTGAGATTTTAGGTTTTTGGGTTTTTGGAGATTTGGGGGTTTTTGATTCAAGCCACTAATCACGAAAATGTTTGGTTAGAAGTGTTTAGAATGGAAAATGTGATAGTTATGGACACAAAAACCACCCAAAACGGATCAAAAACAAGATTTTTAGAGGTTGGGAAGCTTTGAGAAGAAGAGAACACGAGTTG
Source organism: Lupinus angustifolius (assembly GCF_001865875.1). Lineage (NCBI taxonomy): Eukaryota > Viridiplantae > Streptophyta > Magnoliopsida > Fabales > Fabaceae > Lupinus > Lupinus angustifolius. Next base: position 3,207,751 of record NC_032024.1, read on the forward strand.
AGTGAGGAAGATGAGTTTTGAGAAAGTTAAAAATTGCAAAAATTTCATATATAACGGTACAAAGTAATCAGTTACTCAAAAACAAATTTTTTTAAAATTTTCAAACAGTAGCTTTGAGTAATCGATTACTCACTTGGGGTAATCGGTTACTGAAACTTGTTGTTTTACCCTGTAATCGGTTACTCTCCAGTGTAATCGATTACTTACCCTAGAAAAACTTATTTCTAGGCAAAATTAAGCTATGAAAATAATTTTTAACCTAAAAATTTAAGTTTTTGAACACAAATAAACATATTTCAGATCAAGTACGCATGAGATAATAGTAATGAAGCAAACATATAATCATATAAGCATGTTTAGGACAGGTATGCTTCATTAAGAATGCCTAATTCAAGTCTAATTTTGTAAAAAGGTTATTTTGCCAAGGGTTTAGTGAAAATGTCTGCAAGTTGGTTATGAGTATCAACAAATTCTACGGATACATCTTTCTTTTGAACATGGTCCCTTAGGAAGTGATGCCTTATATCTATGT
>NC_032024.1:3208382-3209156 GCF_001865875.1 Lupinus angustifolius
CCAATTCACATATACTTCCTTTTGGATACCATAGTCCAACTTCAGTTGTACCTTTTAGATATTTCATAATTCTCTTAACAACAACTAAATGTGATTCTTTTGGTTTAGACTGATGACGTGCACACAAACATACATTAAACATAATATCAGGTCTACTGGCACTTAAATATAGAAGAGATCCGATCATACCTCGATACTTTGATATTTCAATACTTTTTCCACTTTCATCGGTGTCGATGTATGTGCTAGATCCCATAGGAGTAGCTATTGGCTTGAAGTCATCCATATCAAATCATTTTAGTAAATCCTTACAGTACTTGGTTTGACTCACAAAGATGTCATTATCAAGTTGTTTGATTTGAAGTCCAAGAAAGTAGTTCAACTTTCCCATCATGGACAATTCAAATTCTCCTTGCATCATTTTGCCAAATTCACTACACAAATTTTCATTAGAAGATCCAAAAATAATATCATCTACATAAATTTGAACTTGTAAAGTATGATGATTTAATTTCTTTATGAATAGAGTAGTGTCAACCTTCCCTTTGGTAAAGCCTTTTTCTATCAGGAAAGTTGTTAGACGATCATACCACGCTCGTGGTGCTTGCTTTAGACCATAAAGGGCTTTCTTTAACTTGTAGACATGAGAAGGATGTTTGTAATCTTCAAAACCAGGAGGTTGTTCTACAAACACTTCTTCTTGAATGTAGCCGTTGAGAAAGGCGCTCTTGACATCCATTTGGTATAACTGAAAATTAAGAGAACAAGCATATG
>NC_032024.1:3209256-3209895 GCF_001865875.1 Lupinus angustifolius
AAAGTCTATACCTTCTTCCTGATTGTATCCTTGGGCTACTAGTCTAGCCTTATTTCTAATCATAACACCATTTTCATCAGATTTATTTCTAAAGACCCAACAAGTTCCAATTACATGCCTATTTTTTGGTCTAGGAACAAGTTCTCAAACTTCATTCCTCTCAAACTGATTTAATTCTTCTTGCATAGCAAGAATCCAGTGTTCATCCTCGATTTCATCATCAATCTTGGAGGGTTCTATCTGAGAGACGATGGCCATGTTTAGACAAGCATCAAGCATTCTACGAGTGGTTATACCTTTACTTATGTCACTGATGATGTTGTCGATAGGATGATGTCGATGAGTTCTCCATTCTTTTGGTAGATCTGAGTGACTATGTTCTTCTTGAGAAGGTAGATCATCATCTTTTCTCATTTCTTCAGGTTCAGTTGTAACATCAACAATAGAGTTTTCTTTGGTGGATGAACTTGGCAGGTCGTCTTCATCACAAGATATTGCATCTCTTAAAGCATGATTATTTTCATCAAAAGTTACATGAACAGATTCTTCCATGGCTAGAGTTCTTTTATTAAAGACTCTATATGCTTTACTCGTGAGAGAATAGCCAAGGAAAATTCCTTCATCAGCTTTTGCATCAAA
>NC_032024.1:3209995-3210499 GCF_001865875.1 Lupinus angustifolius
GAATAGGTCTTATAAGAACTCGATTCGAAACATAACAAGCAGTGCTAACTGCATCAGCCCAAAAGTATTTTGGGAGGTTAGTTTCATTTAACATTGTTCGAGCCAGTTCTTCTAAGGACCGATTCTTTCTCTCTACAACACCATTTTGTTGAGGTGTTCTAGGAGCAGAAAAATTATGGTTGATCCTAAGATCATCACAGAATTCATCAAAAGAGGATTTTTGAAGTTCTCCCCCATGATCACTTCGTATAGCAGCAATTTTTAGAGAATTTTCATTTTGAACTATTTTAGCATAAATGCTAAAGGCTTTGAATGCCTCATTCTTATGTACTAAGAAGAGAGTCCAGGTATATCTAGAAAAATCGTCTACTATAACAAGAGCATAGTAATTTCCACCAAAACTTTTTGTCCTTGAGGGAACAAATAAATCCATATGAAGTAGTTGTAATGGTCTATCAGAAGTAACCATGTGCTTTGGTTTGAAAGAAGTTTTTGTTTGTTTAC
>NC_032024.1:3210599-3219461 GCF_001865875.1 Lupinus angustifolius
ATGTTTTCCTACAAAATAAATTAAGTTTTATTAGGTATCCAATATTCTTTGGATCCTAGATGGTTAGTACCTTTCTCGACCCATTTAAATTTTCCTAGGGGTACACCATATTTTCTAATCATGCATGTGTTTGGTGTATGCCCATAAATTTTATGGTATGTACATATGGGTTGATGAAAGTGTGTTTTAGATTTTTCAAATGTATGGAAACTTTCCTTTTGAAAGTTTATTTTCTTTTGGACACTTGGTTTCTTGAAACCATGGCTTTTTGAATAGCCAAGACCTCTTCGGTCTGTTGAGTGTCTTTGATTATTGATAATCTTCTCTATGCTTTTACCACTTTTGTTTAGTTTATTAAGTTCGAGATTAATGTTAATACTTTCTTTTCAAGAGTTACGCAGTTTTGACAAGAGGATGAAGAAGGTTTGTTTCTAAATGCGTCTAATTCAGATTTTTGTTTTAGAAACATTTTTGACAGCTTAACATATTCATCATGTAAATCATTAAATGCAGTTTGAAGTTCGAAAGAAGAAAACATATTAGAGTCGTTTACCTCTTCATTTTCAGAATGATGAGATGCCATAAGTGATAGATGTGCTTGCTCTTCATATTCTGTTTCGGATGCATAACTTATATCATTGTCTTCCCAAGCAATGTATGCTCTTCGTCCAGTCTTTACATCATTTTTTCCCTTAAAGGAACCATTCTTCAAGTTTGGACAATCCATCTTCATGTGACCAGATTTGCCACATTCAAAACATGTAAAATTTTGACTTGAGGTGGAGGCATCATTGCTTTTGCTGAATTTCCTTGTTTGTCCTGTTTTTGCACCTTTGTTCCTTTTTAGGAACTTGCTGAATCTCTTTATGAAGAGACTTATATCTTTTGTGTCATTCTTTTCTGATTCATCTCCAGATGAGTCATATCTATCAACTTTTGCTTTTAGATAAATATTTTTCTTCTTCTTTTCTTGCTCCTCGTGTTGGTCAAGTTGGCTAAGTTCTAGTTCGTGTTCATGCAATTTACTAAACAAAGCAGCCAAAGACATTTTGGATAAACTTTTCTATTCAGATATTGCAGTTACCTTTGGTTGTCGTATTCTGGTCAATGATCTAAGAACTTTTATGTTCAAGTCACTATTTGATATACCTTTTGCCAATTGCAAGAAGGTGATTGGTAAGATGAGTAAATCTGTTTTGTAGATCAAGAATCTTCTCTCCAGGCTTCATGCGAAACATTTCGTATTCCTGAGAAAGAATGTTGAGTCTCTGGTGCCAATTGTAAGAACAGGATTGCAACTAAGAGGGGGTGAATTAGTTGACTTAAAATTATAATAACTTTTTCTGCAAAATGTAAGAGTTAATGTGCAGCGAAGGCTACGTCCACCGAAGGAGAGTACACAAGTATTTTATACTGGTTCACCTTCTTGTCCATCGAAGGCTACGTCCAGTACTCTTGCAACACAAGAGATTTTCCACTAAATATTATGAGTTGTAATTACAATATCTCACCCCGAGATCTCTAAGTATCTTACACACTAACTAATATTTATACCCTTGGAAAACACCATTCCAAGTAACTCTATCCCCTTTCTATTCACACCCCGTGAATGAAAGTTATTACAATGAATGAAGAATTTCAATGATGGCTTTGGATTGCCTTTACAAGTATGAAATATTATAACACTTGCAATCAACTCTCTTTATATGATTAGTAATAATGCTCTTTAAGTTTATAAAAATTTGAAACACTTTACTTCGAGCAACTCAGAAAAATAGCTTTGAAAGTTTGAGTTCAAGTTGCTTAGAAGTGCAGAAAATTATTTCAGAAAAGTGTAAGAAAGTTGTGAGAAAAGTGTGAAAGAGTTGTTCAAAGAGTTGTTTTCATTGTGAGTTCTAATGCCTTTAAATAGGCTTTCCAATCACCCATTGTGCCTTTATGAAAGAGTAGAAATTGTTTGGAATGAAGGCATTTCGTTTGGGATGAAAACTCTTGAGTTTCAAATCTGAAAAACTGATGTAACAACACTCAGTAATCGATTACAGCATTGAGTAATCGATTACCCAAATGTTCTGTCCAATAGTGAATTTAAAATTCACTTACAGTAATCGATTACAGCAATTTGAGTAATCTGTTACTCAGTAATCTGTTACTCAAATACAGTAATTTGTTACTCAGTAATCTGTTACTTAAATACTGTAATGGATTACTCTGATCAGTTTTAAGTTGGATAACTCTTTTTCTCACACATGTAACTTGTTACTTGAATGAAGTAACCCATTACACATCATCTCAAAAAATGTTTTAAGTATTTCTAAAGTGTTTCATTTATTCTTTAAAAATGGTTTGAGCATTACTACTTTGCACAACTAAGAGTTTTAGGATAGAAGTACCTATAGAGACTTAATGTAATTTTCTTGAAGCTTTAGTCTTCTTTGTCTTCATAAGTTTTCTTCCTTTTCTTCTTTTTGGTGATGTTGGTGTCTTCATCAAATCGTGCCAAGGTCATGAGCAAAGATCTTCTTCACAAAATATGGTATTATGCATCAATTCTCTGCCCCTCGTACCCCTCAACAAATTGGAGTTGTTGAGAGGAAGAATCGAGTCTTAGAGGAGCTTGCTAGAACCATGCTAAATGAAAGCAAGGTTCCTAAATATTTTTGGTCTGATGCAATGCATACAACTTGCTATGTGATTAATCGTATACTCTTAAGACCTACTTTTTCAAAAACTCCTTATGAACTTTGAAAAGGCCGAAAACCTAATATTGCTCATTTGCATGCTTTTGGTTGTATATGATTTATATTAAATATTGGAAAAAGAGCTTTAAGTTAAATTTGATTTAAAAGCTGATGCGGGTATATTTTTAGGGTATTCATTGCATAGTAAAGCTTATCGAGTCTTCAATAAATATACAATGCAAGTAGAAGAGTCTGTGCATGTCCGTTTTGATCAATCTTCTCCAAATGAGAAGAGAAAGGTATCTTCTGATGATGTTGCAGGTGCTTTACAAGAAGCATACTCTAAAGACATGGACCAGGATAAAGAAGAAGCAGAGTAAATTGTTCAAGATGAGCATTAGGACTTGCCGATCGCGTTGAAGACCAAGAAGGATCGTCCACTCAACAAAGTGATAGATGATATAACTACGGGGGTGGTAACCCGTAGCTCTTTATATTACTTTTTTACCTTTGTTACTTTTGTATCTCAAGTTGAGCCAAAGACCATCGATGAGGCCATTGAGGATGTGCATTGGGGTATAGCTATGCAAGAAGAGCTAAACCAGTTCGAGCGTAATAATGTATGCGACTTGGTCCCTAAGCCTAAAGAACATCCAGTGATTGGTACTATATGGGTCTTTCGTAACAAATTAGATGAATATGGCTTGATCATAATAAATAAAGCACGCTTAGTGGCCAAAGGTTACAATCAGGAGGAAGGCATCGATTATGATGAGACCTACGCTCCTGTAGGCAGATTATAAGCCATTAGGATGCTTTTATCCTTTGCATCGATTATGAATTTTAAGCTCTTTCAAATGGGTGTCAAGAGCGCCTTCTTGAATGGCTACATTCAAGAGGAGGTATAAGTAGATCAACCTCCCGGCTTTGAAAATTTTAAATATCCGAACCATGTATATAAGCTCAAAAAGGCCCTTTATGGCCTAAAACAAGCTCCCAAAGCTTGGTATGATAGATTGAGCTCTTTCCTCTTGGAAAAAGGGTTCGTGAGGGGTATGGTTGATACTACCCTCTTTATTCGTAGATTAGATAATCATGTGCTATTAGTTCAAATATATGTTGATGATATAATCTTTAGATCTACTAATGACATTCTTTGTAAAGAATTTTCTGAGATGATGCAGGGTGAATTTGAGATGTCGATGATGGGTGAGCTGACCTTCTTTCTTGGGCTTCAAATCAAACAAATGGAAAGTAGCATCTTCATTCACCAATCGAAATACTGTAAGGAGTTATTGAAGAAGTTCGACATGGAAAAGTGTAAAGAATTTTCAACACCTATGGCGTCCGCTTGCTATCTAGACAAAGATGAAAAAGGAAAAGTCATCTAGGTAACCAAGTACCGATGGATTATCAGCTCATTATTATACTTAACTGTGAGTTGCCCCGATATTATGTTTAGTGTTTGTATATGTGCTAGATTTCAAGCTTTGCCTAAAGATTCACATTATACTACTATTATACACATCATGAGATATTTAAAAGGACCAACTAATATGGGATTATGGTATCCTAGGGATGCCTCATTATCCTTAGTAGGATATTCCGATTCCAATTTTGCAGGATGTAAGTTGGATCGGAAGAGCACTAGTGGGACTAGTCATTTACTAGGCAGTTCCTTAGTTGCATGGCACAGTAAAATGCAAGTGTGTTTTGCCTTGTCCACCATCGAAGCGGAATACATTGCCGCTGGTGTGTGTTGCGCTCAAATCCTATGGATGAAGCAAAAACTTAAGAACTTTGGACTTAATCTACAAAATATTCATATAAAATGTGATAATACAAGTGCCATAAACGTATCCAAGAATCTCGTTTTGCATTCTAGAACCAAGCATATAGAAATTAGACATCATTTCTTGCGTGACCATGTACAAAGAGGCGATTGTGTGCTTGAATTTTTTGAAACTACTAAGCAATTGGCTAATATTTTCACCAAGCCCCTCTCACGAGATACTTTCTATGTTCTTCAAAGAGAACTTGAAATCCTTGATGAAAATTATCTTGATTGAACCCTCTAAAATTTTATTATGTGCTTCATATGATTAATGTCTTATATGCTTCAAAATGTATATTTGTTATGAATGCATTATATTCCTATTATGACTTATGATCTTGTATGATAAGCTCAAAATGTATATGTGTTTGAGTAAAAATTGCTTCATATATGTTAGAGCATGCTTTTAAAACCCAAAAACCTCTTGATTCTACAATTTTGATGCCAGTTAATCGATTAACTATAATTATTAATCGATTAAAATGAGTTCTAGTAGCAAACATTTCATTTTTCACTAAATTTAATCATTTAAGATTACATTTTAATCGATTACCTGGGTTCATTTTTCTGAAAATCTAGAATTTTAACTATGATTAATTGATTAAATACATCTGTTAATTGATTAACGGCGGCAGATAAAATAGAATCAGTAGCGTTTTTTCCATTTTTTCAAACCCTCTCTTCCCCATTTTCTCTCAAAATCTCAGAAGCAAGAGCAAAATTCGAATTCTTAGCTTAAAAGAGGAATGAAACCCTCACCTTTACCCATTTTGCACCTCAATTCATCCTATCTTTCTCTCAAATTCCCCAAGAAATAGCATTCCCAATTCCAAACCCTAAGCTTTAGGTTTCCTCCCTTATCCTTCTTCTCCTCTCATCACTCACAGTTTTCAATCAACAATGGAAAGAGGATGTTCGAAGAGGTTGAAGACAACTGCTCAACACACTCGTAGGCCTCCTACTGCTTCATCTTCAAATCCGAATGTGAGGCACGACCGTGCAGATCCCTACTACTCACTCATACTTCAGGAGACCCAGTTGTCCAAGTTTCAGGGAATGAAACCAACCTACAAAAGGTATGATGATCTAACCTGGATGGCAGAACATAATTTTCAGTTTTCGCAAGGTATGCAAGCTCAGGGAGCCGTGTTGTTTTTGGAATTAACAGGTAATTTGTAGCCCGCTTTAATTGGGGAATTTTACACCAACTTTCGTTATAAGGATGGAAAATATTGGTTTATGGTTTCGGGAAATTTTTTTGAGATGGATAGTGATATTTTTATGAATGTGGGTGGCTTATCCACTAATGGTGTTAGCCTAGGTGATTGTGAATGGCTTAAGGATTTTGTTGCTGTTGAGGTTTACAAATCATGTCTGAGAGGTCCCCATCTGTATATCAAGGGAGAACAGACTAAAGTTGGTTCATTATTGATAGAGAATAGATTGCTTCACTATTTGATTGCATATATCTTAGTTCAAAGGAGAGGTCCCCATCTGTATATCCAGGGATAACTAACTAAAGTTGGTTCATTATCTGTAGAGAATAGATTGCTTCACTATCTGATTGCGTACATTCTAGTTTAGAGAAACACCAATCATGCACAACCAACTGTTAATGATCTAAAATTCATGTATGATGTAAAGGAGAATGTAATGATTAATTGGCCTGAGGAGATCCTGAAGGTCATGTATAATGTCTCCACATCGCAATCCAAGTTCCTGCCCTATAGTATATTCATATCGAGAATCATTGATTATCTGCACATTGACGTATCTAACACCATCGTCACAAAGACATATGATAAAGATCACCTTGTTGGTGAAAGCCTAATCCACAAGATGGGTATCTACAAGTATGGAAATACTTGGCAATACCAAGAGGATTACACTATCGTGGATTTGGATCTATCAGATGATGAGGATTAGGCTGGAACAGATCAGCCTAATGCAAAAACTCAGGAGGAGCCATCTGGAAACGCGTCGCAGGAACCATCCTTTGGATTAACTCAGTTGGATGCCATGGAGCAAAGGTTGAATAATAGAATGGGTCTACATTTTTAGTCTCTGAAGGACTCCTACCATATAAATTTGGAACAATTTGAGGAACGTCAGGTTGCTTACATCGAGAACCACTATCAGGCTATGAGGAGCTTTGTTTAGAACACTGCTGAGGCATAGAATGAGAGGTTTTGTGCAGAATTTGAGAAGTTGGGATTCCCCCTCCTGGGTGATAGTAGTATGACCATTCCTGATGACAAAGATCCTCCTCCACATCCCTGGATTAGAAGTCCTTAGACCCTAGATTTTCGTAGGTTTAGTTCTTCTATATGGTTAATTTTCAGGATCTATGTAGGTTTGTAATTTTGAGACATATTTTCTCTATTCTTTTTGGGTTGTAACTCTAACTATCTACTTTTGTTGCCCTATTGTGACTTGATATGCATACCATTTGAACTTAAACCGTTACTATTTTGGTTTCAATTTGCTTACATAACATTCCTATCTATGTCAAATATAGTATGATTACATGTTTAATGGTTCTTGATCATGTTTGGTTATATGTATCTCTTATATTTGATTGAGCCTACTGTTTGAATCCAATAATATAAATGCTTGATCATTCCATGCTTGATTAGTTCTTGTATAACCTTCCATGCCATTAAATATGTGAAATTGTTGTAGTCTATTGTTTTAACCGATTAACCAATTGCCTTAATTGATTAAATGCTAATCAATGTGTGAACGTGTTCAATTTTTTCATCAATTGGTTGATTAATTACATTCCCAATATTAATTGATTAATTATAGTTTGACCAATTGTCTAGCTATGCGCTTTAACTTTGAAATCAACAACAATGCATTCTATGACCATCTTTAAGCTATGCATCAAAACAACATTTGGTGTTGAGTTTGTCATCATGAAAAATGGGGAGATTGAAAGTGCTAAGTGTCAAGATAGCACTATTAGCTTGCCTATGTTTTGGTGAAGACAAAGGAATTAGTGAAAGCTTTAAGATAACTCAACAAATCAACATGCCAAAGATTCAAGAGTTTCATGTCTAAACTAGAGTTTTAGATATGTGTCTTAATTATTGTGTCTAGGTTAGGTAAACCTAGATGCAAATCTCACAAGTCCTAAAAAAATATCATATCATTTACATGACATATGCCATCCAGATTATTATATGTTCATGCATTAATCATACATGATATTTGTGCAGTTTAGGCATAACATAATGGTAAAACATGTATAATTGATAAGCATAACATATAGGTAGTTTACCATTTAATCTCTTCATTGAAAATATGCCAGTTAATCGATTAAGAAAGGCTTTAATCGATTAACGTGAAAACAGTTTTAATAACTGGAAAACATAATTCAGTTATTCTAAGCAGCCTGTTAATCGATTAAAAGGGCACTTAATCGATTAACTGGCCATAAAACAACTTTTCTATATAAACTGTGATTTTACCCCATGCTTAAAACAATTCATTCATTCATTTTTAGAATTGCTAAGTTGCATATTTTCATGCTCATTGTATCTAATATGGGCAGAGAGAATTGCATGTGAGAATAGTGAGATATAGTATCATGCTTAGGGATTACAATGTCATCCATTGCATGTGATTAAATGTGTTCATCATTCTATCTTTTCTTGAATGATTCTTTCTTTTCTTTTAGAGATTTCTTACGGTAGAAATTACATGTTCTTCATGATTCTAATCTGATACATATTCTTGATAATTTGTGAGATTAATATAGGGTTTATAGCTTGTTCTTAATTGTAATATTTGAGCTATTTTGTGCTTCACATTACTCTGTTTTTGTTGTATTTTTGTAACAAGGAAATTCGTCTCTTGGTGTCGTACCACCAACGAGATACAGAGAGTCTTCACCAATACTTGGAGGTCTTGAGTTTGGAACGTACTCTTGGCTGGGGTTGGATCGTAGGAAAGGTTTTCTGAGGCGATAAGTTTGGTCAAACCTAGGTAGGGGTTCTGGGAATTCAAGAAGGTAGCGTCCAAGGTCTTGTAATTGGAAGTGTGTATGTAATATACATTGGCTTCAGTTTTAGTGAAGAAAAATCTCCCAACATCGAAAGGGGAGGACTGGATGTAGTTTTGCAATCGACCGCAAAACGAACTAGTATAAAAACCTTGTTGTAGGCTGTATCATTTCGATTCAAATAAATATCATTTTTGTTCAAATATATATGCTATATATCATTTCTGTATAATTGGTGAGTGGTTGTGCAATCGAGCCATTCAACAATTGTTTGTTCAGTGCGACTTAATCAATTAAGGAAGTCCTTTAATCGATTAACTGGGTGATTTTCCAGAATCGAT
>NC_032024.1:3219561-3221646 GCF_001865875.1 Lupinus angustifolius
CTTGGTGTATTCTGTCACTGATACCTAATACTAAAAAGTATAACCTACGCCTTAGTTCACTTGCCATATCAAAACATCTATTTTAAGCAACCTATGTTCAAGGCTAAATAAAGTTAACGGAGCCTGAGGTAGGTTTCGACAACCTACTCCGACGAGTGGTAGTTAATTATTATTTAGTGTATTACATAAGGTTTGCAAATCATATTTCCATACTAGGACACTAGATGGGGGATTTAGACATGGTGTTTCGAATTAACCAAAGTATAACACATAAGTTGTCTAATGTTTTCAAAATCATTTGATTCTAGAAGTAATTCCACATTGTAAACCAATTTTCTCCTCAAGAATTTGAGAATATTAGTTTATGTTTATTTGTTAATCTTCTATGCAACAATTAACACAAAATCATCAAAAAAAGTGGATAATCATTATTTTTATTAAAATATGCCTATTTGTTTTTTTTCTAATGCATTTCCCTTTGGTTCGACATAACCCTATACTATACTACAATTAAATTTGAAATAGATTCAAGTGTAAAATAGTACGTTGTTAACTTATAAATTGTACTTGTTGATTAAAGATTCCTAAAAACATAAGTTCAAACCAATTCATGGTTTGTAACTTTGTACATAAGAATAATATGCAAAACGTATAATTTAATCAATGGATTGTTACTTAGACAATAAAATAGTGATTAATAAATAATCTAACCGCTAACATTTACTTTCTCTCATTTATTTTTCCCAACTACTTTTTCTTTCTTACATTTACTTTCTGCAACTAACATTTACTTTCCTTCATTTGCTTTTACGCAACTAACATTTATTTATTGCTCTATTCTTTTATTCTTTGTACCAACCCTATGAAAGAAGTGGTAAGTTAACTGCTAAGTTTATTTTTTGTTCATTTTGTTATTCTTTGATACCAACTTTTCGTAAGAAATGATATGGTTAACTTATTAAATTGGGATTGGCTTTAATGGTATGTTAAAGAGAACCCGAAAAGGAAGTAAATAAATAAAGTCACTAATTAAAAAAAAATTTCATCACTCAATGATAAGTGCCAAACATATATAAATTTCATACATTTTTATGGCACTTATCTTAAGCATAATTGAGAAAACCCAATTTAAAACAATACTTTTTATATAAAATATCACAATCTTGTATTTGTGTTTGTATTTCATTTTTATGTGTTTTGTAGGACTTAGAAAGAATATGAAAAGAGAAAAAAAAAAGACTCATGCTCAAAAATAAAAAGAAGTCAAAATCAAGGTGCTCAAGCAGGCAACTGAGTGTGGACCAAGCTACGCTAAGCTGACCTGGACACCAGCCTGACCTGGACCAAGCTGCTCAAGCAAGCAGTTGAGCGAACCTGCTAGGCCTCTCAAGCTAGCACCAGACTAATCCTGACACGGTCAAAACTCAAGCTTGGCACGGTTAGACACGAGCCTGGCACACGCCCAAGCTGCTCAAAAAGCAACTCAGCAGTGCCACCAAGCAGCTCAGTGGTGAATCAGACTCCTGCCTAAGTCAGCAAGCACCAGACCACGTCCCAGTCAGCACGGTCAAAACTGCTCAACAAGCATCTTAGCGGTGCTACAGGTGTGCAAAGCAGTGCGCACCCAGACTTGACTTAGCCATCAAGCAAACCATGAAGTCACCAATAACATCACTTCAAGTAGCCCACCGTAGGCTTTACAGAGTAGCTCACCTTAGCTGGTCCCATAGCTCACAACTAGCTTTGATGAGTCAAGCTTAAGGAGGTGACAAAGCTCACAACTAGCTCAGCAGCTCCAGTGAAACTTCTATAAATAGAGGCACATTTAATTCGAATCAAGAGAGATATATCACACATATCATTCACCATTTACCTAGAAATTCTTCCCTGAAGTTCTCTCTTCTTGTTCTTAGTTCATAGGAGTTTTATTCAAGTACGTTTTGTAATTTTAGTTTATAATTCAAGAGAAGAAAAGGAGAAGGCAAATGAGATGCAAAAACCAATTTTCTAATCTCATTTGGAACTCAAAGCATCCAATCCTTGGATGGATGGCTCATGCTCCTAACAATTTCTTTTGAATATGGT
>NC_032024.1:3221746-3221994 GCF_001865875.1 Lupinus angustifolius
TATTAAGATCTTATATTCATTACTACTTCAATATTAGTGTAGCCAAGATTAGGGTGTGACAACCTAGTCTCTTTGTGGACGTAATATTGTTTAGTAATAAATATAAGTGATTATCATTCTACCATTTTATCACATACACTAAAAGGAGGATTTTAGAACTTGGTTTTTGTAGTTAATCAAAGTAAAACATAAGAACTTGTCTAAGTAGTTCAAATTCATAAGAAGTTGAGAAATATTTTCCTTATTCA
>NC_032024.1:3222094-3259594 GCF_001865875.1 Lupinus angustifolius
ACCATTTATTTATTCTTTAATACCAACCTTCCTTAAGGAAGAAGTTTGGTTTGTTAATAAAAGGAACCCGAAAGGGAGTAAATAAATAAGGGTCACTTAAATTTATTATTATTTGTTTCTTTATTTGTTTCTAACAACTAACTATTCATCACTTTTGTACATTAGAATACCATTAAACTGGTGTTGGAATTTACTCCAAAAATCTGAGATGGTATTCAAACGTACTTGATAATTATGTAATAGGGGATTGCTTCGATACCATTGTACCGGCGTTGGAATTTATTCTAACAAAGCCGAGATGGGGCAAAGAAGGAATAATTTATTGACATGATTATTAAAAGTAAGTTGTAACTGGAATATTCTTGAAACTATTATACCAGTGTCGGAACTTATTTCAACAAAGCCGAGATGGCGAACAAAGAATAAAACCGAGTTCACTTACTTAGTCAAATAAAAAGAAAACACACTGAATTGAGAAATTTCCGCTTTCAACAAATTGGCACTACTGCCAGGACGAATTGTTGAGAGGGGAAAGCCAACTCTTCCCCCAAAATAATCTTGCAACACTCAACACTCAAAATTAATTATATAACTTGCAACAGTTCGAATTAACCTTTTAACAAAGTTACACATTTTTTGTTGAGAAGGGAATTCCTATAATGGAAATCTGCTTTCAACAATTAGTATGGTTGATTTTTGTTGATTTGGAAAATATTGATAGATTTGGTGGAGTTGATTTATTTTTGAAATATTTATAATATATGATTTTTTTAATTCAATGGAACTAATAGCTTAAGATTGTTTTAGTTGTAGACCTGCTTCCCATTTTTAGAAAAGTTACAGACGACTCAAATCATGACCTACCTATAAAAATTCCATAAAATTCATTAAGTCATAAGATAGTGTTGAATTACTTTAATATAAAATTAATATCTTAGAGATGGTTTTGTCATAGATCTTCCTCCCATTTTCAGAGAAGTTAGATACGACTCGAACCATGACCTTACTATAAAATGCCATAAAATTACTTATTTAATCACACTTTTTAACATTATATGTAATGATAATTAGGACTCTGTTGTGGCCTATGGTTATTTCCTAACAGGTTTACAAACATAAATAATTAAACAAATCAAATAAATTAATATAAAGTTGGCAAAATAGCAAACCTGGTGGGTGCAGGTTGTGAGGAAGCCAAAACAACTTGGCTTTTGTGAGGTGCAAAGATTTGGACAATGAGGGATGTGGGGCCTTCTAGGTGACTTGCTAAAAAAAACCATTTCTAGCTGCTGGACTTTTTAGCAACATGAGAATGAGTTCTTTAATTGTATGAGCCAGCACGACAAATAGCTCCTTTGGCAGTAGCACAATTAATAAAAGCAATAGCAACCAGCAAAGGTCCGATGTAGATGTCTCGTGCCTGATTGAGATTCTAAAGAGACTTGAAGCGAGCATGTCTTGTCTTTCGTATCTTTGTCGCAAACCTCTTCCACGGTGGGATAGTAACATTGCTTTGCTCCAATGGAACGAAACACATGGGATATCCACCAGGAGGTTGATTCATTTGCATAAATGGTGGCCCCAAGTTCGGAAAAGAGATTGTAACATTTTGGGGATGACCCATGTTTCGTTGTGAGTGGCTTACGTGTGAAGCAGTGGTGGCTATAGTGGTTGTTGGCTTGGTTATTAGAATGGAAAGTGGTGTCCAAAACTCGTCCATTGTACGAATGAATGAAGTTAGGGTTGAAGGTTTTTTTGTTTAGTAAAGTGAGAGTGAAAAGTGTATGAAGGTAGTATAAAAAGGGGTTGAGGCAATGAAACAAAAACAAGATTTAAGGTAAGAAGGACAAATACTTCAAAAGAAATTGATAAGAAGGAAAATGAAGATGAGAATTGAGAATAAGAAAAGGAATCCAATGTATGATGCCATGGGATGTAACAGTATCAAGAGGAATATGGCACAAACTAATGTAAACAAATATATTTATGTGGGTCACAGTATCAAGGTGGAGATGTTATATGGGTGATTTCCCCTTCTCTTCTTGTATCAGTGTAAGAAGAAATGAGACTCTTCTCTCTCCTCTAGAGGTTGTCCCCTCAAGATTAATATAGGTGTGGCATGTACATATTAGAGAAAAAGGGCCATCTAGTGATAAAAATGGATGGTTCTTGAGCGTTTTTTTGTTAACCTCCTTCATTTCATTTTTAAATGGGAGCATGTAAATATGGATATGCTCTTTAATTCCAAATGTATAATCATGGAAATGGAGTGAGTAACTTGTAACATATAGATATATATTTGCGTCCAAAGAATACATGTTCTAACTTTCACCTTATGTATATAATAATTTTGTAACATTTCGACTATTATGAATTAAAAAAAAATATAACCGATAACGGTTTTTTAAATTTCCGAAGCCGACAATTAATAAATCGGAAGACATTATTGATAATTAATTGATCATTAGTTATGACTTGAAGAAATAATTGGTTCTACAATATAAAAAGTACTCTATTTCAATTTGATATTGTTTTTCTTTTTAATTTTTGTACTCTTGGTTTTGTAAGTAGGCCGGACAAAAGTTTTACCAACTTAGAGGAACGACGTTGTTTCCAATTCTTTTTAAAAACATTAAAACCTAAAATGACGTTGTTTTGCGTCTTCTTCTTCCCCCTCACTAGCTCCAACCAAAACACATATTTTAGTCTCCCAAGATTTCTGTAAGATGAATATTTGAAACTAGTGATAAACACAAAATTTTGAACCCTAAATCACGTATTTTCACCTCAGATTTTCACCCCCAAATAATTTAACAAACAAAATGGTAATCAGGAAATATGAAGAGTACAACTGAGGAACATTTTGATGGAAAAGGCTTGAAATGATATTCATAAAAAGCTTGATGAATAGAAGTTTTCTTCATTATCAAGGAATTTATAAAAGGCAAAGAATATTATTGCAAAGTCAGAGCCGAAAATAAAGCAAGTCTGAGATTTTGTTTAATA
Organism: Lupinus angustifolius; assembly: GCF_001865875.1. Taxonomy (NCBI): domain Eukaryota; kingdom Viridiplantae; phylum Streptophyta; class Magnoliopsida; order Fabales; family Fabaceae; genus Lupinus; species Lupinus angustifolius. Next base: position 3,225,101 of record NC_032024.1, read on the forward strand.
CAAACTGAAACCATCCAAAGGAATGAATAAGAGCCAAATTTGAATCTCTAATTTTTTATTTTTATTTATGAAAAACAATTAGTGGATGCTTTTTTAAGCAATTGTTGATACCAATTATGAAGATTTAGTTGTTTTTGATGTACATTGGTGGGCTGCACTTTTGGTTTTACTGTTTGGAGTTTCTATCAAGACTAATTTCAACTGCATCTAAAGTATGAACATGTCTGTAATACTAACCAGATATTGTAGTTTTTATGAGTCACTAATGATATTCAATAGCATTTAAGTCCATTAATAGTTTTTTATAACATAATCATTAAACCATTAGGAGTTATATGTAGCAAGTAATAATATTTATATTAATAAATATATTATGTTTACTATAAGATATATATAACAGTTGATATGTAATTTAATCAGTAATCATTAGAATAATTGAATTATATATTGTAAATAATAATATTTATATTAATAAATATATTATGTTTCCTATAATATATACAGTGGTGGATCTTCATGCTACGTTTAGGGAAACAATATTTAATTATAATTTATAATTAAGATTAACTGAGTAACAAAAAATAAAAAAAATATCATAATTTTTTCAATGGTTTAAAATAACATATTAATTCTAAATAAAAATAATCAACAATTAAAAACGTTAAATAAAAATGTACATTCATTTATGATCTTAGGACTTTTGTGACAAAGTTTGACAAAGACAGTCTGTTATCCTTGTAATCTACTTTATAAGTGTAAAATTCTAAGGAACTCAAATGAAGTCATAATGTTATAAGCAATATCAGCATCTACACATATAAGAGAAGTTGATTCAATATCATCATCTATACATATAAGAGAAGTTGGTTCAATATCAGCATCTACACATATAAGAGAAGTTGATTCATTATCTATAATTTTTAGAATAGCCACACTACATATTTATCAAGCTACAAATTGAAAACAGAGTGTGCTAGATGAGTATTTTCTTGAAGAAATCAGTTGGGTGTAGCTAAAATGTAAAAAAATAATAGTTTAATTAATAAATTAGGGGAAAATATTCTGGGGGTAGTTGCCCGACATGTTACAACAAATATCGGTCATTGTGTGAATATATATAATACGTTTTAATTTGTAAACTATTAGCTCACTGTTGTATCATCATACCAATATTATGACTGTTATAATAAATGGTATGATATTTATAATACTCGTAGAAGGTATTAGAGGGATTTTAATTTTGTTTTGGGTCTTTTGTTTGCTATGAAAATTTTTCACGATCTAAAGTCATTTTGGCCATTTTTTCAAAAACTCCTCAACTGAAATACATGCAACACATCACGTTCAAGTATTCTTTGTTGGTCTCCACAAAACGAAACCCTCATCTTCACAAAACACTATTGTTTGATCAACTACTCAGTTTCCCTATCTACTCTCAAACATTGATTCTGCACTCATCATCTCTGAGGCATAGTTTTTTCTTTTTCAATCAAGTCATCATTTGGTATTTTAGAAGTATTACAAGAATTTATTCATGTGTTCTTCATTTCATAAATGAAATGAATTTGATAGAAACAGTTAGTTGTCTACAATGGTTTTGGTGAACTTGTTTGAATGTGTACTTTGAGTATTGAATCTGTTTGTTCACTATTGATTGGATTCAATTAGGGTTTTTGTATGTTTTCATCTAATTTAGTTCTATGTAAATTCCTCCATAAAACAATATAAGTTTTTATTTTTTTTAATTATTTGTATTGATAAAGTTAGAAATGCGTTGACCTTATTTGTATTGATAAAGTTAGAAATGTGATGGTTATAGATGTTGTTGATATATGGAGGTTTTGGGGGTCGTCGAAACCGTATCATAACCATTACTGCATCAACCGCATTTTTCCATAATTGTCTGAACTGTTAATGTTTTGGACAGTTCTGAAAGCACTACTGCAACCACGGTTTAAAACCTTATTTCCCACTATCTTAATGTGCAAATATTATGGTTGAAGTATTATTATTAGTGGAAGACAGTAAGAGAGTCAGCCTCTCTGCCACAATATGGTTGCTTCCTAATGATAAAGAGGTCATTGGTTCAAAAATCATGGGCATAGTCTTTCATCGCTTGTAGGATAAGGCTGCATAAATGGCCAAGGCTAAAATGCGAAATTGATGTTAGCTCGCTTCACAGTGAGCTATGTTTTAGTCATTGGATTAAAAATGTGGTAACCTATTACCCTTTTGCCATTTTTAGAAGTCATGAATCCAATGTACAACTTCTATATAGAAGTCGTGACACCCATTAACAACTTCTGGTTGTGTTATTTATAATGTTTAGAAGTCGGATTTCCAATGTGTGACTGATGAGTGTGATACTTTTTAAGTATAGAAGTCATTATTTCATTTAACGACTTTTGAGTGTGTTAGTTTTGAAGTGTAAAAGTCGTGATTTGCTTTAAAGACTTCTATAAATAGTTTAAAATTGTCCACTAGAAGTCATACTTTTACATACAAACTTCTAAACTTGCAAAACGTTTCGTCACAAAAGTCATAGATTGACTTCTACAAAACATGGTAGTCGGTCACAAATTTAATGGATGTGATTAAAGACTAGTCAATCTAATGGCTAATAATGCAGTTCGCATGGATGCGGACTAACTTGCACTCCACAAGTTAGTCTTTGCATGCATAAATATATCATTTTCAGACTTCACTAAGTGAGATCTCATGTACTAGGTCACCAAATTATCGTTATCAGTGGAGTGTGCACTCTGATTGACTTGTTAACATTTGCTTAATAAAATTTACAGCACTTACTAATAGGTATGGCCTATGTACTGAATTTATATGTTAAAAAGTTGCCTTGTCAAAGTTGCATATGTCTGATGTTGATGAAAATTGGGATAGAAATAGATATGGATTTAATAGTGCTAGCCATAGCTCAATAGGTTTATAAAAATAATTAGGTGTGGATCAAATAGTTTTTAGTGGTAATTGAAAAATGGATAGAATAATACTATACGCTCAATATATGACTGAACGTAACTTTGATGCTTTGCTTCTGACTTATAGTGGTAAAAACAGAAGTGGAGACTTAGACAATACAAAAATTCAATTAGTTTACAATCGCCAATAGTTGCTTTTGAAGCTACACGACAACACAAGAGCTAGCACAACTTACAATGTTTTTCTTCTAACTTATAGGCTTTTTACAACACCTATGTCTAGGTAGTTCCATAAATTTCTGTTATACATTTTTCTCAATATTTTTTGATACTTCTATGATTATTTTGACTATGTCATATATCATAATAAACATTCAATAGCACAATTTTGAACGACGTTGTTGAAAACCAGGTAGAAGAACATCAATAGTGCATACTAAAGCAAGCGTTTTCAATGTGTGTAACTTCAACAACACATTCTTGACACAACGCTGTTGAAAATCAGTAACATTAGCGCTAGCTTGAATGAGTTATGTTTAATAGTGTATTCGATAGAAAGCAATGTTAATGTTAATCAATTCCATAGCGCATAAATAAGAAAGCATTATTGAAGATGACATGGTAACATCGCTTTCTTAATTATGTGTTGTTGATTTTATACGACTTTTAAGTGTCAGAGATATTAATGGTTGAGTGGTTATATGTGTCTTTGTTTTTTGAACTATTAATGGTTGAGTGGTTATGCGTCTCGTTGTTGAATTATTAATGGTTGAGTGGTTATGCGTCTGTTCGTTTGTTGAAATATTAATGGGTGCTCATCTATAAATATTGTGGTTCACTTCTTGTTATATTTCATCAATAAGAATATGTATTTTTATAGGAGTATGTTCATGAACATAGCAGACAGCAGATCTCAACAACTGGAAGTGTTAAAAGTGCTAAAGTTGTGTTTCTGTTTCAGAATAATGTCAAGGAGGTCTTTAACATCTTTTAATTTAGAAAAAGGACTCAGATTTCAGAAGGAAAGTGGTTGTTATACAAGATTTGTGTTAGATAAAGATTTAACCTGCAGATTATTTAGTTCATTCATCTACCAAATCTTTTAGTTCATTTATTTCCTTCATTTTAATCTACCAAATCAAGATTTCATAAGGAAATTAAAGTGGCTGTTATACAAGATTTGCATGAGATGAAGAATTAATTTGTAAATTATTTAGTGCATTGATTTTCTTCATTCCTTCAGGTCATTAATTTCCTTCATTGAAATGTTGTCAAGAAGGTCTTTAAAATCTTTTAATTTTCCAAAAGGGCCTAGATTTCATAAGGAAAGTGGTTGTTATACAAGATTTGCGTGAGATGAAGATTTAATCTGAAGATTATTTACTTCTTTGATTTTATTCATTCGATTCATTGTAATCTACGAAATCCTTTAGTTCTTTATAATGTATTTTCCCTCTTTGAATGAAAAATGAACAATTATTTTGGATGTTAATTTCTATTTTTTTGTTATTTATATGAATGGCTATTTTCGTTAATATTTTTGTAGTTTCATATTAATAAACACAATAAGAAAATTAACAAAACTTAATAAACACAAAACAAAATTAACAAAACTTAATATTTAATATTTTTGCAGTTTCATATTAATAAACACAATAATATGGTAATGTACTTCGTGGCAACTTCATGTAAATTAATGTATATTCATGTTGTATATATTTTGACCAGTAATATATTCATGTTAATTTAACATCACATAACTATGAATATGCTGTTAATTTGGAAAATGAGTTCAGTTTAACAACGCATAATTAAGACAGCACTATCAATTAGATTCTATTCAACAACGCATAGTTGAGTTAGCGTTGTCGATGTGTTCATGAAAATGGGTAGTAAACAGTTGGATACACAACAACAATGTAACCCTTAAGAAGCATTATCGTAAGTATGCGTTGTTGAAGAGGTCTTATTAACAGTGCTACCTTTAGTATGCGCTTTTGAATTGTTACTACAGTTTAAATATCTAAAATATGAAACAGATCCCTTTACGCTCTCAAACTTAATCGAAAAGAAATCCTCATACTCTCAGCAAACCCTCATACTCTCAAAATCCTCAAAAAACTTCATCAATGGCTTCCCAAAGTGGTGATCATGGTTCTCATAGTGGTGACGAATCTACACCAACTCACAAGACAAGCAAATAATTGCTCAAAAATGAACTCCACGTGGAATGACTTCAATGAAGAATGTCATTCAGGCGAGAAGTAAGGATGTCTAGGTAGAAGTTCAATGGAACTCAAAAGGCCAACCATTAATCTCGAAGGGTGACAAATCATTGATAAGCTACATTGGGGTTATGGTTAGGCAGAATGTGAAGCTAACATTCAACAAATGGACTGATGTAGGAAATGTCGTGAAGGATCGTATTTGGAATGAAATAAAAGTAAGTTTATTTTTCAGTTTTTGTGTATTCATGCAATGTACGTATATGTTTTTCCATGCAATATACTATATTCATGTGTTTGCATGCAATATAGTTAATGTATATGTGTTTTCAGTCAACTTTTGATGTTGGTGAGGAGCATAAGGATTTTATCCTTAAATCGGCTGACAAGGCTCTCCGACAATTCAGAACTGATTCCAGAAAATTACTCAAAGATGTTGATGGCAATGTCAACCTAAAACCTCCAACTAAATATGCAAATATCGTTGAAGAAGAGAATTGGAAGACTTTTGTCACCCTACGCACACAAGACGAGTCTTTCTTGGTGAAATCATATTCTTTGTATTGACTTTTGTATATATGCTTTTATATATACATATATATCATTATTAATGTTAATGTTGTTTGTTGTTTCAGAAATTAAGTAATGAAAACCGCAATAAGGCATCTAAGCATTTGTATCCATACCGAGCTTCTCGAGCGAGGTATAGAGGAATCGAGGAAAAAATTGTAAGTATTTCTAATTTGTACATACATTATTGGTTATGTTTTGTATGTATATATATATATATCTAATTACATTATTATTGGTTATGTTTTGGCAGTTGGACAACAAAAACGATACATCTATGACTCCAAATGGAGTAGCACTCGATGTTCTATGGGTGGATGCCCGTAAGTAAAAGGATGGTGTCAATAGCAATAATCAAGTTCAAGAACGGCAAGACGTGTTATAGGTGCTCATTTTTTAATTATATTTCATTTCCATACTTTATTTATCAAAATGTGATTAATTAACATTATGTTTTTTCTTGATTTGTCAGATTGACCTAAAAGAAAAGGAGGCACAGCCTCAAGATTGGCAACGGTGTCAAGGTTGTATAAGTTGAAATTTGTTAATGGATGGACTAATAAGAGTTTCACTGACTTGCATGTACTTCTGAAGGAGATGTTGCCGGAAGATAATGTGCTCCCTTCTCGAACTTATGAAGCAAAACAAATGTTACGCCCTATTGGCATAGACTACACTAGGATACATGCTTGTGAAAATGATTGCTTCTTATTTTTTTAATGAGTATGCTTCATTAAAGTTTTATCCTAAATATAATGCATCACGATATAATAAGGAAGAATCAATTCCCAAAAAGGTTGTATGATATTATCCATCAAAACAAGATTCAATCGTATGTTTAGTAATGCCAAAGATGCAAAGATGTTGACATGGCATGATGAAGAAAGGATTAAAGATGGCAAGCTTCGGCATCCTACGGATTCTCCTTAATGGAGAAAAAATGATCATGACTATCCTATTTTTGGTCAAGAATCAAGAAATCTATGCCTTGCATTGTCAACAGATGGAATTAACCCACATAGTGTTCAAAGTTGCTCCCACAGTACATGACCAGTGATGTTGGTGATATATAACCTACCTCCTTCTCTATGCATGAAGTTCAAATATGTGATGTTATCTATGTTAATTTCTAGACCTAAACAACCAGGAAATGACATAGATAAATATTTGGCTCCATTAATTGAAGACTGGAAAGAAATGTGGGAAACGGGCATAAATGTGTATGCGTATAGGGGAAGAAGTATTCAACTTTAGGGCTTTGTTGTTCGGCACAATCAGTGATTTCCTTGCCTATGGTAATCTGTCTCTATATAGTACAAAAGGACATTTTGCATGTCCTATATGTGAAGAGAATACTCATTCAATGAGGTTGGAACACTATAAGATGAATGTCTTCCTTGGCCATCGTAGATTTTTGCATTCATATCATCACTATCGACTATGAAGGGAGAACGTACATTTCTACCTCCAACAGCTTATACTTTGTTGAGGAAGGAGAAAATGGAATTTTTTAAATTTCTTCATGGTGTTAAAGTTCTAGAGGGGTACTCTTCCAACATTCAGAACCTCGTATCAATGAAGGACGTCAAGTTAAAAGGTCTTAAGTAGCATGATCATCATGTACTTATGGAGCATTTCTTGCCAATTGGAATACGGTCAATTCTACTTAAAAAAGTTCGAGGAACCACAACTAGGTTATGCTTCTTTTTCAGGGCAATTTGTAGCAAAGTGATTGACCTTGAGAAATTACCTGCATTGCAAAGATAAATTATTTTGACTTTGTGTGAGCTTGAAATGTATTTCCCACATTCTTTTTTTGACATAATGGTTCATCTAAGCATTCATCTTGTTTGAGAGACCCAACTATATGGTCCTTCCTATATGAGATGGATGTACCCCTTTGAGCAGTATATGAAGACATTAGAAGGGTATGCGAAGAATCGATCAAGACCAAAGGGTTGTATTATCCAGCAATATGTTGTTGAAGAAGCTCTTGAGTTTTGTACCGAATACCTTATCGATGGTGATTTCATGGGCATTCCAAAGCCTCGATATGCAAAAAAACATTTGGTGAAGGTGTTATTGGGAATGAAATATTGACTATAACAAGAACCGAATTGGAACAAGTGCACCTATATGTTTTACATAATGCCGACGAGATTGAGCCATATGTTGAAATACACAAGGAGATGCTAAGGAAGTCTTACCCAAGTAAGAATGAAAATTGGATTTCCAAAGAGCATAATCAGTGTTTTATAAAGTGGCTAAAAAATCACATTGACGAGGAGTTGAATATAAATGTACATTCGGTTTCCGAAAGATTGAAATGGTTAGCCAATGGTCCAACACTAGTTACCTAATTAATGGGTTCACATTTTGTACGAAAAAACAAGATGATCAAAATTAAAAATAGTGGTGTGACTCTTGTTGCTCAAACTTGACACATGTCAAGTGCAAAAGATATAAACTCAATATATGCGAACATGTCATACTTTGGAGTGATTGAATGAATATGGGAATTTGATTACACAATGTTTTGGATGTCGGTTTTTTATTGTATATGTTTTGATAACAACAATGGCTTTCGAGTTGATGAGTTAGGGTTCATGCAGGTGGATCTTAATATGCCAGGATATAAAGATAAGCCATTTATTCTAGCATCACAAGCTCAACAAGTATTCTATGTTAGTGACCCAGCTGATATGAAATGGTTCGTTGTTCTTTTAACTAACAAAATAATCGTCAATAATATTGATGACCAAGAATATGAAGATATTGATGAAGATGGTCATATTTTGGGACATATCAGTCGAGTGAGAGCGGACAAACTACAGATGATTATTTATATATAAGAGATGATCACGATGAAGGGATTTGGGTGAATCAATATGTTCCTCCAAACAAGGACGACCTTACAAGCCAAAAACAATCAAAGAAAAGGAAAAAGTAGATACAAGTAGTCTTTGTATAATTATAGCTTAATTTTGATTGTTTGTAATTTGTGTAATTTTGTTTCTTTGTAATTTTCTTAATTTTTTTATTTGTAATTATGTATTCAGTCAAAACATAATTGGCATGATATTCATTGTATGTAATTTGTATTGTATTGATATTAATAAAACAAACTTTTGGCATGTATTAATGTGTATGTTATTCAGAATGTATAAATGTTGTGCTGTTGAGAATGTCTATTATGCTAATAAATGTATATGCATGTATTAATTTATACAAATCAACAATGAATTCTAGGGTAAGCCCTGACATGCATTGTTGTAAAGGATAAATACAACATCGCTTTTTATAGACAACACTGTTGTACATGCTTAATATAATAGAGCCATGTATGTGTTGCGCTGTTATATTAAGGTGTTGTTTGGAAATATTTATGAACAATACAACATCGCTTTTCTGATAATGCGCTGTTATATATATGCACTACAACAACACAACTATAAGCGTTGTTAATAATACCTATAAAATGCGTTGTTTATGTAAGACCTATATGACAGTGCTTTGTAGACGGTGCGTTGTTGTATTTATGCACTATATGACAATGCTTCTTGTGTGATGCGTTATGGTATATATTCAATACAAGAGCATTTGAAAAGCGCTATTAATGATAACAATATATTACTATGGTCAAACTGAAAGCGCATGAAAGTGCTATTATACATCTAAAATAAGCTTTGTTGAACTGCAACTTTGGTGTAGTGTTTACTAAGTACCTAGAATAGAATCTACTAAAAGCTTAGGATAAATCTAGATATTAGGATACAACATCACAACTTGTTTCTACACATGTGTAGAAGCTTCTAGAAAGTGTGCATCAATATATTAACAAATAATAAGTCATTTATGAAGAATGCATGCCATAATTTCCCACTCAACGGCCAACCCTCGATATCCTCCATATTCAATAATTCTCAGATCTGATCTAAGACACTTTGGTACATTTCGTGGATATTAAGGTTCCACAAGCGATACTTCCTATTACTATATTTGAAGCGGTTGTTCGAATTATCAAAAATCCTTCTTTTCTTTTCACACTATTACGGATACGGAAATAATGAGAAAAATGGGATTCAATTGTCAACTGCTCCTATCGGAAATAGGATTGACTGTGGATTCGAGTAATAGCACATGATTTCATAAAAACGTACGATTTTCCCGATCTAAATAATGCTGGTTTTCCATGAAGAAGATTTGGATCAACATGTTCTATTCGATACCGGTAGGAGAAGAACCAAACTCGGTATACGTATATTTACGGAAATATCATTTCAATTGATTAATAAAGACTAAAAAACTCTATTTATTGAAGGAGTAATTGAATATTGATTGATCAAATCATTCATTCCATGATAATCTGATAGATCTTTTTAAGAGTTGATTAATCAGACCAGAATAAAGATAGAGTCCCATTCTACATGTCAATACTGACAACAATGAAATTTAGAGTAAGAGGGAGAAGAGCAGATTGGGATTGTTTAAGTAATCCGCGCAACCGTTGACCTCTCGCCAATTGACTTTATGCCTGCTCTGACCGAGATCTTTGGAGATGATTTCGTAATTCAATTCGGCGGAGGAACTTTAGGCAAAGAGTTGAACAATGAAAATAGATGGTGAGTGCCTGACCCAAATCGATCGGGTCATGTAGGAAAAAGATATGTTTGGCTTGTAATTATTCCAAAAAAAATTAGAAATTCTGCAACAAAACCACTCATGTTCGGCAATGCAAGAGAAGCCATCGAAAAGATACTGAAAATTGTGAATATTGTTGGCATTGGGATAGCCATTCTGCCCATTTCGTTGAGATAAAAAAAGACATGGTCTATCATAACCAGTTCCCGAACCCGCGTCTTCTCCTTGGCAAAGAGAAATTTTACCATTCGTTTATATCCGCACTTTTTTATAGTACTCGATAAGTAATATGTCGATTTGATTATATATGTAAGAAAATTATTACCAACCGGTGAACAAGGGATGTAGACAAAGTGTAGAAAACACAGTATTTCAGGGAATCATCAAGGGGTGCTGTAATTTATTCTTCTAATATTATATCTTTGAAAAACACACTTGAAATTCTCAACTCCTACAAACCTTATCCTATTAAAAAAGTTGTAATGACAAATCCATAATTAAAAACTTCAAGGATAACAATCAAATTTTAGAGTATCATGAGAAAGTACCTAAATCAAAGAAACCTTTTGACTATGGAATCGTGTAATTCCATCTTAAATGTTGGTGACATACATTTAAGAATTGCAACAACTACTTGCACAAAGCAAACACAACTAAGAGAGCTTTGATAACAAACTCCACCGAGCCAAAAACTAGATTTGGTTATTATAGTTAATACCTTAATGAAACATAGAAACCTCAGTCACAATTAAGCACACACTTATTGGAGCCCCTTCTTATAATAGACAAGTCTATGAGAATATAATATTTGTTCTCTACTCATTTGTAAATTCATGATATCCTAAAAAATCTCTACTCATTTGTAAATTGATGATATCCTCAAAAATCAATAGTTATCAGGTGTAATCTAAGACATAGGGAATCATTGCTTGGTCATATCTTACTTTCTACATATAGCGAATTTTTCGGCCAACAAAGGACAAGATCGCTCAAGAAAATGCCAAGAAAACATATATAGATTAAAACTTAATTTAGGACTCAACAAACCTAGAAACTATGAATTATAAGAATTTGAAGCATACCGCATTTATCAGGCATGTTTACTAGTAATTTAGACTTGACATACGAAACACATAGCTCTACATGAATTAAACACTAGAATTTAGGAAAATCTTGAATTGGAGACCTTAGTAAGCATTGTTTTTACAAGTAAAGAATGGACAAAAAAAAATGTATGCAAAATAACAACACAAGTACTCAATTAATTATATGAATACATCCTAATGTAATTAATTAATTAATCTGTTGCAACCAACATTTCATCGAGATATACATATTATGGGCTTCTAAATTAAGGGCCATGATCGAATGTAATATAGTGGTTGCAGTACAACCGGTTCATACTGCGACTCTAATGTGATATTGAATCACAATGATATTACCAAATCAGACTGCAACGACACAGAAAATGTTCAGGCACAATGACAATAATCACAATAGAACTATGAAATCTCAATTGCAACTACAATTTTAAAAACACCTAGGGATTAATTTATCAAGAAAATAATCACATCTTCTTAGTTGTAAAAAATTACAAAACCAAAACTTCTAGAATTTGAGTTGTGATAAGGGCTCTCAGAAACTTTAGTGCAAAAACAATATCTTCATCTCAATGTATATTACTTCGCCTGAGAACATGTGTTTCCTCCAGCTTCTACAAATTAGTAAGGGGAAAATTGATGCAGGTAGTTCCCATTGAGACACTAAGATACTCAAGATAAGGGATGTCTATTATAATCTCCTCAGTTTCGGAGTACGTTCTATCCGTTAAGGTTAAATTCTTCAACGAATAAGGCACATGAATTTTCGATGGTTTGATCCGCATAATCTATTTACAAATACAGAATCTTAAGAGAAGGTAAAGAAACTAATTTATCTTTTTTTTAAAATGAACCGATCAATGTCAATGAGACCAGTCTAGAGCAATTAAAACATAAGAGGTAGAGAGAACAGTGTTAAAAGATCTTCACTAGAGGAATAATCATATTGGAGGTTAAGGTTGAATATCTCTAGGTATGGTCCACTGGCAAATTTGACCCATGTAATCATGGAACCATCCATAGTTTCTGAGAACATTGATGTGAGACAAAAACCTTCAAATGTCTCGTGCCCTGCGCATGATGAGATGGGAACTGAAGAGACAAAAATTGAGAAGCATTTTAATGAATCATTATTGGTGCTGTTGTGATTTTACAATAAATGGAACACTTGATATACTCGTAGAGGTGGTCCCACTAAGGAGACAAAATGCAAGCAATGAAAACAATTTGTGTTCGGTGGGATGAGAGGATGTGAAATAGAATGGAGTCTGGTAGAGTAGAGTGTTGATGGTGTTCTCACACTCTAAAGTTGATTGTGTTTCGAGTTGGTTATCATTGCATTGTTGTTATATGTTTATTTTGGATAGAGATCACCTGTACCTATTTTGTCTTATTTCATACCCCGATCCAATAACATAAAATAACATATTTATATTATTTGGAGAAAGCTCATTGGCTTAGGACATGGGACACATTCATTTCAAGACAGAAGATCCCCATTCGTTCATTTTAAACTTATATAGGACCTTGAGATTATTAAATGATATTTCCATTATAATATCTTATTTTATTATATAGAGAAGATATTCACGAATTTCTATAACTTTGTTTTGTATGTAGTATCCATGTATATCTCCAAGGATTGAAATGAATTTGTCTTTGTATTTTATATTTTATGATTTGTTTCATCTTGTAACTAGAAGTCTAGTATTAGTATAAATAGGAGTTAATATTATCTACTTTGTATCACCATATTATTATATTATCATTCACAATATTAACAATACAATTTAAGAATTCATTTTTCTCTTTCAATATCTAAACCATATGATTTCAACATGGGTGTCAAAACATGTTACTCGAACACGTTTAGACAAACTTGCATTGGGGTTGATTACATAGGGCTAAAAAAGTTCAGTTATATTTCATCTCTCTCAAATAGTTGTTTAAACTTGCCCTAAGTGGGTTGAGGGAAATGAGCTCCTCTCGAGTAGTGAATCCTCTAGTATTGAAATGTAAGAGGAGGCATACATTTATAATTTTTTGTAATTTAAAAATAATCACAAACTTTGACCCTTGAATTTGTTAAGTGTCACATGTCATAATCTAGGCCCAATAGAGGATTCCACTCTGGATTAGTGGAGTTGGATAGAGAGTGTGGGACAGAGAGACAGTACGTGGGCAGTGAGGGAGAAGCCATGAACAAGGACATCAATGCCTTAGACAAAACATGCTACCGTGATAGTGTGATAGACCATGTTGTTGTGGACACAATGTGTCATTATGCCGAAAAGACTAATGAAATGAGAGAGAATCAACAACAGAATTTTAAACTTACAATTTTGTGTTTGAAAGACAACTTTGATCTAGATATTTTATCGTAATAAGATATATAATGAGATGGTGCCTCATTAAAATTTAACAGGAATGGGTTGCAAATGTGGAAAAGTGATATGAAAAGTGTAAAGCGTTGATGTGTTTTTCGTATTACATTTTTATGTATTGTTTGAAGTAATTACTTTTACGTTTAAGCCCATTCGCCCACCTCCAACTAATTACATATGGTATCTTATAATTTTTTACTGTTATATAATAAGAGATACGAAGGTAGAACTATGCTTGGGGAAGCAATCTTTTCTGAAATTAGACATTCACATCTTCAATTACATGATCAATTAATATATAGAGAGAGAGTCAATAAATAAGGATACATCCAAACAAGAAAATGAAAGTTACATTTAAACAATTAGATTTATACATTAATAAAACAAATTCATTTGTCCAATATCAAATTTCCATCTTTAAGGGATGGCTACTCATAAAATTTGTGCCATGAGATCAAGAGTCCTTTACACTAGAATTCTACAATTACATCGACCTATTCATCTGCCCTAAATAAATTTTAATCATTGCAATATTTGGATCTATTCATTGAACACATATTTGGAATAAACCGTTATATCCCATCTCTTAAATCGGCGACAGAATTTTGAAAGTCTTTCATAAAACACAATTGATAAGTGCCAAAAGTAACTAATTTTCATACACTTGTCATGCCACTTATCCTATGAAAATCATGCAAAACCAACTTAATTCAATACTTTTTAGATAAATTGTCACATTTTGATCTTTTATTTTTTATCACCTCATTTCCAAATCTTTGTACAAAGTTTCTAGTAAAAATGAAGAAGAAGAAAAATAATCCACAAAAATATAGTCAAGCAAGGAGGTGTCCACATAGGCCAATTTCATGCATACATGAAGCTGCTCACTGAGCAGTCTGGTATGGACATGTTGCATCGCCTAACTGACCTGGCACCGACTTGGCTCGGTCTTGCACAAGCTTACATGGCCAGACTCAAGCCTGGCACAAGCCAACCTACTGAAGCCGGAAGCTCAGCATGCACCTTGGGACTGCCTAGCTAGAACCACACACCTAGCCAGAGCAGGACAAGCTACTCAAGCAGGCAGCTCAACATGGCCACATAAGCAGTCAGGCGGGCTGGACCCAGCAGGGGTCAAACTTGACTTAGCCACCAAGAAACCTTGACATCATGCAAGACCTCACTTGACTAGGCTCTTGAGAACTTTTCAAAGTAGCTCACAATAGCCTGGTCAAGTAGCTCACAACTAGCCTTGGTCAGTCAACACCAAGCAGCTGACTAAGCTGCTTGATCATGGACCAAATCCATGCTGAAGGGTTAGGTGCGCCTGGCGTAGGCAAGCAGGTGAGTCAGGTGGTGCCCTGGTTTCCCTATAAATAAGGTCCCTCTCCATCCATTTGAAAAAACATCACACACACTTGAAAATCACTCCATTCTTCATTCTTCTTCTTCACTTATTCTCTCTAGATATTGTAGCCTTGGTTCTAAGTTTGTTCTAGGTAAGTTCTTGTAATTTTTGATTAGAATTCAAGAGGAGAAAGGAGATTGCAAATGTGATACAAAAATATAATTTTGTAATCTCATTTTATTCCAAAAGCATCTCATCCGTGAAAGAGATAGCTCAAGCTCCTAAACATTGATTTGGATTATGGTGTAATTTTATTTCTTCTCTTCTTTTGTATTATCTTTTGAAATCAATACATGCAAGTTATTAATTTTCGGTTAAGCTTTGCTTCTTTATGAAGTTCTTAATGCGGTTTTAGCTTGATCACCTAAAACTGGATTTAAAGATCCAAAAATGCTTCTTCTTAAAGTGTTGACAAGTGAACTAAAAAGTATAACGTACACCTTAGTTCACCTGCCACATCAAGCATCTATTTTAAGCATCTTATGTTCAAGGCTAAATGTTGTTAATGGAGCCTGATGTAGGGTGTGACAACCTACTCCGACAAGTGGTATTTAACTATCATTTAGTGTATTTCATAAGGTTTGAAAACCATCTTATCATTCTACGACACTAGATGAAGGATTTAGAAATGATGCGTGGAATTAAGCAAAAGTATAACACATAACTTGTTAATGTTTTTCAAAACCCTTTGAAGTTTAGAAATAATTCTATATTTCAAACCAATTTTCTCCTCAAGAATTTGTGAATATTACTTTATGTTTTCCTTGTAAATTTTTATGCAACACAAAACAAAATCATCAAAAAAGTGTTTAATAATTATTTTTGCTATAATATGTCTATATGATTTTCTTCTATTAAGAAATTGTCTTTGGATCGACATAACCCTATACTATACTAAAATTGAATCTTGAAAGAGATGCAAATGTAAAAGAGTAAAGTGTTAACTTATAAATTTTAGTTATTGACAAAGAAAGAAACATTGAATCAAAGTGCAATTTAATTCTTTAATTGTATCTTTGTGAAAAGGAAAAATAACAGTCATAATGAGTGATCTAAAACTAACTTTTACTTTCAGTCATTTACATTTCCGCAACTAACATTTACTTTCTCTCATTTAAATTCTGCAACTAACTATTTATTGCTTTATCTATTCATTCTTTACCAACCTTCCATAAGGAAGAAGTTCTATTAATAATGGAAAACGGAAAACAAATATCACTCACTATCACTTGTATTAATTTGCTAAATTCATACTATTAAACCGGCGTTGAAATTTAATCCAACAAAGCCGAGATGATATGAAGTTGTTAATAATTCAATAAAAGTTATGTTTTTTTTATTAAAGGAACATTCTTTAAACCATTATACAGGCGTTGGGATTTATCCCAACAAAGCCGAGATGGCGAGCAAAGAATCGACCTGACATTAAATAAATAAATCAGAAACTTGCCTCAATAAAGCAAGGGAATAAACTCTTTCAACAATAGTGCATGTATGTCTTAGAAAATTGGATATTTTGGATAATCCAACCAATTAATCTTGTTGGACCAGACTGTGACGAGAGAGTATCTAACCATTGGAGAGTTCCATTTTTACTGGGGTTTGGGAAGAATGAAGAGTCCCAAGTGAGATACCACATCTTGAACAAAAACTTTAAGACATTAGTTTCATGGGTCTTTTCTTCTAAGAAACTCTTTCCCTCCTCCTATCATATATAATGTGTGACTTCACACGTGAATAAATCCAACAAATCTCACCCCTATACTGTAGTTCGTCAAGCAAGGTCGTTCCACTCCATGACCCCTAATTTATTTTTTCTTCTTGCTTAAATAAATATCTCAGGACTATTTGATTGTGCAAAATTGTATCCATCAAATTCATGTATATGCATCCTAGTCTCATATACCATCTTAATTAAATTCATCAAGAAATATTTTGAAGTTACCATCAAATGATTGACACTTATGCTCATGTGTGTTAAAATATAGTAAACCATTTGTACCATTGGATAGTCCGTAAAAATATGTATAATATCATCCTCCTAAAGAAGATACCATCGAACTGACGGATTTTTCCAGGTTTTTGAAGTTTCCAAATTTTTTATCAACTAAAGACTAACTTTTTTATTCTTTACCATGAGTAACGAATTCCACTTTTGATTTTATACTCCTTTTAGATCAAGATTTGTGGACTAATATTCTAGAATTACTCCTCCTATAACAAAAAGGAATCACATTAAATTTTGGATTCTCATTCTCAAGAATTAACAATTATTAACCTTCCACTCTTCGTGATGAAACTTTGAACTTGTTAAGTGTAATTTACTAAGTTTTCTTGTATACTATATACATATATGTGTTGTGAATAATAGTCCCACATAGGTTAACTTTAAAATGTAATATCATTTTATTCGAATAAAAATAAATGACGTTTATGGGATTGAATCATCAAGCTATCCTTAACTTCAACCAATCACTTGTTTTGGGCCAAATGTTTCATACTTCAACTTTTTTCTTTGGTTCCTCTTAGGCTACTCCTGGTGGTTTATTTTATATAAAAAATATACAAGTACAATACTAATCGAGGTAACTATATTTCATCACTTCTTATTTCTTGCACTTCATTATTTAATTGATTAATTATATTGTGTTATATTTACTTTATTACTCTATTTTATTTGTAATATAAATTTTATTTGAATTTGTTTATTTCATAAGATATATTTTTAATAAGTTTCTAATTGTTTCTATTTTGGTAGATAAAAATCTATTATGCAACAACTAAAATGAATTCATCCCTATAGAAAAAAAATTATTAATGTTCAAATATTCATCAAGTAAGTAATCATATTAAAAAGGGCGTCACATAATATGGAGTATATCCAAAATTAAGTAAAAATTAATTCTTTAAAAATCTTCATTAATTTTTTGAATATTGTATAAATTTACAATTTTAACATTTATTAAATTTACAATAAAATATCAAATAATAAAGAATGATAGTAGCTTGTATAAGTTTATTTAATTAGTTCGAAGTAGTAATATATCGTACTCAAGAAACATGTATAGAACTATTTATATTATTGGTTTATATATATACATCACTTTATCTATATTATTCAAGAAAGTGGAAGTAATGGAGTATATTTCTTGTACTAGATTTCATCATCAACTATGAACTCTATCTTTGATGCATTCCCTAGACTATACAATGGTGTTCCTACTATTGGTTTTCAACTTAGGCGCAATAATGCAAAATGTGGAACCAATATTCTAGTAAGTTTATATATCTATAAAATTTAAGTTTAATTATGTATAAAGTTGAGAGTAATTACCCATTTTAGTCCCTCAAGTTCCAAGCATTACTAACGTAGCCCATCATAAATCTAAACTACCATTGTGGTCCCAATTTTTGCAATGTAGAACTACGTTAATTGTTCCGTCTTCACCCGTATGTTAACATTAACACATTTGATAATGTGGCACCTTAACTACTGATGTGGCCTCACATGGCAATTCCACACTAGAAAATGTTGCCAACTCACAGAAACGACACCGCTTTGAACTTTTTAAAATATATTACAACACAAAACAACTTTGTTTTATGTCATCTTCTTCCCCTCACTAGCTCCAATAAAAAACACTCATTTTAGTCTCTTGAGATTTTGTAAGTACCATATTAATCCCTATTGATTACCGCAAAATTTTGAACTCTAAACCAGGTATTTTCACCTCAGATCTTCACCTCCCCCAAATAAATTTAGGTCTCAAAAGGATAATTTGGACAAAGGAAGGGCTAATGTTTCTCGAATTTAAAAACAAAATAGTAAATTGGAACTATTATAGGTACCAGTGAGGAAGATGATGATGGAAAAAGGCTCAAAATAATATTCATGAAAAGCTTGATGAATGGAGGTCTTCTTCTTTATCACGGAAGTTAGAAATGCCAAATTATACTATTTCTGAAGACATGGAGATAAATAAACAAAGGGAAGATGTGCCTAAAAAAGAGGTGGTTGATGAAGAACTATGCTTGACGAAGCATTCTATTCTAAAATTAGATATTCACAATATCAAATTTTCATCTTATGGGATGGCTAGTCATGAAATTTGTACCATGAGATCAAGAATCATATGTAAGTTACATATAAGGAATACAAATTACCCTATTAAATATTTATTATTAATAATTAAATTACTAATGAATTTCAATTTTCATGCTTTCTTCATTTCATCTGAAAGGAATTTGATAGAAATAGTTAGTTGTCTACAATGGTGTTTTGGTGAACTTATTTGAATGTATGCTTTGAGTTGTGAATTTTTTGTTCACTATTGACTGGATTGAATTAAGTTTTTGTATGTTTTCATCTACTTTAGTTGCTTGTGAAGTCCTCCATAAAACAAGTTGAGTCAATGTTTTTTAGTTATTTGTATTGATAAAGTTAGAAATGCTTTGATATTATTCTATAGCCAAAATTTTGGTGTCTCAGGCATGTGCACACCAAGGTTTTAAAATTGGGTTTGTGATGGTTATCCATGTTTCATATATAAGAAGCTTTACGGAGTCATCGAAACCATATCATGACTACTACTGCCGCATTTGTCTATAATTGTTTGAACTGTTAATGTTTTTGGCAGTTCTGAAACCACTACTACAACCACGATTTAAAACCTTGTTTCCCACTATTTTGATGTGAAAATATTAAGGTGGAAAATTTATTATTAGTGTAAGAGGTGAGCCTCTTTGCCGAGTGTAAGGTTGCTTCATAATGATCAAGAGGTTATTGGTTCAAAAATCATGGGCCTAGTCTTTCTTTGCTTGTAGGATAAAGTTGCATGAATATACCATCTTAAGACTCCACTAGGTGAGATCCTAGTATAGTAGGTCACCCTATTATTATTAAAATAAGTAAACTCATACAAAATTTTACCTAAGTTTCACCAAATGGCGAGATTGACAACTTTGTTTAATTGAAACTGGGAAAGGTAAGGACCATAGATCAGTCCTAATTGACTTTTACCTTACTGGTTTTCTTACTTTTATTCTATTTTATAGTCTATATTTTTTTGTTGAGCCTAATTTTTTGAGAGATTTAGTATTAAAAGTTATTCACAATGTGACCGAATCACAATAAAAATATTAAAAATTATGGACTGCCACAATCATATCACATTGCAATTGTAACGTCACACCTGATCCCAATGGTGCGATCATATCGGGCCACAGCGCAACCGCATTGGACAATATTTGGGTTACATGGGACTATATATGCGTTGCATTAGACCGCATATGGACCATATCGAATTCAAAAATATTGTTTTAATCATACTAAAGCCTACACCACTATCCGCATCCCAAAGGTAACAATGACTACAATCAAAATAGCCAAAATCGTAACCACAATCACAATTTAAAACAAAGGCAAGTAGTATACGCTTAAGGAGTACAATATTTAGCATTTGACACTTGACTACATAAGTTAAGGCTACATTCCTTAACTAGAATGAATGAACTATGAAGATTAGCTAGTAGTGCACATATGAAGATTGTTCCATATAGTAGTTAATATGTTTTGCTTAACACATAATGGGAGAGAAGTCTGAAGTATGTTGTTCTTGCTTTCAGTTTGCTTGACGAAAGAGATTTCTACCCCATTTTCATATAAAGAAAGTCAGTTACAAAAAAACATAGACTACCAAAATATAAATTAATAATTGAATGCAAATGTCATAGTGCAATACAAATCAGCCATTCTCTTTTCCATAGGCTCCAGAAAAATATTTGTAAAATGAGATAGTATCTGATAGGAATCTCTTAACAGCAGAAAAATAGTACAAGAAGTTGAGAAGAAAATAACAGTGCAGAGTATTTTATTGATGGTGCAGTAAACAGAATAGGAAATAACATAGTATTGGAAGAAAAGATAAGGTAATAACAATAGGAATATTTCCTCTCCTTGTGACAGATTGCCACCCCCAAACTACCAAATGATTGCCTACGTCAAACCTCCACATTTCTTCCTCAAATACACCCTCTGAATCTGCTCCCTTCTTTCTCTTTCTGCCACGTGTGAAGTTAGTTACTACCATGTGCCTCAATTTCTATTTCTTCCTTTCTTCCTAATTTGCCCTGATCTTTCTTACGTCGTCTCTGATATACCCTTTGGATTGGGGGTCCATCAATACCCTCCCCAACGAGTAAGACCTTGTCCTCAAGGTCGAAGTCAGGGAAAGCAGATTTCAGCAACTCAAAGTCCTCCCAAGTGCTATCATGAACCGGAAGAGTAGACCATTGTATTAACACTTCCTTGTTGCCGTTCAACAGTTTGTGACATCCTAAGACCTATTCGGGCACAACCTGCAGTTCCCACTCCTCTGTCAAACCAATAGGAAACTGCTGACTTGGGATGCTCGTCGGAATAGCAGCTTTCAATTGTGAGACGCGAAAAATGGGATGAATACGTGAATAATCAGGCAACTTCAGCTTATATGCCACCATACCGATGCGTTCCATAATTATAAAAGGTCCATAAAAACGGGGGCTCAACTTTTCATTCACCTTTTGAGTTAAGGAACAAAGTTTATATGGTTGGGCTTTTAAGTACACCATATCCCCAACCTTAAATTCCACCTCTCTGCGTTTTTTATCTGCTTGGTAACGCATCCTTTGTTGAGCTTTCAGCAAATTCAACTTAAACTCTGCTAGTATCATATCACGTTTGGACAGCAACGTGTCTATCGCTGCTACCACAGTGCCCTCCTTACGAAAAGGAATGATCATAGGAGGGTCGTGACCATATAATGCTCGAAACGGAGACATGTTAATAGAAGCATTAAAAGAACAATTGAACCATAATTCTGCCCATGGTAACCATTTCGGCCACTGCCGTGGCTGTTCATTCACAAAACAGCGTAAGTAAGTTTCCACAGTACGATTAATTACCTCCGTTTGTCCATCCGTTTGAGGATGGTAGGCGGAACTAAAACGCAGCTTGGTACCTGCCAACCGAAAGAGCTCCTTCCAAAACAAACTAAGGAAAACTCTATCCCGATCCGAAACAATGGAGCAAGGGAAACCATGTAGGCGGACTATTTCCTTCACAAATACTTGAGCAACCTCCTTAGATGTGTAGGGATGCAGTAAAGGAATGAAATGAGCAAATTTGCTCAATCTATCCACAACAACCATAATTGTGTCACCCCCTTTTGCTTTGGGTAACCCACCAATGAAATCCATGGAGATGTCCTCCCAAACATGGTTAGGAATCGGAAGGGGTTGAATCAAACCAGCTGGCTTCAACGCCTGGTATTTGTTCTGTTGGCACACGGTATAGGCAGCAATGAAATTAACGATATCTGTCCGCATCCCCTTCCAATGGAAGACCATAGCCAATCTCTTATAAGTTCGAGCCACTCCCGAATGACCCCCCCATGGTGAGGCATGAAACTCTTCTAATAACAGCGGAATACAAGCAGATTTAGTGGGTAAAACTAACCGACCCTTATACCAAAGGCAGCCCTTTGAAAGAGAATATAATGGATGAGATTTAGGGTCTTGGATCACTTCGAGCCCTATGAAAGAGAATATAATGGATGAGATTTAGGGTCTTGGATCACTTCCTGTTATAGCTGCTGCAACTTGGCATATTCCAAGATTTCATCTGCCAATTCCACCAAATCCACATTGGTCACCATCGACGTAGACTTATATTCCATGACCCGAGATAGTGCGTCCGCCACTCTATTTTCCGAACCTGGTTTGTAATGAATTTCAAAATCAAAACCCATCAGTTTGGTAACCCATTTAAGCTGCTCACCTGCCAAAACACGCTGATCTAACAAGAATTTGAGACTTTTCTGGTCCGTGCGGATGACAAAGTGATGACCCAATAAATATTGCCGCCATTTTTGGACCGCAAACACAATCGCCATCAATTCCCTTTCATAAACCGACTTAAGCCTTGCTCTTTCCGAAAGTGCTTGACTCACGAATGCTAAGGGCCTTCCTTGTTGCAAGAGGACAGCTCCTATACCGAAACCAGATGCGTCCGTTTCAATTTCGAAGGGGATTGTGAAATTCGGCAGCGCTAAGGTAGGAAGTTCCACTATTGCTTGTTTTAGTTCTTCAAAAGCGACTTGAGCTTCCTCAGAACAAAAGAATTTATTTTTCTTCAACAAGTGTGTAAGAGGTCGAGCCAAAATTCCATAATTCCTCACAAAACGCCTGTAATACCCTGTGAGACCAAGGAATCCCCGCAAACTCTGAATATCTCGAGGTACCGGCCACTGCTTCATTGCTGAAATTTATGCGGGATGCCTTGCAACACCATTCTCTACTTGGCACTCCTGGAGTCTTTTCAGTGACTTAAATGGCAGGGCACTTCGGTACAGGCAGAGTGGACATTCTGTTATGATCCACTTTGATTTTTCTCCTGTCGCCTTATTTTGTGCCACCAGCCTCCATCTTCTTAAGTTCTAGTTCGTACACCCAATGAGGGTTGCAGAGTAGCCACTCGTGTGTGTGATTAGTCGAATTGGTGCAACGAAAATCCACGATGGACACATAGTCCCTTATTCGAGTCGTAGGTGAATTAGACCTGTGTCATACACACTGTCCGAGTGGTAGGTGAATTAGACCTGTGTCATACATACTGTCCGAGTGGTAGGTGTAAGTGACGGCACATGTTCTGAGTGGTTGGTGAAAGTGACCCATGCCTCGCATGAGATTCTTGCTTCAGTAGCATTCTCTATTTCGGTGAATGCATCATAAGACGCCGACCCCTTCATGAAATGCCTCCATATTTGGAGGGGAACCCGAAATTGTTTTTCCAGGTTTACATGCAAAGTCTAAAGTCGGAATTCAACTCCTAGGCGATGTTGCCCGTCATGGCACCATGGCGTGTGCCACACTTTGGTAGAAAATCATTTGAGGTAAATGCCTCGATGTTACACGGGCGTAACATTGGGAAATATCTAGGAATAATATTCCAAGCATTTCTAGAAAAGAACAGCTCAAAAAACATGGTACACACTCATTTTCTAATTTTCTGGAATTATGTAATGCTCGCCGCTTAGAAAAATTACGAAAAATTATCGGCTTGGATAAAAATCTTGAATCTTCGTGGACCACTAGCTCCAATTTTTATAAGCTCGTGTGCAAAAAATCAGGGCAAAATTTGACGTCTAGCCTCAAAACACCCAGTATGTCTTCCCAAAGAAAAGGATGTCCGGTGGTGCAGAGTGGGTTTTTGCATATTAGCCTACTAGAGGGGGCAGCTGCCTGCCTGCCCATGCACCTTGGTGGGTCACGATGGCATGCCATGGGGCTCCCTCCAGTGCCCCAGCAAGCTATCCCAAGCATACTGGTGCGTTTTTCCATGGCGTTGTGGGCAATTTGACTGAGTCATCTTCCATGCCGAATCCCGGCCGCACGCGGTCAGGTGCAGGCTAGTGCTTTGGCTTGGTGTTGTCCGGCAACGTAGGACTGGTCGGGGATGCATCAAGGGCTTGGGCAGTTCCTCGCGGACAAACTCGGATTTCTTGATGCGTGAGTCCCTCTTGTCGAGGTGCCGGCTTCGTCACACGGTGCCGAGTTGGGTAGTTGCGGGCATCGGTCGGACGTGCAGATGTGCCGAGGCTTCAAGTGTTGCACGTTATGCACGGAAGGATGTGGTGTCAGGTGATGCCTTTAGTGGCAGAGCTGGAGCACGAAGGGGCGCAAGTCCATTCATCCGGAAGTGTGTTGTGGGCAGGTTGGCATGGTTTTAGTCGCGGTGCGGCCGTTTATGTCTCATGCAACAAAGTGTCTCGTGTAGGCCTGTCCCTCGGAAAAGTGTGTGGTGTGGAGGTGCTGGTTTGGTCACAAGGTGCTGGTTTGGTAGTTGCGAGCTTCCGTCCGACTTGCTGAGGCTCTCCGTTGTGCACGGAAGGATGTGGGGTTGGGTGAAGCCCTTAGGGGCAAATCCGCAGCACGAAGGGGTGCAAGTCCAATCTTCCCGAAGTGTGTTGTCAGCGGGTTTTCACGGTTGTCGTCAATGTGTGGTCGTGTGTGACTCGAGCAAAGAACACGGCTTGTGTAGGCTCGTCCCTTGGGAAAGCATGGTCCGTTGACGTGCTGGTTTGGTTAGTTGCGTCCGTCATGCGGACACTCTGAGGCTTCTAGTGGGTCCTAGTCTGCACGTAAGGATGTCGTGTTGGGTGCAGTCTTAAGGGGCACAGCCGCAACACGAAGGGGTCCTGTGATGATCTGGATCAGTGACACGGTAGCGAGGTATGCACATACGGGCATCCTCTGGAAGTGCGCAGACTTCTCTTGTGACCCGTTGTGCACCGAAGGATTAGGTGATGCCTTCATGGATGTACTTGAGTAGGCCCCCACTGAGAAGCAGCAGGGGGCTTTTCCCCCACAATGTCTCGTTCGGTTTGTGATCTGCCCTGGTTCAGAGATTTATGCGGGATGCCTTGCAACACCATTCTCTACTTGGCGCTCCTGGAGTCTTTTCAGTGACTTAAATGGCAGGGCACTTCGGTACAGGCAGAGTGGACATTCTGTTATGATCCACTTTGATTTTTCTCCTGTCGCCTTGTTTTGTGCCACCAGCCTCCATCTTCTTGAGTTCTAGTTCGTACACCCAATGAGGGTTGCAGAGTAGTAACTCGTGTGTGTGATTAGTCGAATTGGTGCAACGAAAATCCACGATGGACACATAGTCCCTTATTCAAGTGGTAGGTGAATTAGACATGTGTCATACACACTGTCCGAGTGTAGGTGTTAGTGACGGCACATGTTCTGAGTGGTTGGTGAAAGTGACCCATGCCTCGCATTAGATTCTTGCTTCAGTCACATTCCCTATTTCGGTGAAGGCATCATAAGACGCCGACCCCTTCATGAAATGCCTCCATATTTGGAGAGGAACCCGAAATTGTTTTTGCCAGGGTTGCATGCAAAGTCTAAAGTCGGAATTCAACTCCTAGGCGATGTTGCCCGTCATGGCACCATGGCGTGTGCCACACTTTGGTAGAAAATCATTTGAGGTAAATGACTCGATTTTACATGGGCGTAACATTGGGAAATATCTAGGAATAATATTCTAAGCATTTCTAGAAAAGAACAGCTCAAAAAACATGGTACACACTCATTTTCTAATTTTCGGGAATTATGTAATGCTCGCCGCTTAGAAAAATTACGAAAAATTATCAACTTTGATAAAAATCTTGAATCTTCGTGGACCACTAGCTCCCATTCTTATAAGCTCATGTGCAAAAAATCAGGGCAAAATTCGACCTCTAGCCTCAAAACCCCCAGTATGTCTTCCCAGAGAAAAGGATGTCCGGTGGTGCAGAGTGGGTTTTTGCATATTAGCCTACTAGAGGGGGGCAGCTGCCTGCCTGCCCATGCACCTTGGTGGGTCAAGATGGCATGCCATGGGGCTCCCCCCAGTGCCCCATCAAGCTGTCCTAGGCATGCTGGTGCGTTTTTCCATGGCGTTGTGGGCAATTCGACTAAGTCATCTTCCATGCCGAATCCCGGCCGCAAGCGGTCAGGTGCAGGCTGGTGCTTTGGATTGGTGTTGTCCGGGCACGTAGGACTTGTCGGGGATGCATCAAGGGCTTGGACAGTTCCTCGCGGACCGACTCGGATTTCTTGATGCGTGAGTCCCTCTTGTCGAGGTGCCGGCTTCGTCACACAGTGCCGAGTTGAGTAGTTGTGGGCATCGGTGGGACGTGTAGAGGCTTCAAGTGTTGCACGTTCTGCACGGAAGGATGTGGTGTCAGGTGATGCTTTTAGTGGCAGAGCCGGAGCATGAAGGGGCGCAAGTCCAGTCATCCGGAAGTGTGTTGTGGGCGGGTTGGCATGGTTTCAGTCACGGTGCGGTCGTTTATGTCTCATGCAAGAAAATGTCTCGTGTAGGCCTGTCCCTTGGAAAAGTGTGTGGTGTTGAGGTGCTGCTTTGGTCACACAGAGCTGGTTAGGTAGTTGCGGGCTTCCGTCCGACTTGTTGAGGCTTCACATTGTGCACGAAAGGATGTGGTGTTGGGTGAAGCCCTTAGGGCAGATCCGCATCACGAAGGGGCGCAAGTCCAATCATCCCGAAGTGTGTTGTCGGCGGGTTTTCACGGTTGAGGTCAAGGTGTGGTCGTGTGTGACTCGAGCAAAGAACACGACTTGTGTAGGCTCGTCCCTGGGGAAACCATGGTCCATTAACATGCTAGTTTGGTTAGTTGCGTCCGTAATGCGGACACTCTGAGGCTTCTAGTGTGTCCCGGTCTGTCGGTAAGGATGTCGTGTTTGGTGCAGCCTTAAGGGGCACAGCCGCAGCACGAAGGGGTTCGGTAATGATCTGGATCAGTGACACGGTGGCGAGGTATGTACATGCGGGCATCCTGTGGAAGCGCCCAGGCTTCTCTTGTGACCCGTTGTGCACCAAAGGATTAGGTGATGCCTTCATCGAGGTACTTGAGTGGCCCCCCAATGAGAAGCAACAGGGGGCTTTTCCCCCATAATGTCTCGTTCGGTTTGTGATCTGCCCTGGTTGGGAGATTTATGTGGGATGCCTTGCAACATCATTCTCTACGTAGCACTCTTGGAGACTTCTCAGTGACTGAAATGGCAGGGCACTTCGGAACAGGCAGAGTGGACTTTCTGTTATGATCCACTTTGATTTTTCTCCTATCACCTTGTTTTGTGCCACCAGCCTCCATCTTTTTGAGTTCTAGTTCGTACACCCAATGAGGGTTCCGGAGCAGCAACTCATGTGTGTGATTAGTCGAATTGGTGCAACGAAAATCCGTGATGGACACATAGTCCCTTATTCGAGTGGTAGGTGAATTAGACTCATGCCGTACACACTGTCAGAGTGGTAGGTGTAAGTGACGGCACATGCTCCAAGTGGTTGGTGAAAGTGACCCGTGCCTCGCATGAGATTCTTGCTTCAGTCGCATTCCCTATTTTGGTGAATGCATCATAAGACGCCGACCCCTTCATGAAATGCCTCCATATTTGGAGGGGAACCCGAAATTGTTTTGCCATGTCTTCTTGCTAAGTCTCAAGTCGGAATTCAACTCCTAGGCGATGTTGCCCGTTATGGCACTACGGCGTGTGCTGCACTTTGGTAGAAAATCATTTGACATAAATGCTCGATGTTACATGGGCGTAATATTGGAAAATGTTTAGGAATAATATTCCAAGCATTTCTAGAAAAGAACAGCTCAAAAAACATGGTACACACTCATTTTCTAATTTTCGGGAATTATGGTACACACTCATTTTCTAACTTTTGGGAATTATGTAATGCTCGCCGCTTAGAAAAATTACGAAAAATTATCGGCTTGTAGAAAAATCGTGAAACTTCATGGACCACTAGCTCCCATTTTTATAAGCACATGTGCAAACAATCCAGGCAAAATTCAACCTCTAGCCACAAAACACCCAGTATGTCTTCCTAGAGAAAAGGATATCCTGTGGTGTAGAGTGGGTTTTTGCATATTAGCCCAGAGAAAAGTATGCCTGCCCATGCACCTTGGTGGGTCAGGATGGCATGTCACGAGGCTCCCCCTAGCACCCCAGCAAGCTATCCCAGGCATGCTGGTGCATTTTTGCATGGTGTTGTGGGCAATTCGACCGAGTTATCTTCCATGTCGAATCTCGGTCGTACGTGGCCAGGTGCAGGTTGGTCGTTCGGAAAAATGTGTGCATTGAGTTAAACATATCCGGCACCTAGGACTCGTTTGTGATGCATCAAGGACTTGGCTTCTGCCTCGCGGTCCGGCTCGAAATTCTTGATGCGTCAGTCTCACTTGTCGAGGTTCCGGTTTGGTGACTCGGTGACGGGTTGGGTAGTTGCGGGTGGCGGGCGTTCCGAGGCTTCTAGTGTGACCAGTCCTGCACGGAAGGATGTGGTGCTTGGAGAAGCCTTTAGGGGCATAGCCGCAGCACGAAGGGGTGCAAGTCCAATCATCCGGAAGTGTGTTGCGGGCTGGATTGCGCGGTTGAAGTCAAGGTGCGGTCGTCTGTGATGCTAGCAACAATGTGCCTCGGGTAGGCTTGTCCCTGAAATGTGTTGGCTGTTGAGGTGTTAGATTGGACCCACGATGCGGAGTTGGTAGTTACGGCATCCGACGGACGTTCCGAGGCTTCTAGTTTGACCAGTCCTGAACGGAAGGATGTGGTGCTTGGTGAAGCCCTTAGGGGCACAACTACAGCACGAAGGGGCGTAAGTCCAATCATCTAGAAGTGTGTTGTGGGCTGGTTTGCACGGTTGAAGTCAAGGTGCAGTCGTCTGTGACACTAGCAACAATGTGCTTTGGGTAGGCTTGTCCCTCCGAAATGTGTTGGCTGTTGAGGTGCTGGATTGGTCCCACGGTGCGGAGTTGGTAGTTACGGCATCCCATGGACGTTCCGAGGCTTCTAGTGTGACCAATCCTGCACGAAAGGATGTGGTGATTGGTGAAGCCCTTAGGGGCACAACTGCAGCATGAAGGGGTGCAAGCCCAATCATCCGGAAGTAGTGCGTTTGCGGTTGGTTTTCATGGTTGAAGTCAAGGTGCGGTGGTGTAAGACGCATGCAACAATGCGATTAGTCGGTGCAGGCTTGTCCCACGGAAATATGTGTACACCTAAGGAAATATGTGTGCACCTAGGCATATCTGTTGCCTGTGAGACCCTTTTCGCCATGGAAGGACGTGGTGTTAGGTGATGCCATGAGGGCTGAGCCGCACCATGTAGAGGGGTGAGCCTCACCACGTAGAGGGGTGAGCCTGTTCGTTGGAAGTGCTTTGTGGGATGATTTGGCAGTCGGAGAAATTTTGAACCTTGGTTCTTATCGATTTTGGCGGTTACCTTTTCTGTTCGCGCCCGACGTAGCGGATCCGGTGGCACCATGTGTTTCCATTTGCTTGCATGCCATTGGCATTGCGGGGAGTGGTCCGTATGGTACCGTCGAGTCTGTCTAATGGGAGGGCGTGTGAGTGGCAATTGGGATGTTTGTGCTGTCTGGCTCCATGATCATGGTCATCGAACTTTCAGCACAACGCATGTGTCCTAAGATGAGCTCAACGAGAATAGAAATCTCGTGTGGAACTAATGGGTAAAAGCTCATTGGATTCTGATTTGTAGTACGAATACGAACCGTGAAAGCGTGGCCTATCGATCCTTTTGTCCTTCGGAATTTGAAGCTAGAGGTGTCAGAAAAGTTACCACATGGATAACTAGCTTGTGGCAGCCAAGCGTTCATAGCGATGTTGCTTTTTGATCCTTCAATGTCGGCTCTTCCTATCACCGTGAAGCTGAATTCACCAAGTGTTGGATTGTGCACCCACCAATAGAGAACGTGATCTGGGTTTAGACCATCGTGAGACAGGTCAGTTTTACCCTACTGATGATAGTGTCGCAATAGTAATTCAACCTAGTACGAGAGGAACCGTTGATTCGCACAATTGGTCATCGCGCTTGGTGGAAAAGCCAATGGCGCGAAGCTACCGTGTGTTGGATTATGGCTGAATGCCTCTAAGTCAGAATTCGGGCTATAAGCAATGCGTGTGTCCGTCGCCCATTTTCTGACCAGCAGTAGGGTGCCTCGGCACCCTAGAGGCACGTGCCGTTGGGGACCCCCGCGGGGTGGACGAGCCTCGCGGGACGCCTTGAAGAGCTATTCCCCACTGGGCGGCGGGTAGAATCCTTTGCAAATGACTTAAGTACGCGATCGGGTATTGTAAGTGCCAGAGTAGCCTTGCTGCCACGAACCACTGAGATTCAGCCCTTGTCGCGTCGATTCGTCCCTCCCATCGTAAACCGTTTTTCGAGCAAGGTCGTACACCATACAATGGTTACGAACCCGCACCTCGTATGGGCGACGAGGCGAGTAGGTGCAAAGTCAGCGTTCCGCAAGCACATGGTAGAGACAAAGTCACTTACAATGTGGAGTGCGGCATCACCTCTGGCCATGCCCCATGGTACCTTGTGTGTGGTTCATGGTGTCCGGTGGTTGGGGTGCTTTGTGCATGGTGTGGTTCCTCGTGCGTGATCCCGAGTGCAAGGTGAAAGAGAGGCCATGACACATGGGTCCTTGTGCTACTAGGTGAAATTGAGGCCATTACACACTTTCCGAGTGCTAGGTGAAAGTGACCCGTTCCGTGGCACACGTCCCGAGTGCTCAAAGTGACCCATTCTGTGGCACACGTTCCGAGTGCTAGGTGAAAGTGACCCAAGCCATGGCACATGGTCCGAGTGCTTCGTGGAAGTGACCCATGCCATGACCCGTGCCTCGTGTGAGATTCTTGCTTCTCTCACATTCCCTATTTCGGTGAAAGCATCGTAAGACGCCGACCCCTTCATGAAATGCCTTCATAAAACAAGGTACATACTCGTTATCTAATTTTCGGGAAATGTTTAGGAATAATTCTCCTAGAATTCCTGCAAAAGAAAAGCCCAAAAAATAAGATACACACTCGTTATCTAATTTTCGGGAATTATGTAAAGCTCGCCGCTTAGAAAAATCGTGAAACTTCATGGACCACTAGCTCCCATTCTAATAATGACGTGTGGAAAGAATCAAGGCAAAATTCGACCTCTAACCTCAAAAACCCAGTATCTCTTCCCAAAGAAAAGGATGTTCGGTGATGTAGAGTGGGTTTTTTCATATTAGCCTACTAGAGGGGGGCAGCTAACTGCCTGCCCATGCACCTTGGTGGGTCAGGATGGCATGCCGTGGGGCTCCCCCCCAGCGCCCCAGCAAGCTTTCCTAGGCATGCTGGTGCGTTTTTCTATGACGTTGTGGGCACTTCAACCGAGTCATCTTCCATGCTGAATCCCAGCCGCACGCGGCCAGGTGCAGGCTGGTGCTTTGGCTTAGTGTTGTCCGATCACGTAGGACTTTTCAAGATGAATCAAGGGCTTGGACAGTTCCTCGTAGACCAACTTGGATTTCTTGATGCGTGAGTCCCTCTTGTCGAGGTGCCGGCTTCGTCACACAGTGCCGAGTGGGGTAGTTATAGGAATCAGTCGGACGTGCCGAGGCTTCAAGTGTTGCACGTTCTGCACGAAAGGATGTGATGTTAGGTGATGCCTTTAGTGGCACATCTGGAGCAGGAAAAGGTGCAAGTCAAGTCATCCGGAAGTGTGTTGTGGGCGGGTTGTCATGGTTTCAGTCGCGGTGCGGCTGTTTATGTCTCATGCAACAAAGTGTCTCATGTAGGCCTGTCCCTCGGAAAAGAGTGTGGTGTTGAGGTGCTGGTTTGGTCACACGGTGCTAGTTTGGTAGTTGCGGGCTTCCGTTCGACTTGCCGAGACTTCCCGTTGTGCACGGAAGGATGTGGAGTTGGGTGAAGCCCTTAGGGGCAGATCCGCAGCTTGAAGGGGCGCAAGTCCAATCATCCCGAAGTGTGCTGTCGGCGGGTTTGCACGGTTGAGGTCAAGGTGCGGTCGTGTGACTCGAGCAAAGAACGCGACTTGCGTAGGCTCATCCCTCGGGAAAGCGTGGTCCGTTGACGTGCTGTTTTGGTTAGTTTTGTCCATCATGCGGACACTCCGGGGCTTCTAGTGTGTCCCGGTCTGCACAGAATGATGTTGTGTTGGGTGAAGCCTTAAGGGGCACAGCCGCAGCACGAAGGGGCACAAGTCCAATCGTCCGAAAGTGTGTTGTGGTCTGGTTTGCATGTTTTGAAGTCCTAGTGGGGTCGTGTGTGACCCAAAGCTAAATAGTGCGGTGTCTGGGCTCGTGCCTTGCTAAACTGTGGTCCGATGATGATCTGGATTGGTTACACGGTGGCGAGGTATGTACATGCGGGCATGCTGTGGAAGTGCCCAGGCTTCTCTTGTGACCCGTTGCGCACCGAAGGATTAGGTGATGCCTTCATGGAGGTTCTTGAGTGGCCCCCGACTAAGAAGCAGCAGGGGGCTTTTCCCCCACAATGTCTCGTTCAATTTGTGAACTGCCCTGGTTGGGAGATTTATCCGGGATGCCTTGCAGCACCATTCTCTACTTGGCGCTCCTAGAGTCTTATCAGTGACTTAAATGGCAGGGCACTTCGGAACAGGCAAAGTGGACTTTCTCTGATAATCCACTTTGATTTTTCTCCTGTCGCCTTGTTTTATGGCACCATCGTCCATCTTTTTGATTTCTAGTTCGTTCACCCAATGAGGGATGCGGAGCAGCAACTCGTGTGTGCGATTAGTTGAATCGGTGCAATGAAAATCCATGATGGACACATAGTCCCTTATTCGAGTGATAGGTGAATTAGAGTCGTGCCATACACACTGCCCGAGTGGTAGGTGAAAGTGACGGCACATGTTCTGAGTGGTTGGTGAAAGTGACCTGTGTCTCGCATGAGATTCTTGCTTCAACCGCATTCCCTATTTCGGTGAATGCATCATAAGAAACCGACCCCTTCATGAATTGCCTCCATATTTGGAGGGGAACCCGGAATTGTTTTTCCATGGTTGCCTGCAAAGTCTCAAGTCGGAATTCAACTCCTAGGCGACGTTGCCTGTCATGGCACCATGGCGTGTGCCGCACTTTGGTGGAAAATCATTGAAGGTAAACGCCTCGATGTTACATGGGCATAACTTTGGGAAATGTTGAGGAATATTATTCCAAGCATTCCTGCAAAAGAACAGCTCAAAAAACATGGTACACACTCATTTTCTATTTTTCGGGAATTATGTAATGCTTGCCGCTTAGAAAAATTACGAAACATTATCGGCTTGGAGAAAAATCGTGAAACTTCGTGGACCACTAGCTCCCATTTTTATAAGCACGTGTGCAAAACATCAGGGCAAAATTCAACCTCTAGCCTCAAAAAACCCAGTATGTCTTCCTAGAGAAAAGAATGTTCGCTGGTGCATAATGGGTTTTTGCATATTGGCCTAGCATAGGGGGGCAACTGCCTGCCTGCCCATGCACCTTGGTGGATCAGGATGGCATGCCATGGGGCTCCCACCAGCACCTCGGCAAGCTATGCACGGAAGGTTGCGGGTGGTGACTCGGTGATGGGTTGAGTAGTTGCGGGTGGCGGACGTTCCGAGGCTTCTAATGTGACCAGACCTGCACAGAAGGATGTGGTGCTTGGTGAAGCCCTCAGGGGCATAGCCACAGCTCGAAGGAGCGCAAGTCCAATCATCCGAAATTGTGTTGCGGGCTGGTTTGCGTGGTTGAAGTGAAGGTCCATTCGTTTGTGACGCTAGCAACAATGTGCCTCAAGTAGGCTTGTCCCTCGGAAATGTGTTGGTTGTTGA
>NC_032024.1:3267094-3269594 GCF_001865875.1 Lupinus angustifolius
ACTCGGATTTCTTGATGCGTGAGTCCCTCTTGTCGAGGTGTCGGCTTCGTCACATAGTGCCGAGTTGGGTAGTTGCGGGCATCGATCGGACGTGTCGGGCTTCAAGTGTTGCACGTTCTGCGCGGAAGGATGTGGTGACAGGTGATGCCTTTAGTGGCACAGCCGGAGCAGGAAGGGGCGCAAGTCCAGTCATCCGGAAGTGTGTTGTGGGCGATTTGGCACGGTTGAGGTCGCGGTGTGGCCGTTTATGTCTCATGCAACAAAGTGTCTCGTGTACGGCTGTCCCTTGGAAAAGTATGTGGTGTTGAGGTGCTGGTTTTGTCACACGATGCTGGTTCGGTAGTTCCGGGCTTCCGTCCGAGTTGCCGAGGCTTCCTGTTGTGCATGGAAGGATGTGGTGTTGGATGAAGCCCTTAGAGGCAGATCCGCAGCATAAAGAGGCGCAAGTCCAATCATCCCGAAGTGTGTTGTCGGAGGGATTGCATGGTTGAGGTCAAGGTGCGGTCGTGTGTGACTCGAGGAAAGAACACAGCTTGTGTAGGCTCGTCCCTTGGGAAAGCGTGGTCCGTTGACGTGCTGGTTTGGTTAGTTGCGTCCATCATGCGGACACTCCGAGACTTCTAGTGTATCCCGGTCTGCGCGGAAGGATGTCATGTTGGGTGAAGCCTTAAGGGGCACAACCACAGCACGAAGGGGCACAAGTCCAATGGCCCAGAAGTGTGTTGTGGTCGGGTTTGCATGTTTTGAAGTCCCGGTGGGCTCGTGTGTGACCGAAGCTAAAACGTGCGGTGTCTAGGCTCGTGACTCGCTACACTATGGTTCGGTGATGATTTGGATCATGACACGATGGCGAGTATGTACATGCGGGCATCCTGTGGAAGTGCCCAAGCTTCTCTTGTGACCCGTTGTGCACCGAAGGATTAGGTGATGCCTTCATGCGAGTACTTGAGTGGCCCCCCACTGAAATGCAGTAGGGGGGTTTTGCCCCACAATGTCTCGTTTGGTTTGTGATCTGCCCTGGTTGGGAGATTTATGCGGGATGCCTTGCAGCACCATTCTCTACTTGGATCTCCTGGAGTATTTTCAGTGACTTAAATCGCAGGGCACTTCGGAACAGGTAGAGTGGACTTGCTGTTACGATCCACTTTGATTTTTCTCCTGTCGCCTTGTTTTGTGCCACCAGCCTCCATCGTTTTGAGTTCTAGTTCGTACACCCGATGAGGGTTGCGGAGCAGCAACTCGTGTGTGCGATCAGTCGAATTGGTGCAACGAAATTCCACAATGGATACATAGTCCCTTATTCGAGTGGTAGGAGAATTAGACTTGTGCATACACACTGTCCGAGTGGTAGGTGAAAGTGACGGCACATGTTCCGAGTGGTTGGTGAAAGTGACCCGTGCCTCGCATGAGATTTTTGCTTAAATCGCATTCCCTATTTCGGTTAATGCATCATAAGATGTCGACCCCATCATGAAATGCCTCCATATTTGGAGAGGAACCCGAAATTTGTTTGCAATGGTTGCCTGTAAAGTCTCAAGTCGGAATTCAACTGCTAGGCGATGTTGCCCGTCATGGTACCATGGCGTGTGTCGCACTTTGATGGAAAATCATTTGAGGTAAATGCCTCGATGTTACATGGGCGTGACTTTGGGAAATGTTTAGGAATAACAGTCCAAGCATTCCTGCAAAAGAACAGCTCAAAAAACATGGTACACTCTCATTTTCTAATTTTCGGGAATTATGTAATGCTTGCCGCTGAGAAAAATTACGAAAAATTATCGGCTTGGAGAAAAATCGTGACACTTCGTGGACCACTAGCTCCTATTTTTATAAGCACGTGTGCAAAAATCAGGTCAAAATTTGACCTCTAGCCTCAAACAACCCAGTATGTCTTCCCAGAGAAAAGGATGTCCAGTGGTGTAGAGTGGGTTTTTGCATATTAGCCTACTATAGGGGGCAGCAACCAGCCATCCCACGCACCTTGGTAGGTCAGGATGGCATGCCATTGGGCTCCACCCCAACGCCCCAGCAGGCTATCCCAGGCATGCTGGTACATTTTTCTAGGGCGTTGTGGGCAATTCGACCGAGTCAACTTCCATGCCGAATCCCTGTCGCACGCGGCCAGGTGCAGGGTGGTGCTTTGGCTTGGTGTTGTCCGAGCACGTAGGCTTTGTCGGGGATGCATCAAGGGCTAGTACAGTTCCTCGCGGACCAACTCAGATTTCTTGATGCGTGAGTCCCTCTTGTCGAGGTGCCGACTTCGTCACACAGTGCCGAGTTGGGTTGTTGCGGGCATCGGTCGGACGTACCGAGGCTTCAAGTGTTGCACGTTCTGCACGAAAGGATGTGGTGTCAAGTGATGCCTTTAGTGGCACAGCTGGAGCACGAAGGGGCACAAGTCTAGTCATCCAGAAGTGTGTTGTGGGCGGGTTGGCACGGTTGAGGTCGCGGTGTGGCCGTTTATGTCTTATGCAATAAAGTGTCTCGTGTAGGCCTGTCC
>NC_032024.1:3282554-3283828 GCF_001865875.1 Lupinus angustifolius
CTGCAAGGATGGTTTGAATGATGAGAGAAGTTTCTTTTCTTCTCTCCCCACTTTCAATATATTTATTGGGAGTTATAATTTTAGGTTAAGGCTCCACCTATGATAACCTTTAACACTATTCCCATTATAATAACTAAAAGCTTTAACTTAATAGTAAAAATAAATTAATCTTAAGGTATAAACTACATAGTTTATTTAGACAATAATTTCTTTTTTTGTTGTTGAGATAACTATGATAAAAATTAACCAAATAATTAGGGATTGACTATTAACAATTATATCTATTTTCAAATTAGTTGAAAAATTTGTGGTGTTACAATCATCCCCCTCTAATAAGAATTTTCATCCTCGAAAATTAAACATACCTTGGTTAAACAAATGGGGGTAAGCGTTCATCATGTTACTTTCCACTTCCAAAGTAGAATCCCTATCATCAGCTTGACTCCAAACTACTTTCACTAAAGGAAAGGTCTTACAAGTGAGGTTTTCTTTCAACTGAATTGAGTCAGGCTCTAAGACATGTGATGGGTCACGAATATATTTCCTCAATTGTGAGACATGGAAAACATTATGAATGTTTGATAACAATGGTGGTAACGCTATTTGATAAGCAACAGGACCAATCCTCTTTAAAATCTGATAAGGTCCAATAAATCTTGGGGTAAGCTTGCGAGATTTCAAGACCCTACCAATCCCTGTAGTCGGGACTACTCTCATATAGACATGATCTCCTTCTTCAAATTCTATTGACTTCCTCCTATTATCATAGTAACTCTTTTGTCGACTATGAGCTATCCTCATGTTTTCTCTTATCATTTTAATCTTCTTTGTCGTTTCTTGAACCACATCGGGTCCCAACACCAAATTTTCTCCTGTCTCAAACCAACATATTGGAGTTCTACACTTTCTACCATATAAAGCTTTGTATGGTGCCATGCCAATACTTGAATGGAAACTATTATTATATGTAAATTCAATCAAAGGCAAATTCATATCCCAACTTCCAGGTTGTTCGAGCACACATGCTCTCAATAAATCTTCAAGTGATTCAATGGTCTTTTCTGACTGACCATCTGTTTGTGGATGATAGGCAGAACTCAATTTTAATTTAGTCCCCAATGCAGATTGTAAACTATTCCAAAAGTTCGAAGTGAACCGAGGATCTCTATCTGATATGATGCTAGAAGGAACACCATGCAGCTTGACTATCTCCCTTATGTACAAATTTGCCAATTTTTCCAAAGAGTATCGCATATTTATGGG
The DNA here is from genome assembly GCF_001865875.1 of Lupinus angustifolius. Taxonomy (NCBI): domain Eukaryota; kingdom Viridiplantae; phylum Streptophyta; class Magnoliopsida; order Fabales; family Fabaceae; genus Lupinus; species Lupinus angustifolius. The sequence goes on from NC_032024.1 coordinate 3,283,818, forward strand.
AAGAAAGTGAG
>NC_032024.1:3283928-3285883 GCF_001865875.1 Lupinus angustifolius
CCTGATACATCTTAGTCGCTCCAGGATGAATACTCAACTTACTCTTGTGGGCTTCATCTAAAATCATTTTCCTCAACTCAACATCACACGGGACACAAACTCTTCCTCTACATCTCAAAAGACCATTAGCATCAACATGGAATTCATTCTCTTTCCCACTAACTACTAGAGCTTTATTAACTTGTAACTATTGATCTATCATCTGCATCTCTTTTATTTGATCGAAGAACTCATTTGTCACCTTAAGAACTCCCAGAATTACACTTCTTGAGTTCACTTGAACCGCCAAATTCATATCTCTGAATTCCTCTATTAATTTTATTTCTCGCACTATTAAGGCAGACATGTGTAATGATTTTCGACTTAGTGCATCTACTACCACATTAGCCTTCCCAGGGTGATATTGAAGACCAAAGTCGTAATCTTTGAGAAATTCCATCCATCGCCTTTGTCTCATATTCAACTCCTTTTGATCAAACAAATATTATAAACTCTTGTGATCACTAAAGACCTCAAATCTCACGCCATAAAGATGGTGCCTCCATATTTTCAAGGCAAAGACAACAGCAACTAACTCTAGATCATGAGTTGGATAATTTTGCTCATGTGGTCTTAATTGTCTCGAAGCATAAGCAACGACCTTCCCATCTTGCATCAACACACAACCCAAACCTTGCTTTGAAGCATCACAATATACATTGAAGTTACTGTCTGAACATGGAAGAATCAATACAGGTGCAGACGTCAACCTCCGTTTTAGCTCTTGAAAACTCTCCTCACATCTTCTTGTCCAAACAAACGGTTGTCCCTTTCTGGTTAACTTAGTCAATGGCAAAGCTAATTTTGACAACCCTTCAATGAATTTTCGATAGTAACCAGCTAGTCCAAAAAAATTTCTAATCTCTGTTACCGAATTTGTAGCATCCCATTCCATCACCGCTTCAACCTTAGAAGGATCTACTCCAATTCCTTCCTTAGATATGACATGCCTAAGGATATTAACAGACTCAAGACAAAATTCACATTTTGATAATTTGGCATAGAGATGATTGTCCTTTAAAATCTTTAGTACAACTCTAAGATGCTCAACATGTTCTTCTATGCTCTTAGAATACACAAGGATATTAAAAGTGTGCATGTCAAGAGGAACACTTTGGAAAGCTCTCCTTGAACGTCATGGTTTTGATGAGGACAACGTGTGCCTAAAAGTGCTTGAAGATAACCAACAATCCAACGTGCTTAAGTCTTTTATTTGGTACTAGGCTTAGACTAGTTTCTAGTTTAAGTTGAGTCGAAGGCTTAGGGCACCTAAAACATGTCTCACATGCATTTATCTTTAAATCATTTCATCCATGAGATATGTTCATGCATTACATAAATACATGTATATATGCATTCTAGGCATAAAACTAAGTGTCAAACATGTATTATCTAAGTGCATAACATATTTGATGTTCTCTATTTGAAAATACATATTTTATTTAGTGTTAATCGATTAACCATACCTTTAATCGATTAACCCAACTGCTGTGTAAAGTGGTTGCCACTGGAACACGTTTTTGTAATGCAGTTAATCGATTAAAGCTTTACGTTAATCGATTAACCTAACTGATTTTTAAGTTGTTGAAACTGAAAAACTGAAAAACAGAATCAGTTATGATTTTTAGTCCCGTTAATCGATTAAGAAGGTATATAATCGATTATCTGGGGTTCTGGACTGATTCTTTATAAACTGCGTTTTCAGAATTAATCTCATAAGTTGCATGTTGCATTTATTAGAGAGTTAGAGCATTCTACGTGTTAATTGTTGCATCTATTTGTTAAGTGCATTAGTGAGTTTAGAAATGAGAGATTCCTTGCTTTAGGATTGAGTGCATTTCATGTTATAATCTCTCATGTTTTCCCTCACATGTTCATGCATATTTTGATGCGTTTTTCATGAAGTTTATGATTCT
>NC_032024.1:3285983-3286326 GCF_001865875.1 Lupinus angustifolius
ATGAGGATGAGGACGAAGATAGGATGAGGAAGAGGACGAGGACGAGGATAGGACTAGGATGCGAAGTAGGATAGGATGAGGATGAGGAGGAGGATGAGGAAGAGGATGAGGAAGAGAGTGAGGATGAGGATGAGGACGAGGATAGGATGAGGTTAGAATGAGGATGAGGATGAGGATGAGGATATGATGAGGATGAGGAAATGGATTGGATGAGGACGATGATAGGATAAAGAAGAGGATGAAGATAGGATGAGGATGAGGATAGGATGAGGATGAGGAGGAGGAGGAGGATGATGATAGGATGAGGATGAGGATGAGGAGGAGGAGGAGGATGAGGATGAGG
>NC_032024.1:3286426-3288610 GCF_001865875.1 Lupinus angustifolius
GGATGAGGATAGGATGAGGATAAGATGAGGAGGAGGAGGACGAGGAGAGGATGAGGATAAGATGAGGAGGAGGAGGAGGAGGAGGACGAGGATAGGATGAGGAGGATGAGGATGAGGAAGAGGATGAGGAGGAGGAGGATGAGTATAGGATGACGATGAGGAAAGAATGAGGACGAGGATAGGATGAGGATGAGGATGATGATGAGGATGAGGATGAGGATTAGGATAGGATGAGGATTGGGATGAGGATGAAGAAGAGGATAGGATGAGGATGAGGAAGAGGATATAGGATGAGGATGAGGACGAAGATAGAATGAGAAAGAGGATATTAGGATGAAGATGGGGATGAGGATGGGGAGTAGGATTGGGAGTAGGATGAGGATGAGGATAGGATGAGGATGAGGATGAGGATGAGGATGACGATAGGATGAGGATGGGGACGAAGATAGGATCAGGATGAAGAGGAGGGTAGGATGAGGATGAGGATAGGATGAGGAGGAGTTGGAGGAGGGGGATGAGGATGAGGAAAGGATGAGGATGAGGATGAGAATGAGCATGAGGATGAGGATAGGATGAGGATGTCGATGAGGATATGATGAGGATGAGGAGGAGGATAGGATGAGGATGAGGATAGAACGAGGGTGAGGACGAAGATGCAGATGAGGATGAGGATGAGGATGAGGAGGATGAGGATGAAGATGAGGAGGAGGATAGGATGAGGATAGGATGAGGGTGCGGACGAAGATGGGAAGAGGAAGAGGATAAGGTCGAAGATGGGATGAGGAAGAGGATAGGATGAGGATGAGGACGAGGATGAGGATGAGGACGAGGATGAGGATGAGGACGAGGATGAGGATGAGGACGAGGATGAGGATGAGGACGAGGATGAGGATGAGGACGAGGATGAGGATGAGGACGAGGATGAGGATGAGGACGAGGATGAGGATGAGGACGAGGATGAGGATGAGGACGAGGATGAGGATGAGGACGAGGATGAGGATGAGGACGAGGATGAGGATGAGGACGAGGATGAGGATGAGGACGAGGATGAGGATGAGGACGAGGATGAGGATGAGGACGAGGATGAGGATGAGGACGAGGATGAGGATGAGGACGAGGATGAGGATGAGGACGAGGATGAGGATGAGGACGAGGATGAGGATGAGGACGAGGATGAGGATGAGGACGAGGATGAGGATGAGGACGAGGATGAGGATGAGGACGAGGATGAGGATGAGGACGAGGATGAGGATGAGGACGAGGATGAGGATGAGGACGAGGATGAGGATGAGGATGAAGAGGAGGGTAGGATGAGGATGGGGATGAGGATGGGGATGGGGATGAGGAACAAGATGAGGATAAGGACGACGATAGGATGAGGAAGAGGAGGAGGATGAAGAGGAGGAGGATCAAGAGGAGGGTCGGATGAGGATGGGGATGAGGATGAGGATGAGGATAGGATGAGGACGAGAATAGGATGAGAATGAGACGGAGGAGGAGGAGGAGGAGGAAGGGGACGAGCATAGGAAGAGGAATTGGAGGAGGATGAGGATAGGATGACGATGAGGGTGAGGATGAGAAAGAGGATAGGATGAGGATGAGGAGGAGGATAGGACGAGGATGAGGATGAGGAGGAGGATAGGATGAGGACGAGAATAGGATCAGAATGAGACGGAGGAGGAGGAGGAGGAGGATGAGGAGGATGAGGAGGAGGATAGGATGAGGACGAGAATAGGATCAGAATGAGACGGAGGAGGAGGAGGAGGAGGATGAGGAGGATGAGGAGGAGGATAGGATGAGGACGAGAATAGGATCAGAATGAGACGGAGGAGGAGGAGGAGGAGGATGAGGAGGATGAGGAGGAGGATAGGATGAGGACGAGAATAGGATCAGAATGAGACGGAGGAGGAGGAGGAGGAGGATGAGGAGGATGAGGAGGAGGATAGGATGAGGACGAGAATAGGATCAGAATGAGACGGAGGAGGAGGAGGAGGAGGATGAGGAGGATGAGGAGGAGGATAGGATGAGGATGGGGATGAGGATGAGGATGAGGGTGAGGATGAGGAGGAGGACAGAGTGAGGATAGGATGAGGAGGAGGACGAGGAGGATGAGGATGACGATGGATGAGGATGAGGATAGGAGGAGGATGAGGATAAGGATAAGGATGAGGATAAGGATAGGAT
>NC_032024.1:3288710-3289049 GCF_001865875.1 Lupinus angustifolius
GAGGAAGAGGATAGGATGAGGATGAGGATGAGGATGACGATAGGATGAGGGAGAGGATACGATGAGGAAATGGAGGAGTAGGATGAGGATGAGGATGAGAAGGAGGATAGGATAAGGATGTGGAGGAGGATGAGGATAGGATGAGGATAGGATGAGGAAGAGGATGATGGGATGAGGATAAGGATAGGATGAGGACAAATATAGGATGAGGATGAGGATGAGGATGAAGAGGAGGGTAGGATGAGGTTGGGGATGAGGAGGAGGATAGGATGAGGAGGATGACGAGGAGGATGAGGATGAGGATGAGGTCGTGGAGGAGGATAGGATGAGGATGAGGAT
>NC_032024.1:3289149-3289893 GCF_001865875.1 Lupinus angustifolius
GAGGATGAGGATGGGGATGAGGATAGGGATTAGGATGAGGAAGAGTATGAGGATAAGGACGACGATAGGATGAGGAAGAGGACGAGGATGAAGATGAAGGTCGGATGAGGATGGGGATGAGGATGAGGATAGGATGAGGACGAGAATAGGATGAGAATGAGACGGAGGAGGAGGAGGAGGAGGAGGAGGATGAGGATAGGATGAGGACGAGAATAGGATGAGGATGAGGAGGAGGATAGGACGAGGATGAGGATGAGGATAAGGATAGATGGGGATGAGGATAGGATGAGGAATTGGAGGAGGAGGATGAGGATAGGATGAGGATGAGGATGAGGAAGAGGATAGGATGAGGATGAGGATGAGGATGAGAAGGAGGATAGGACGAGGATGAGGAGGAGGATAGGATGAGCACGAGAATAGGATGAAAATGAGACGGAGGAGGAGGAGGAGGATGAGGAGGAGGATGAGGAGGAGGATAGGATAAGGATGAGGAGGAGGATAGGATGAGGAAGAAGAAGAAGATGAGGAGGAGGATGAGGATTGGATTAGGATCAGGATGAGGATAGGATGAGGAGGAGGATAGGATGAGGAATTGGAGGAGGAGGATGAGGATGAGGATGAGGATAGGATGAGAATGAGGAGGAGGATAAGATGAGGGTGAGGACGAGGATGAGGACGAAGATGGGATGAGGATGAGGATAGGATGAGGTTAAGGATGAGGATGAGGTTGAGGATGAGGATGAG
>NC_032024.1:3289993-3290201 GCF_001865875.1 Lupinus angustifolius
GGAGGACGAGGAGGATGAGGATGAGGATAGGATGAAGAATTGGAGGAGGAGGATGAGAATAGGATGAGGATGAGGATGAGGATAGGATGCGGTATTTGAGGAGGAGGATGAGGATAGCATGAGGATGAGGATGAGGATAAAGATTAGGATAAGAAGAGGATGGGGATGAGGATGAGGAAGAGGATAGGATAAGGATGAGGATGAGGAC
>NC_032024.1:3290301-3290566 GCF_001865875.1 Lupinus angustifolius
GGATAGGATGAGGAGGAGGATAGGATGAGGAGTTGGAGGATGAGGAGGATGAGGATAGGATGAGGATGAGGACAAGGATAGGATGAGGATGAGGATAGGATGAGCAATTGGAAGAGGAGGATGAGGATGAAAATGACGATAGGATGATGATGAGGATGACGATAGGATGAGGTTGTGGAGGAGGATAGGATGAGGATGACGATAGGACGAGGTTGTGGAGGAGGATAGGATGAGGAGGAGGATGAGGATAGGATGAGGACGAGGA
>NC_032024.1:3290666-3290926 GCF_001865875.1 Lupinus angustifolius
GATGAGGATGAGGATAGGATGAGGATGAGGAAGAGGATGAGGATGAAGAGGAGGGTAGGATGAGGATGGGGATACGGATGAGGATAGGATGAGGACGAGGAGGATGAGGCGGAGGATGAGGATGAGGATGAGGATGAGGATAGGATGAGGATAAGGATGAGGTCGAGCATGAGGATGAGGATAGGCTGAGGATAGGATGAGGAGCAGAATGAGGATGAGGAAGAGGATAAGGATGAGGATAGGATGAAGGCGAGGATGAG
>NC_032024.1:3291026-3291908 GCF_001865875.1 Lupinus angustifolius
ATGAGGATAGGATGAGGAGGAGGAGGAGGGGGCGATGAGGATGAGGATAGGATGAGAATGAGGATGAGCATGAGCATGAGGATCAGGATAGAATGAGGATGAGGATGAGGATATGATGAGGATGAAAAGGATGATAGGATTAGGATGAGGATGACGAGGAGGAGGAGAATGAGGATTAGATGAGGACGAGGATATGATGAGGTGTTGAAGGAGGAGGATGAGGATGAGGATATGATGAGGATGAAAAGGATGATAGGATTAGGATGAGGATGACGAGGAGGAGGAGAATGAGGATTAGATGAGGACGAGGATATGATGAGGTGTTGAAGGAGGAGGATGAGGGTGAGGACGAGGATGAGGATGAGGAGGAGGATAGGATGAGATTGAGGATGAGGATGAGGATGAGGATAGGATGAGGGTGAGGACGAAGATGGGATGAGGAAGAGGATGAGGACGAAGATGGGATGATGTAGAGGATAGGATAAGGATGAGGATTAGGATGACGATGAGGACGAAGATGGATGAGGATGAAGAGAAAGGTAGGATGAGGATGGGGACGAGGATGAGGATGAGGATAGGATGAGGGTGAGGACAAAGATGTGGCTGATGATGAGGATTAGGATGAGGATGAGGATAAGGATGAGGATGGGGATAAGGATGAGGATGGGGATAAGGATGCGGAAGAGGATAGGATGAGGATGAGGATAGGATGAGGATGAGGACGACGATAGGATGAGCAAGAGGATGAGGATAAAGAGGAGGGTAGGATGAGGATGGGGATGAGGATGAGGATAGGATGAGGACGACGATAGGATGAGGATGAGGATAGGATGAGGAATTGGACGAGGAGGATGAGGATGAGGAAGAGGATAGGATAAGGAT
>NC_032024.1:3292008-3293266 GCF_001865875.1 Lupinus angustifolius
TGAGGACAAAGATAGGATGAGGATGAGGAGGAGGGTAGGTTGGGGAGGACGAGGGGGATGAGGATGAGCATGAGGATGAGGATAGGATGAGGTTCTGGAGGCGGATAGGATAAGGATGAGGATGAGGATAGGATGAGGATGAGGATGATCAGGATGAGGCTGAGGATAGAATTAGGATGTGGATGAGGATGAGGAGGAGGATTAGGATAGGATGAGGATGAGGAAGACGAAAGGAATTGGACGAGGAGGATGAGGATGAGGATGACGATGAGGAGGAGGAGGTGGATGAGGATAGGATGAGTATGACGAAGAGGATAGGATGAGGACGAGGATAGGAAGAGGATGAGGACAAAGATAGGATGAGGAAGCGGATGAGGATGAAGAGGAGGGTAGGATGAGGATGGGGATGTGGATAGGATGAGGACGAGGAAGAGGATAGGATGCGGATGAGGAGGAGGGTAGAATAAGGATGAGGATGGCGAGGAGGGTAGGATGAGGATGAGGAGGCGGATGAGGATAGGATGGGGATGAGGATGAGGATGAGGATGAGGATGAGGACGAGGATAGGATGAGGATGAGGATGAGGATGAGGGTAGAGTGAGGATAGGATGAGGAGGAGGATGAGGAGGAGGATGACGATAGGATACGGATGACGATAGGATACGGATGAGGATAGGATGAGGACAAGGATAGGATGAGGATGACGATAGGATGAGGATGAGGATGAGGAGGAGGAGGACGATGAGGATAGGAGGAGGATGAGGATAGGATAAGGACGAGGATAGGATGAGGGTGAGGATACGATGAGGAATTGCAGGAGGAGGATGAGGATGAGGATGAGGATGAGAAGGAGGATAGGACGAGGATCAGGATGAGGATATGATGAGGAAGAGGAAGAGGATGAGGACGAGGATGAAGATAGGATGAGGAATTGGAGGAGCAGGATGTGGATGAGGAAGAGGATGATAGGATGAGGATGAGGATGAGGATAGGATGAGGATGAGGATAAGATGAGGACGAGGATAAGATGAGGATGAGGACAAAGATAGGATGAGGGAGAGGAGGGTAGGATGAAGATGGGGATGAGGATGAGGATGAGGATGAGGATGAGGACGAGAATAGGAGGGACGAGGTTGATGAGGATAGGATGCGGATGAGGTTGAGGATGAGGTCGAGTAGGATGATAGGATGAAGATGAGGATGAGGATGAGGATGAGGAGGAGGAGGAGGATGAGGATAGGATGAGGATAAGGATGAG
>NC_032024.1:3293366-3293610 GCF_001865875.1 Lupinus angustifolius
GAGCGTGAGGATGAGGATAGGATGAGGACGAGAATAGGATGAGGATGAGGATAAGATGAGATGATGAGTAGGATAGGATGAGGACGGGGATGGGGGGGAGGAGGAGGATGAGGATAGGATGAGGATGAGGATGAGGATAGGATGAGGAATTGGAGGAGGAGGATGAGGATGAGGATGAGGATAGGATGAGGACGAGGATGAGGAGGAGGATAGGATGAGGGTGAGGACGAAGATGGGATGAGGA
>NC_032024.1:3294017-3294567 GCF_001865875.1 Lupinus angustifolius
ATGAGGATGAGGAGGAGGAGGAGGATAGGATGAGGATGAGGATGAGGAATAGGATGAGTATTAGGACGAAGATAGGATGAGGAAGAGGATGAGGAAGAGGATGAGGATGCAGACGAGGGTAGGATGAGGATGAGGATGAGGAATAGGATGAGTATTAGGACGAAGATAGGATGAGGAAGAGGATGAGGATGCAGACGAGGGTAGGATGAGGATGAGGATGAGGATAGGATGAGGACGTGCATAGGATGAGGAATTGGAGGAGGAGGAAGAGGAAGAGGATGAGGAGGAAGATAGGATGAGGAAGAGGATGAGAACGAAGATGGTATGAGGAGGAGGAGGAGGATGAGGATAGGATGAGGATGAGGATGAGGATGGTGAAAGGATGAGAATGAGGAGGAGGATAGGATGAGAATGAGGATGAGGAGGAGGATAGGATGAGGTGGAGGATGAGGATGAGGATAGGATGAGAATGAGGACGAGAATAGGATGAGGATGAGGATAAGATGAGGAATTGGAGAAGGAGGATGAGGATGAGGATGAGGAGGAGGAT
>NC_032024.1:3294667-3295166 GCF_001865875.1 Lupinus angustifolius
ATAGGATGAGGAAGAGGATGAGGATGAAGAGGAGGGTAGGATGAGGATGGGGATGAGGATGAGGATGAGGATATGGATATGATGAGGTCGTGGAGGAGGATAGGATGAGGATGAGGATTAGGAGGAGGATAGGATGAGGATGAGGATAGGATGAGGGTGAGGACGAAAATGAAAATGAGGATGAGGATGAGGATTAGGATTGGATGAGGATGAGGATGAGGATGAGGATTAGGATAGGATGAGGATGGGGATGAGGATGCGAAAGAGCATAGGATGAGGAGAGGATAAGTATGAGGACGAAGATAGGATGAGGATGAGGATGAGGACAGGATAAGTATGAGGACGAAGATAGGATGAGGAATAGGATGAGGATGCAGAGGAGGGTAGGATGAGGATGTGGATGAGGATAGGATGAGGACGAGACATGGATAGGATGAGGACGATGATAGGATGAGGATAGGATGAGGATGAGGAGGAGGATGAGGATGAGGATGAGGAT
>NC_032024.1:3295266-3295659 GCF_001865875.1 Lupinus angustifolius
GAGGATAGGATGAGGATGAGGATGAGGATATGATGAGGATGAGGACATGGATTGGATGAGGACGATGATAGGATAAGGAAGAGGATAAAGATAGGATGAGGATGAGGATAGGATGAGGATAGGATGAGGAGGAGAAGAAGGAGGAGGATGACGAGAAGGATGAGGATAGGATGAGGATGAGGATGAGGATAGGATGAGGTGGAGGATAGGATGGGGATGAGGATGGGCATGAGGATACGACGAGGATTAGGAGAAGGAGGAGGAGGAGGAGGAGCATGAGGATAGGACGAGGATTAGGAGAAGGATAGGATGAGGATGAGGATAGGATGAGGGTGAGGACGAAGATGAGGATGAGGATGAGGAAGAGCATGAGGATGAGGATGAGGACGAGGA
>NC_032024.1:3295759-3295970 GCF_001865875.1 Lupinus angustifolius
ATGAGGATTAGGATGAGGATGAGGATGAGGATGAGGAAGAGGATATGATGAGGATGAGGATGAGGATAGGATAGGGATGAGGATGGGGATGAGGATGAGGAAAAGGATACGATGAGGATGAGGATATGATGAGGATGAGGAAGAGGATATGTTGAGGAAGAGGAAGAGGATAGGTTGAGGATGAGGATGAGGACGAAGATAGGATTAGAAA
>NC_032024.1:3296070-3296376 GCF_001865875.1 Lupinus angustifolius
AGGGTAAGGATGGGCATGAGCATGAGGATGAGGATAGGATGAGGACGAGAATAGGATGAGGATGAGGATAGGCTGACGATGAGGAGGAGGATATGATGAGGATGGGGATGAGGAGGAGGAGGAGGAGGATGAGGGTAGGATGAGGACGAGGATAGGATGAGGACTTGGAGGAGTAGGATGAGGATGAGGATGAGAATAAGATGAGGGCGAGGATGAAGATGAGGATGAGGATGAGGATGAGGATGAGGATGAGGATGAGGATGAGGATGAGGATGAGGATGAGGATGAGGATGAGGATGAGGATGA
>NC_032024.1:3296476-3296855 GCF_001865875.1 Lupinus angustifolius
GATTGGATGAGGAAGAGGATGAGGATGAAGAGGAGGGTAGGATGAGGATGGGGATGAGGATAGGATGAGGACGAGGATAGCAATATGATGAGGATAGGATGAGGATGAGGATAAGATGAGGAGGAGGAGGAGGATGAGGATAGGACGAGGAGGAAGATAGGATGAGGAGGAGGAGGATGAGGATAAGGATGAGGATGAGGATAAGGAGGATGAGTATAGGATGACGATGAGGATAGGGTGAGGACGAGGATAGGATGAGGATGAGGATAGGATGAGGTGGAGGATAGGCTAAGGATGAGGATGGATGAGGGTGAGGATGGGGATGAGGATGATGATGAGGATGAGGATGAGGATTAGGATAGGATGAGGAGGTGGATGA
>NC_032024.1:3296955-3298280 GCF_001865875.1 Lupinus angustifolius
GATGAGGATGTGGATAGGATGAGGACGAGGATAGGATGGGGATGAGGATAGGATGAGGAGGAGGATGAGGTTAGGATGACGTTGAGGATAAGATGAGGATGAGGATTAGGATTAGGAAAGGATGAGGATGGGGATGAGGATGGGGAGGAAGATGAAGATGAGGATAGGATGAGGATGAGGATGAGGATTGGATGAAGATGGGGACAAATATAGGATGAGGAAGAGAATGAGGAAGAAGAGGAGTGTAGGATGAGGATGAGGATATAATGATGAGGAGGAGTAGGAGAAGGAGGAGGATGAGGAAGAGGATAGGATGAGCACGAGGATGAGGATAGGATGAGGATGAGGAGGAGGATAGGATGAGGATGAGGATTAGGAGGAGGAGGAGATTGAGGATGAGGACGAGGATATGATAAGGAGTTGGAGGAGGAGGATGAGGATGAGGAGGAGGATAGGATGAGGATGAGGAGGAGGATAGGATGAGGATGAGGAGGAGGATAGGATGAGGATGAGGAGGAGGATAGGATGAGGATGAGGACACAGATAGGATGAGGAAGAGGATAGGATGAGGATTAGGACTAGGATGAGGATGGGGACGAAGATAGGATGAGGATGAAGAGGAGGGTAGGATGAGGATGAGGATGGGGATGAGGATGAGGATGAGGATAGGATGAGGACGAGAATGAGGATAGGATGAGGACGAGGATAGGATGAGGATGAGGATAGGATGAGGAAGAGGATAGGATGAGGATAAGGATGAGGATATCATGAGGACGAGGACGAAAATGAGGATGAGGATGAGGATGAGGATGAGGATGAGGATGAGGAAGAGGATAGGATGAGGATGAGGATAGGATGAGGATGACGATAGGATGAGGATAGGATGAGGATGAGGATAAGATGAGGAGGAGGAGGAGGATGAGGATAGGATATGGAGGAAGAGCATGAGGATGAGGATGAGGAGGAGGAGGATGAGGATAGGATATGGAGGAAGAGCATGAGGATGAGGATGAGGAGGAGGAGGAGGATGAGGATAGGATATGGAGGAAGAGCATGAGGATGAGGATGAGGAGGAGGAGGAGGATGAGGATAGGATATGGAGGAAGAGCATGAGGATGAGGATGAGGAGGAGGAGGAGGATGAGGATAGGATATGGAGGAAGAGCATGAGGATGAGGATGAGGATAAGGATTCGGATAGGATGAGGATGGGGATGAGGATGAGGAAGAGGATAGGATGAGGATGAGGAAGTGGTTATAGGATGATGATGAGCACGAAGATAGGATGAGGATGAGGATGAGGATGAGGATAGGATGAGGATGAGGA
>NC_032024.1:3299197-3300250 GCF_001865875.1 Lupinus angustifolius
AGGATGAAGAGGAGGGTAGGCATGAGGATAGCATGAGGACGAGGATACGATCAGGATGAGGATAGGATGAGGATGCGGATAGGATGAGGAGGAGGACAAGGGGGATGTGGATGAGGAGCAGGATAGGATGAGGATGATGATGAGGATAGGATGACGTTGTGGAGGAGGATAGGATGAGGATGAGCATATGGAAGAGGATGAGGATGAGGGTAGGATGAGGATGAAGCAGAGGCTAGGATGAGGATGGGGATAGGATGAGGATAGGATGAGGATAGGATGAGGATAGGATGAGGATAGGATGAGGATAGGATGAGGATAGGATGAGGATAGGATGAGGATAGGATGAGGATAGGATGAGGATAGGATGAGGATAGGATGAGGATAGGATGAGGATAGGATGAGGATAGGATGAGGATAGGATGAGGATAGGATGAGGATAGGATGAGGATAGGATGAGGATAGGATGAGGATAGGATGAGGATAGGATGAGGATAGGATGAGGATAGGATGAGGATAGGATGAGGATAGGATGAGGATAGGATGAGGATAGGATGAGGATAGGATGAGGATAGGATGAGGATAGGATGAGGATAGGATGAGGATAGGATGAGGATAGGATGAGGATAGGATGAGGATAGGATGAGGATAGGATGAGGATAGGATGAGGATAGGATGAGGATAGGATGAGGATAGGATGAGGATAGGATGAGGATAGGATGAGGATAGGATGAGGATAGGATGAGGATGAGGACGAGGATAGGATAGGATGAGGATGGGGATGAGGATGAGGAAGAGGACAGTATAAGGATGAGGAAGAGGATATAGGATGAGGATGAGGACAAAGATAGGATGAGGAAGAGGATGAGGATGAAGAGGAGGGTAGGATGAGGATGAAGCAGAGGCTAGGATGAGGATGGGGATAGGATGAGGATAGGACGAGGAGGAGGATGAGGTTAGGATGAGGATGCGGATAATATGAGGATGAGGATGAGGATTAGGATTAGGATAGGATGAGGATGAGGATGATGATGAGGAGGAGGAGGTGGATGAGGA
>NC_032024.1:3300350-3300738 GCF_001865875.1 Lupinus angustifolius
AGGATGAGGATGAGGATGAGGATGAGGAAGAGGAAGAGGAAGAGGAATAGGATAGGATAGGATAAGGATGAGGATGAGGATGAGGATGAGGATGGGGATGAGGATGAGGAAGACGATGAGGATGAGGATGAGGATGTGGATGAGGATGAGGACATGGAAAGGATGAGGATGAGTACATGGATAGGATGAGGAGGATGATAGGATGAGGAGGATGATAGGATGAGGAGGAGGATAACATGAGGATGAGGATTGGATGAGGACGAGGATATGATGGGGATGGGATGAGGAGGAGGAGGATTAGGATGAGGATAGGTTGAGGATGAGGATGAGGAGGAGGATAGGATGAGGATAGGATGATGGTGAGGACGAAGATGGGAAGAGGAAGAGG
>NC_032024.1:3300838-3301797 GCF_001865875.1 Lupinus angustifolius
TGAGGACGAGGATACGATGATGATGAGGATGAGGATAGGATTAGGGTGAGGATGAGGATGAGCATAGGATGTGGAAGAGGAGGAGGATAGCACGAGGATGAGGAGGAGGAGGAGGATCGGATGAGGATGAGGATGAGGATGAGGATAGGATGAGGATGAGGATGAGCAGGAGGATGAGGTTAGGATGAGGATGAGGATAGGATGAGGACGAGGATAGGATAAGGATGAGGATAAGATGAGGAATTGGAGGAGGAGGATGAGGGTAGGATGAGGAAGAGGATGAGGACGAAGATGGGCTGAGGATGAGGATGAGGATAGGATGAGGATGAGGATGAGGATGAGCGTGAGGACATGGATAGGATAAGGACGATGATAGGATGAGGACGATGATAGGATGAGGATAGGATGAGGATGAGGACGAGGATAGGATAAGGAAGAGGATAGGATGAGGGTGAGAATGAGGATGAGGATGAGATTGAGGATGAGGATGAGGATGAGGAAGAGGATGAGGATAGGATGAGGATGAGGATGAGGATGTGGATGAGGATGAGGATAGGATGAGGATGAGGACATGGATAGGATGAGGACGATGATAGGATGAGGAAAAGGATAAGGATAGGATGAGGATGAGGACGAGGATAGGATGAAGAAGAGGATGAGGATAGGATGAGGATGCGGAGAAGGATAGGATGAGGATGAGGATGAGGAGGAGGATGAGGATGAGGATAGGATGAGGAAGAGGATAGGACGAGGGTGAGGATGACGATGAGGATGAGGATAGATGAGGAAGAGGATGAGGATGAGCACGAGGATAGGATGTGGATGAGGAGGAGGAGAGCATAGGATGAGGAAGAGGAGGAGGATAGCATGAGGATGAGGATGAGGAGGAGGATCTGATGTGGATGAGGATGAGGAGGAGGATTGGATGAGGATGAGGATGAGCAGGAGGATGAGGATGA
>NC_032024.1:3301897-3303202 GCF_001865875.1 Lupinus angustifolius
GGATAGGATGAGGATGAGGATAGAGGAATAGGATAGGATAGAATGAGGATGAGGATGAGGATAGGATGAGGATGAGGATGAGGACGAGGATAGGATGAGGAAGAGGATGAGGAGAAGATGAGGATGAGGACGAGGATAGGATGAGGAAGAGGATGAGGAGAAGATGAGGATGAGGACGAGGATAGGATGAGGAAGAGGATGAGGAGAAGATGAGGATGAGGACGAGGATAGGATGAGGAAGAGGATGAGGAGAAGATGAGGATGAGGACGAGGATAGGATGAGGAAGAGGATGAGGAGAAGATGAGGATGAGGACGAGGATAGGATGAGGAAGAGGATGAGGAGAAGATGAGGATGAGGACGAGGATAGGATGAGGAAGAGGATGAGGAGAAGATGAGGATGAGGACGAGGATAGGATGAGGAAGAGGATGAGGAGAAGATGAGGATGAGGACGAGGATAGGATGAGGAAGAGGATGAGGAGAAGATGAGGATGAGGACGAGGATAGGATGAGGAAGAGGATGAGGAGAAGATGAGGATGAGGACGAGGATAGGATGAGGAAGAGGATGAGGAGAAGATGAGGATGAGGACGAGGATAGGATGAGGAAGAGGATGAGGAGAAGATGAGGATGAGGACGAGGATAGGATGAGGAAGAGGATGAGGAGAAGATGAGGATGAGGACGAGGATAGGATGAGGAAGAGGATGAGGATAGGATGAGGATGAGGACATGGATAGGATGAGGACGATGATAGGATGAGGAAGAGGATGAGGAGAAGATGAGGATGAGGACGAGGATAGGATGAAGAGGATGAGGATAGGTTGAGGGTAAGGATGAGGATGAGGATGAGGATGTCGATGACGATAATGATAGGATCAGGATGAGGACAAGCATAGGATGAGGACGATGATAGGATGAGGAGGAGGATAACATGAGGATGAGGATAGGATCAGGACGAAGATATGATGAGGATGGGATGAGGAGGAGGACGAAGATATGATGAGGATAGGATGGGGATGAGGATGAGGAGGACGATAGTATGAGGATGAGGAGGTAGATGAGGATGAGGATGAGGTAGAGCATGAGGATGACGATGAGGACGAGGATGAGGATGTGGATGAGGATGAGGATGAGGACATGGATAAGATGAGGACGATGATAGGATGAGGATGAGGACGAGGATAGGATGAGGAAGAGGATGAGAATGAGAATAGGATGAGGATGACGATGAGGATAGGATGAGTAAGAGGAGGAGGATATCGTGAGGATGAGGATGAGGATAGGATGAGGAAGAGGAGGGGGATA
>NC_032024.1:3303302-3304052 GCF_001865875.1 Lupinus angustifolius
TAGGATGAGGATGAGGAGGAGGATGTGGAGGAGGATAGGATGAGGATGAGGATGAGGAGGAGGAGGTGGATGAGGATAGAATGAGGATGAGGATAAGGGTAGGATGAGGATAGGATAAGGACGAGGATAGGATGATGATGAGGATAGGATGAGGAGTTGGAGGAGGTGGATGAGGATGAGGATATGAGGAGGATGAGGAGGAGGATAGGATGAGGATGAGGGTGAGGATGAGTGTGAGGATGAGGATGAGGATAGGATGAGGATGGGGATGAGGATAAGGAAGAGGATAGGATGAGGAAGAGGACGAAGATAGGATGAGGAAGAGGAAGAGGATGAGGATGAGGATGAGGATGAGGATGGGGATGAGGAAGAGTATAAGATGAGGACGTGGATAGGATGAGGATGAGGGTAGGATGATGATGAGGATAGGATGAGGAGGAGGAGGAGCAGGATGGGGATGAGGATCGGATGAGGATGAGGATAGGATGACAAAGAGGTGGAGGATAGGATCAGGATGAGGATAGGATGTGGAATTGGAGGAGGAGGATGAGGATAGGATGAGGATGAGGAGGAAGATAAGATGAGGATGAGGATGAGGAGGAGGATAAGATGAGGATGAGGACGAGATGAGCTTAATGACGTAGATGCGATGAGGACGAGGATATAATGAGGATGAGGATGATGATGAGGACATGGATAGGATGAGGATGAGGGTAGGATGAGGACGAGGAGGAGGAGGAGGAGGATGAG
>NC_032024.1:3304152-3304880 GCF_001865875.1 Lupinus angustifolius
AGCATAGGATGAGGATGAGGATTAGGATGAGGATAGGACGAGGATGAGGATAGGATGAGGATGAGGAGGAGGATGATGATGAGGAAGAGCATGGGGATGAGGATGAGGCCGAGGATAGGATGAGGAAGAGGATGAGGAAGAGGATGAGGATAGGATGAGGTTGAGGATGAGGGAGAGGATGAGGATGTGGATGAGGATGAGCAAGAGGATTAGGATAGGATGAAGACAATGATAGGATGAGGATTAGGATAGGATATGATGAGGATGAGGACACGATGAGCGTGAGGATGAGGATGAGGATGAGGAAGATGATGATAATGAGGATGAGGATGAGGATAGGATGAGGATGAGGAGGAGGAGGAGGATGAGGATGAGGATGAGGACAACAATGAGGATGAGGATGAGGATGAGGATGAGGATCAGGATCAGGATGAGGAAGAGGATGAGGATTACGATAGGATGAGGATGGGCATGAGGATGGGGATGCGGATGAGGATGAGGATAGGATGAGGACAAATATAGGATGAGGATGGAAAGGAGGATAGGATGAGGAGGAGGAGGATATGACGAGGATGAGGTTAGGATGAGGAGGAGGAGGAGGATGAGGATGCAGATAGGATGAGGAGGAGGAGGAGGATGAGGATACATATAGGATGAGGAGGAGGAGGAGGAGGAGGAGGATGAGGATGAGGATAGGATGAGGATGAGGATGAGGATGAGGATGAGGA
>NC_032024.1:3304980-3305916 GCF_001865875.1 Lupinus angustifolius
GGATGAGGAGGAGGATAGGATGAGGATGAGGATGAGGAGGAGGACGAGGATGAGAATAGGATGAGGATGAGGATAAGATGAGGACGAGGATATGATGAGGAGTTAGAGGACGAGGATGAGGATGAGGATGAGGATAGCATGAGGATGAGGATGAGGATAGGATGAATAAGAGGACCAAGATATGATGAGGATGAGGATGAGGATAGGATGAGGATGAGAATATGATGAGGGTGAGGATGAGGACGAGGATAGGATGAGGAAGAGGATAGGATGAGGACGAGGATAGGATGAGGATGATGATGAGGAGAGGATGAGGATGATGATAAGGATGAGGATATGATGAGGATGAGAATGACGACGAGGATAGGATGAGGAAGAGGATGAAGATGAGGATGAGGATAGGATGAGGAGGAGGATGAGGATAGGAGGAGGAGGAGGATGGGGACGAGGAAGCGGATGATGATGAGGATAGGATGAGGAAGAGGATGAGGATTAGGATAGGATGAGGACGAGGATAGGATGAGGAAGATGTTAGGACGGGGATGAGAATGAGGATGGGAATGAGGATGGGGATGAGGATGAGAATCAGATGAGGATGAGGATAGGATGAGGACGAAGATATGATGAGGATGAAGAGGAGGGTAGGATGAGTATGGGGATGAGGATGAGTATGGGGATGAGGATGAGGATACGATGAGGATGAGGATGAGGACGAAGATAGGATGAGGAAGAGGATGAGGATGAAGAGGAGGGTAGGATGGATGAGGATTAGGATAGGATGAGGATGAGGATGAGGAGGAGGATAGGATGACGGTAAGATAAGGGTGAGGACGAGGATAGAATGAGGAAGTGGATGAGAATGCGGAAGATGATAGGATGAGGGTGAGGACATGGATAGGATGAGGATGAGGACGAGGATAGGATGAGGATGAGGAT
>NC_032024.1:3306016-3306556 GCF_001865875.1 Lupinus angustifolius
GATGAGGATATGATAAGGGTGAGGATGAGGATAGAATGAGGAAGAGGATGAGGAAGAGGATAGGATGAGGACGAAGATGGGATGAGGAAGAGGATAGGATGAGGATGAGGATAGGACTAGGATGTGTAGGAGGATAGGATGAGGATGGGGATGAGGAGGAGGATGAGGATGAGGATGAGGACGATGACGATGACGATTAGGAGGAGGATAGGATGAGGGTGAGGACGAAGATGAGGGTGAGGCTGAGGACGAGGATGAGGATGAGGATGAGGAGGAGGAGGAGGATGAGGATAGGATGAGGATGAGGATGAGGAGGAGGAGGAGGATGAGGATAGGATGAGGATGAGGATGAGGAGGAGGAGGAGGATGAGGAAGAGGATGAGGATGAAGAGGAGGGTAGGATGAGGATGGGGAGGAGGATGCAGATGAGGAAAGGATGAGGACGAGGATAGGATCAGGATGAGGATGCGGATAGGATGAGGACGAGGACGAGGAGGATGAGGATGAGGATGAGGTTGAGGATAGGATAAGGATGAGGAT
>NC_032024.1:3306656-3306988 GCF_001865875.1 Lupinus angustifolius
TAGGATGAGGAGAAGGATAGGATGAGAATGAGGAGGAGGATGAGGATGAGGAAGAGGATGAGGACGAGGATAGGATGAGGATGAGGACATGGATTGGATGAGGACGAGGGTAGGATGAGGATGAGGATGAGGATAGGATGAGGATGAGGATAAGATGAGGAGGAGGAGGATGAGGATAGGATGAAGAGGAGGATAGGATAAGGATCAGGATAGGATGAGGAATTGGAGGATGAGTATAGGATGAGGATGAGGAGGAGGATAGGATGAGTATGGATGAGGGTGTGGATGAAGATGAGGATGAGGATGAGGATGAGGATGAGGATGAGGATGAG
>NC_032024.1:3307088-3307610 GCF_001865875.1 Lupinus angustifolius
GACGACGAGGATAGGATGAGGATGAGGATGAGGATGAGGACATGCGTTGGATGAGGACGATGATAGGATAAGGAAGAGGATGAAGATAGGATGAGGATGAGGATGAGGATAGGATGAGGCCAAGGATAGGATGAGGATGAGGATGAGGATAGGATGAGGCCAAGGATAGGATGAGGATGAGGATGAGGATAGGATGAGGCCAAGGATAGGATGAGGATGAGGATGAGGATAGGATGAGGCCAAGGATAGGATGAGGATGAGGATGAGGATAGGATGAGGCCAAGGATAGGATGAGGATGAGGATGAGGATAGGATGAGGCCAAGGATAGGATGAGGATGAGGATGAGGATAGGATGAGGCCAAGGATAGGATGAGGATGAGGATGAGGATAGGATGAGGAATTGGAGGAGGAGGATGAGGAGGAGGACGAGGAGGATGAGGATGAGGACGAGGATGAGGATGAGGAGGAGGAGGTGGATGAGGATATGATGAGGATGAGGGTGAGGTTGAGGATGAGGATGA
>NC_032024.1:3307710-3310189 GCF_001865875.1 Lupinus angustifolius
GGATGAGGATAGGACGAGGATGAGGGTGAGGATAACGTCGTGAGGAGGATGGGATGAGGATGGGGATGAGGAGGAGAATGAGGATAGCATGAGGATGAGGATGAGCACGAAGATAGGATGAGGAAGAGGGTGAGGATGAGGAGGAGGGTGGGATGAGGATGGGGATGAGGATAAGCATGAGGATGAGGATAGGATGAGGACGAGAATAGGATGAGGATGAGGATAAGATGTGGAGGAGGATAGGATGAGGAGGAGGAGGAGGTGGAGGATGAGGATGAGGATAGGATGAGGATGAGGAGGAGGATAGGATGAGGATGAGGATGAGGATAAGATGAGGACAAGAATAGGATGAGAATGAGACGGAGGAGGAGGAGGGGGAAGAGGAAGAGGATAGGATGAGGATGAGGAGGAGGATAGGATGAGGATGAGGAGGAAGATAGGATGAGGAAGAGGATGAGGATGAAGAGGAGGGTAGGATGAGTATGAGGATGAGGATATGATGAGGATGGGGATGAGGATGAGGAAGAGGATAGGATGAGGGTGAGGATATGATTGAGGATGAGGACAAAGATAGGATGAGGAAGAGGATGAGGAGGAAGAGGAGGATAGGATATGGATGAGGATGAGGATAGGATAAGGACGTGGATATGATGAGGATGAGGATAGGATGAGGATGAGTAGGAGGAGGAGGAGGAGGATGAGGATGAGGATGAGGATGAGGATAGGATGAGGATGAGGAGGAGGATAGGATGAGGATGAGGAGGAGGATAGGATGTGGAGGAGGAGGAGGAGGATAGGATGAAGATGAGGATGAGGATGAGGATGAGGATGAGGATAGGATGAGGACGAGGATAGGATGAGGATGAGGATGAGGATTAGGAGAAGATAGGATGAGGATGAGGACAGGATGAGGGTGAGGATAAAGACGAGGATGAGGAGGACGATAGGATGAGGAAGAGGATGACGATGAAGAGGAGTGTAGGATGAGTATGAGGATGAGGATAGGATGAGGATGGGGATGAGGATGAGGAAGAGGATAAGATGAGGATGAGGATATGATGAGGATGAGGATATGATGAGGATGAGGACGAAGATAGGATGAGGATAGGATGAGGATGAGAGGATGAGGATGAGGATAGGATGAGGATGAGGATGAGGATGGTGATAGGATGAGGATGAGGAGGAGGATAGGATGAGAATGAGGATGAGGAGGAGGATAGGATGAGGAGGACGATGATGATGAGGATAGGATGAGGATGAGGATGAGGATAGGATGAGGACGAGAATAGGATGAGGATGATGATAGGATGAGGAATTGGAGGAGGAGGATGAGGATAAGATGAGGATGAGGATGAAGAGGAGGGGGATGAGGATGAGGATTAGGAGGAGTATAGGATGAGGATGAGGATAGGACGAGGGTGAGGACGAAGATGAAGATGAGGATGAGGATGAGGATTAGGGTAGGATGAGCATGGGGATGAGGATGAGGAAGAGGATAGGATGCGGACGAAGATACGTTGAGAAAGAGGATGAGGATTAAGATAGGATGAGGATGGGGATGAGGATGCGAAAGAGCATAGGATGAAGATGAGGATAGGATGAGTATGAGAACGAAAATAGGATGAGGAAGAGGATGAGGATAAGGATAGGATGAGGATAAGGGTGAGGATGAGGTCGTGAGGAGGATGGGATGAGGAGGATGAGGATATGATGAGCATGAGGGTGAGGATGAGGACGAGGGTGAGGATGAGTATGAGGATGAGGATGAGGATGAGGATATGGATAGGATGAGGATGGGGATGAGAATGGGGATGAGGATGAGGATAGGATGAGGATGGGGATGAGGATGGGGATGAGGATGAGGATGAGGATAGGATGAGGATGAGGAGGAGGACGAAGATAGGATGAAGAAGAGGATGAGGATGAGGAGAAGGGTGGGATGAGGATGGGGATGAGGATAAGCATGAGGATGAGGATAAGTTGACGACGAGAATAGGATGAGGATGAGGATAAGATGAGGATGAGGATAGGATGAGGAGGAGGAGGAGGTGGAGGATGAGGATGAGGATAGGATGAGGATAAGGAGGAGGATAGGATGAGGATGGGGATGAGGAGGAGGATGAGGATAGGATGAGCATCAGGATGAGGATAGGATAAGGGTGAGTATGAAGATGGGATGAGGAAGAGGATGAGGACGAAGATGGGATGAAGATGAGGATGTGGATGAGGATGAGGATGAGAATGAGGATGAGGATGAGGATGAGGATAGGATGAGGATGAGGATGAGGTCGTGGACGAGGATGGGATGAGGATGAGGAGGAGGATATGCAGGAGGAGGAGGAGGAGGATAGGATGACGATGAGGGTGAGCATGAGGATGAGGATGAGGATAGGATGAGGACGAGGGTGAGGTTGAGGATGAGGATGAGGATGAGGATGAGGATGAGGATGAGGATGAGGATGAGGATGAGGATGAGGAT
>NC_032024.1:3310289-3310586 GCF_001865875.1 Lupinus angustifolius
GATGAGGATGAGGACATGGATTGGATGAGGACGACGATAGGATAAGGAAGAGGATGAAGATAGGATGAGGATGAGGATATGATGAGGATGAGGATGAGGATAGGATGAGGATGAGGATAGGATGAGGACGAGGATAGGATGAGGAATTGGAGGAGGAGGATGAGGAGGAGGACGAGCATAAGGATAAAATTTGGATGAGGATAAGATGAGGACAAGGATAGGATGAGGACAAGGATAGGATGAGGATAAGTATAGGATGAGGAATTGGAGGAGGAGGATGAGGATGAGGATGAGGAG
>NC_032024.1:3311512-3311764 GCF_001865875.1 Lupinus angustifolius
ATGAGGATGAGGACAGGATGAGGGTGAGGATGAAGATGAGGATGAGGAGGACTATAGGATGAGGAAGAGGATGACGATGAAGAGGAGGGTAGGATGAGTATGAGGATGATGATAGGATGAGGATGGGGATGAGGATGAAGGAAGAGGATAAGATGAGGATGAGGATATTGTGAGGATGAGGACGAAGATAGGATGAGGATAGGATGAGGATGAGGATAGGATGAGGAGGAGGAGGAGGATGAGGATGAGGAT
>NC_032024.1:3312260-3312832 GCF_001865875.1 Lupinus angustifolius
GAGGATGGGGATGAGGATGAGGATGAGGATGAGGAAGAGGAAGAGGATAGGATGAGGATGAGGATGAGGTCGAAGATAGGATGAGGAAGAGGGTGAGGATGAGGAGGAGGGTAGGATGAGGATGGGGATGAGGATGAGCTTTATGATGAGGATAGGATGAGGACGAGAATAGGATGAGGATGAGGATAGGATTAGGATGAGGTGGACGTCCTTATGAGGATGAGGATGAGGAGGATGATGAGGATAGGATGAGGTTGAGGATGAGGATGAGGATAGGATGAGGACGAGGAGAGGATGAGGATAGGATGAGGAAGAGGATGAGGAGGAGGATAGGATGAGGGTGAGGACGAAGATGGGATGAGGAAGTGGATGAGGACGAAGATGGGACGAGGATGAGGATAGGATTGGGATGAGGATGAGGATGAGAAGGAGGATAGGATGAGGATGAGGATGGGGATGATGATTAGGATGAGGATGAGGATGTGGATGAGGATGAGGATGCGGATGAGGATGAGGATGAGGATGAGGATGAGGATGAGGATGAGGATGAGGATGAGGATGATGATAGGATG
>NC_032024.1:3312932-3313480 GCF_001865875.1 Lupinus angustifolius
GATGAGGGTGAGGACGAAGATGAGGATAAGGATGAGGATGATGATGAGGATGACGATGAGGATTAGGATAGGATGATGATGGGGATGAGGATGAGGAAGAGGATAGGATGAGGATGAGGAAGAGGATATAGGATGAGGATGAGGACGAAGATAAGATGAGGAAGAGGATGAGGATGAAGAGGAGGGGGATGAGGATGAGGATAAGATCAGGGCGAGGATAGAATGACGGTGAGGATAGGATGAGGATGAGGGTGAGGATGAGCATGAGGGTGAGGATGAGGACGAGGATAGGATGAGGACGAGGGTGAGGATGAGTATGAGGATGAGGATGAGGATGAGGATGAGGATGGGGATGAGGATGGGGATGAAGATGAGGAAGAGGATAGGATAAGGATGAGGATGAGGACGAAGATAGGATGAGGAATTGGAGGAGGAGGATGAGGATGAGGATGAGGATGAGGTCGTGCAGGAGGATGGGATGAGGATGAGGATGAGGAGGAGGAAGAGGATGAGGATATGATGAGGATGAGGATAGGATGAGGATGAGG
>NC_032024.1:3313580-3314097 GCF_001865875.1 Lupinus angustifolius
AGGATGAGGATGAGGACGAAGATAGGATGAGGAAGAAGAGGATGAGGAAGAAGATGGGATGAGGATTTGGATGAGGACGAAGAAAGGATGAGGATGAAGAGGAGGGTAGGATGAGGATGGGAATGACGATGAGGATGAGGATAGGATGCGGACGAGGACGAGGATGGGATGAGGACGAGGATAGGATGAGGAATTGGAGGAGGAGGATGAGGAAGAGGATAGGATGAGGATGAGGAGGAGGATTAGGATATGATATGGATGAAGATGAGGATGAGGATGAGGATAAGGATGAAGATGAGGATGAGGATTGGGATAGGATGAGGATGAGGATGAGGATGACGAAGAAGATAGGATGAGGATTAGGATAGGATGAGTGTGAGGACGAAGATGGGGCTGAGGTTGAGGATGAGGATGAGGACAACGATAGGATGAGGAAGAGGATGAGGATGAAGAAGAGGTTAGGATGAGGATGGGGATGAGGATGAGGATGAGGATGAGGACGAGGATGAGGATGAGG
>NC_032024.1:3314197-3314802 GCF_001865875.1 Lupinus angustifolius
CGAGGATAGGATCTGGATGAGGATAGGATGAGGATACGGATAGGATGAGGAGGAGGACAACGGGGATGAGGATGAGGATGAGGATGAGGATAGGATGAGGATGAGGATGAGGATGAGAATAGGATGAGGACGAGGATAGGATGAGGATGAGGATAGGATGAGGAATTGGAGGAGGAGGATGAGGAAGAGGATAGGATGAGGATGAGGAGGGGGTAGGATGAGGAGGGGGGTAGGATGAGGATGAGGATGAGGATAGGATGAGGACGAGGATAGGATGAGGATGACGACAAACATAGAATGAGGAAGAGGATGAGGATGAAGAGGAGGGTAGGATGAGGATGGGGATGAGGATAGGATGAGGACGAGGAAGAGGATAAAGAGGAGGGTAGGATGAGGATGGGGATGAGGATAGGATGAGGACGACGAAGAGGATAGGATGAGGATGAGGAGGAGGGTAAGATGAGGAGGGTAGGATGAGAATGGGGATGAGGATGACGAAGAGGATAGAATGAGGATGAGGATGAGGATGAGGATAGGATGAGGGCAAGGACGAAGATGGGGCTGAGGATGAGGATGAGGATGAGGATGAGGATGAGGATGAGGAT
>NC_032024.1:3315306-3315708 GCF_001865875.1 Lupinus angustifolius
GATGAGAATGAGGATGAGGATGAGGACAAAGATAGGATGAGGATGAGGAGGGTAGGATGAGGATGAGGATGAGGATGAGGTTAGATTGAGGATAGGATGAGGAGGAGGATGAGGATGAGGTCGAGGATAGGATGAGGATAGGATGAGGATAGGATGAGGTCGAAGATAGGATGAGGATAGGATGAGGACGAGGATAGGATCTGGATGAGGATAGAATGAGGACAGGATGAGGACGAGGATAGGATCTGGATGAGGATAGCATGAGGATGCGGATAGGATGAGGAGGAGGACAACAGGGATGAGGATGAGGATGAGGATGAGGATAGGATGAGGATGGGGATGAGGATAGGATGAGGACGAGGATAGAATGAGAATAGGATGAGGAATTGGAGGAGGAGGATG
>NC_032024.1:3319681-3323610 GCF_001865875.1 Lupinus angustifolius
TAGGATGAGGAATTGGAGGAGGATGATGAGGGTAGGATAAGGATGGGGATAAGGATGAGGAGGAGGATAGGAAGAGGATGAGGATGAGGATGAGGATTAGGATAGGATGAGGATGGGGATGAGGATGGGGATGAGGAAGAGGAAGTGGATAGGATGAGGATGAGGATGAGGATGAGTATGATGATAGGATGAGGAAGAGGTTGAGGATGAAGAGTAGGGTAGGATGAGGATGAGGACGACGACGAGGGTAGGATGAGGGCGAGGATAGCATGAGGATAGGATGAGGAATTAGAGGATGAGGATGAGGATGAGGATGAGGATGAGGATTAGGATGAGGATAGGACTAGGATGAGGAGGAGGATAGGATGAGGATAGGATGAGGATGAGGATGAGGATGAGGATGAGGATGAGGATATGATGAGGATGAGGACGATGATAGGTTAAGGAAGAGGATGAGGATAGGATGAGAATAGGATAAAGATGAGGATGAGGAATGTGAGGAGGAGGATGAGGATGAGGATTAGGAGGAGGATAGGATGAGGATGAAGATAGGATGAGGGTGAGGACAAAGATGAGGATGAGGATGAGAACAAAGATGAGGATGAGGATGAGGAAGAGGATGAGGATGAGGATGAGGACGAAGAGGAGGATAAGATGAGGATGAGGATGAGGATAGGATGAGGAGGTGGATTAGGATAGGATGAGGATGAGGAGGAGGATAGGATGAGGATGAGGAGGAGGATAGGATGAGGATGAGGAGGAGGATAGGATGAGGATGAGGAGGAGGATAGGATGAGGATGAGGAGGAGGATAGGATGAGGATGAGGAGGAGGATAGGATGAGGATGAGGAGGAGGATAGGATGAGGATGAGGAGGAGGATAGGATGAGGATGAGGAGGAGGATAGGATGAGGATGAGGAGGAGGATAGGATGAGGATGAGGAGGAGGATAGGATGAGGATGAGGAGGAGGATAGGATGAGGATGAGGAGGAGGATAGGATGAGGATGAGGAGGAGGATAGGATGAGGATGAGGAGGAGGATAGGATGAGGATGAGGAGGAGGATAGGATGAGGATGAGGAGGAGGATAGGATGAGGATGAGGAGGAGGATAGGATGAGGATGAGGAGGAGGATAGGATGAGGATGAGGAGGAGGATAGGATGAGGATGAGGAGGAGGATAGGATGAGGATGAGGAGGAGGATAGGATGAGGATGAGGAGGAGGATAGGATGAGGATGAGGAGGAGGATAGGATGAGGATGAGGAGGAGGATAGGATGAGGATGAGGAGGAGGATAGGATGAGGATGAGGAGGAGGATAGGATGAGGATGAGGAGGAGGATAGGATGAGGATGAGGAGGAGGATAGGATGAGGATGAGGAGGAGGATAGGATGAGGATGAGGAGGAGGATAGGATGAGGATGAGGAGGAGGATAGGATGAGGATGAGGAGGAGGATAGGATGAGGATGAGGAGGAGGATAGGATGAGGATGAGGAGGAGGATAGGATGAGGATGAGGAGGAGGATAGGATGAGGATGAGGAGGAGGATAGGATGAGGATGAGGAGGAGGATAGGATGAGGATGAGGAGGAGGATAGGATGAGGATGAGGAGGAGGATAGGATGAGGATGAGGAGGAGGATAGGATGAGGATGAGGAGGAGGATAGGATGAGGATGAGGAGGAGGATAGGATGAGGATGAGGAGGAGGATAGGATGAGGATGAGGAGGAGGATAGGATGAGGATGAGGAGGAGGATAGGATGAGGATGAGGAGGAGGATAGGATGAGGATGAGGAGGAGGATAGGATGAGGATGAGGAGGAGGATAGGATGAGGATGAGGAGGAGGATAGGATGAGGATGAGGAGGAGGATAGGATGAGGATGAGGAGGAGGATAGGATGAGGATGAGGAGGAGGATAGGATGAGGATGAGGAGGAGGATAGGATGAGGATGAGGAGGAGGATAGGATGAGGATGAGGAGGAGGATAGGATGAGGATGAGGAGGAGGATAGGATGAGGATGAGGAGGAGGATAGGATGAGGATGAGGAGGAGGATAGGATGAGGATGAGGAGGAGGATAGGATGAGGATGAGGATGAGGAAGAGGATGAGGACGAGGATGAGGATTAGGATAGGATGAGGATGGGGATGAGGATAGAGATGAGGATAGGATGAGGAGGTGGATTAGGATAGGATGAGGATGAGGACGAAGATAGGATGAGGATGAGGATGAGGGTGAAGAGGAGGGTAAGATGAGGATGGGGATGAGGATGAGGATGAGGAAGATGACGATAGGATGAGGATGAGGACGAAGATGGGATGAGGACGAAGATGGGATGAGGACGAAGATGGGATGAGGACGAAGATGGGATGAGGACGAAGATGGGATGAGGACGAAGATGGGATGAGGACGAAGATGGGATGAGGACGAAGATGGGATGAGGACGAAGATGGGATGAGGACGAAGATGGGATGAGGACGAAGATGGGATGAGGACGAAGATGGGATGAGGACGAAGATGGGATGAGGACGAAGATGGGATGAGGACGAAGATGGGATGAGGACGAAGATGGGATGAGGACGAAGATGGGATGAGGACGAAGATGGGATGAGGACGAAGATGGGATGAGGACGAAGATGGGATGAGGACGAAGATGGGATGAGGACGAAGATGGGATGAGGACGAAGATGGGATGAGGACGAAGATGGGATGAGGACGAAGATGGGATGAGGACGAAGATGGGATGAGGACGAAGATGGGATGAGGACGAAGATGGGATGAGGACGAAGATGGGATGAGGACGAAGATGGGATGAGGACGAAGATGGGATGAGGACGAAGATGGGATGAGGACGAAGATGGGATGAGGACGAAGATGGGATGAGGACGAAGATGGGATGAGGACGAAGATGGGATGAGGACGAAGATGGGATGAGGACGAAGATGGGATGAGGACGAAGATGGGATGAGGACGAAGATGGGATGAGGACGAAGATGGGATGAGGACGAAGATGGGATGAGGACGAAGATGGGATGAGGACGAAGATGGGATGAGGACGAAGATGGGATGAGGACGAAGATGGGATGAGGACGAAGATGGGATGAGGACGAAGATGGGATGAGGACGAAGATGGGATGAGGACGAAGATGGGATGAGGACGAAGATGGGATGAGGACGAAGATGGGATGAGGACGAAGATGGGATGAGGACGAAGATGGGATGAGGACGAAGATGGGATGAGGACGAAGATGGGATGAGGACGAAGATGGGATGAGGACGAAGATGGGATGAGGAAGAGGATAGGATGAGGATGAGGAGGAGGATAGGATGAGGATCAGGATGAGGACGAGGACATAGATAGGATGAGGACGAGGATGAGGACGAAGAGGAAGATGAGGATGAGGATGAGGCTGACGATGAGGATAGGATGAGGATGAGGACGAAGATAGGATGAGGATGAAGAGGAGGGTAGGATGAGAATGGGGATGAGGATGAGGATAGGATGCGGACGAAGATTAGGATAGAATGAGGACGAGGATAAGATGAGGATGAGGATAGGATGCGGACGAAGATTAGGATAGAATGAGGACGAGGATAAGATGAGGATGAGGATAGGATGCGGACGAAGATTAGGATAGAATGAGGACGAGGATAAGATGAGGATGAGGATAGGATGCGGACGAAGATTAGGATAGAATGAGGACGAGGATAAGATGAGGATGAGGATAGGATGAGGATGAGGACGAAGATAGGATGAGGATGAAGAGGAGGGTAGGATGAGAATGGGGATGAGGATGAGGATAGGATGCGGACGAAGATTAGGATAGAATGAGGACGAGGATAAGATGAGGATGAGGATAGGATGAGGAATTCGAGGAGGAGAATGAGGAAGAGGATAGGCTGAGGATGAGGATGAGGATAGGATGAGGAG
>NC_032024.1:3324067-3324506 GCF_001865875.1 Lupinus angustifolius
AGGATGAGGAGGAGGATAGGATGAGGATGAGGATGAGGAATTGGGGGAGGAGGATCGGATGAAGATCAGGATGAGGACGAGGACATAGATAGGATGAGGAAGAGGATGAGGACGAAGAGGAGGTTGAGGATGAGGATGAGGATGAGGCTGAGGATGAGGATAGGATGAGGATGAGAACATGGATAGGATGAGGATGAGGACAATTATAGGATGAGGATGAGGATAGGATGAGGATGAAAATGCGGATGAGGATGAGGATGAGGATGAGGATGAGGATGAGGATGAGGATGAGGATGAGGATGAGGATGAGAATGAGGATGATGTGGAGGATAGGACGAGAATGAGGAGGAGGATAGGTTGAGGATGAGGACGAGGATAGGATGAAGAAGATGATGAGGATAGGTTGAGGATGAGGATGAGGATGTGGATTAGGATAGGA
>NC_032024.1:3324606-3324862 GCF_001865875.1 Lupinus angustifolius
CATGAGGATGAGGAGGAGGATAGGATGAAGAGGAGGAGGAGGATGAGGATGAGGATGAGGATGAGGATGCGGACATGGATAGGATTAGGTTGAGGACGAGGATAGGATGACGAAGAGGATTAACATAGGATGACGATGAGGAAGAGGAGGAGGATAGGATGAGGAAGAGGATGAGGATGAGGATGACGATTAGGACGTAGATAGCGTGAGGATGAGGATGAGGATAGGATGAGGACGAGGATGAGGATAAGGATGT